>NC_054470.1:171041017-171358976 GCF_017639515.1 Carcharodon carcharias
TGGGACTAATGGATTGCCCTTTAAAAGAGCTCGCGCAGACTCGATGAGCCAAATGGCTTCCTTCTTTGATGTACCATTCTATGACTCTCAGCCCTTGTGAAAAATATGCCATGGAGCGATCCCGAACTCTATCCAATGCAATACTTTTCTACCTGTTTACATTGGACCAATCCCTGTGCAATGGCCAAAAAAAAAGCAATTTGCACAATCTGTTTTCGTTCTTTGAAAGTATATTATTTCAGTCAGCCCCAAAGCCAAAGAGAAGGAAAACCACTATACAGGAAAGCACAAACTCAGGTAACTGCCTGCCCCTAGGCCTGCATTAATATCGTACTATAGGGAGGCCCTGGGAGGTGATTGTAATGAATGGTGGTATTAGCACATTAGAGAGGGAAGACCTAAGTTCAGGAAACCAGGATGTAGAAGTGGTTTGGGCTGAGGTGAGAAATGATAAAGGCAAGAAGTCACTTGTGCAAGGCTCCCTAACTAACTACATGGTAGGACAGAGTATAAAGAAAGAGATAATGGGAGCTTGTTAGAAAGATACTGCAATAATCATGGGGGATTTGATTCTACATATAGACTGTAAAAATCAGATAGGCAAAGGGAACTTAGATGAGGAGTTCATAGACTGTTTTCAGGATAGTTTCTTAGAAGAGCATGTTCTGGAGCCCTGCTATTGTGCAATGAGATAGGATTAATTGATAACCCCTTAGTGAAGCCACCCCTAGGTAGCAGCAATCATAATATGATTGAATTTTACATTCAGCTTGAAGAAAAGAAGAGCTGATCCACGAGTATTATTTTAAATTTAAATAAGGGAAACTATGAAGACATGAAGCAGAGTCAGCTAAAGTGAACTGCAAAAGAGGTTATGGGATAGGTCAATAGAGATACAGTGGCTGACATTTAAAGGGATAGTTCAGAATACACAGAATTGATGCATTCCAATAAGAAAGAAAACTTCCAAGGGGAGGGCTATCCGTGGTTAACAAAAAAAAATTAAAGGCAATATCAAACATAAAGAAAAAGCATATAATTGCATAAAGACGGGTGGCAGGTCAGAAGATAGGACAGAATATAAAAAACAGCAAAGAATGACAAAAAGATTAATGAGGAGGAAAAATTAGAGTACAAGAGAAAGCTAGCTAGTAATATGAAGATGGATAGTAAGAGCTTCTACAGATAATTAAATAAGAAAAGTTAACAAAGTGAGTGTTGGTCCTATAGGAAGTGAATTAATAATGGAAAATAAGGAGATGGCAGATGAATTGAACATTGCATCGGTCTTCACTATAGAGGATACAGTAGCATCCCAGAAATAGCTGTAAATCACAAAATTGGAAGGGAGGGAGGACTCAGGAAGATTAGAATCACCAGGGAAGTGGTAATGAGCAAATTGTTTGAGCTACGGGCTGACAAATCCTGATGGACTTCATCCTAGGGTCTTAAAAGGAGTCGTTCTTGAGATAGTTGATGTGTTCGTTTTAATTTTCCAAAATTCCCTAGATTCAGGGAAGGTTCCATTAGATTAGAAAACAGCAAATGTAACACCTTTATTCAAAAAGGAAGGGAGACAGAAAGCAGGAAGCTGCAGGCCAGTTAGCTTAACATCTATTATCAGGGAAATGTTAGAAGCCATTATTAAATTGCTCACCACCACCACCACCTTTTCAAGGACAATTAGGGATGGCCAGTAAATGCTGGCCTAGCCACTGATACCACATGCCACAAATTAATTTAAAAAAAAGATGTTACAGCAGGGCATTTGGAAAAATTCAAGGCAATCAGGCAGAGTCAATATGGTTTTATGAGAGGGAATCATGTTTAACCAATTTATTGGAGTTCTTTGAATGAGTCACATATGCTGTGGATAAAGAGGAACCAGTGGATGTACTGTCCTTAGATTTCCAGAGGCATTTGATAAGGAGCCACATCAAGGGTTATTGCAGAATATAAAAGCTCATGGTGTAGGGGGTAACATATTGGCAAGGATAGAGGAAAGGCTATCTAACAGGAAACAGAGAGTGGGAATATGTGGATCTTTTCCTGGTTGGTGGGATGCAATGAGTGGTGTGCCACAGGGATCAGTGTTGGGGCCACAACTTTTTACAATCTAAAATAAAAAGGGATGAAGGGACAGAAGGTATGATTGCTAAATTTGCTGACAACACAAAGATAGGTAGGAAAGTAAGTTGTGAAGAGGCATTAGGAAGCTACAAAGGGACATAAATATGTTAAGTGAGCAAAGATCTGGCAAATGGGTATAATGTGGGAAAATGTGAAATTAACCATTTTTTCAGGAAGAGTAAAAAAGAAGCATATTATCTAAATGGTGAGAGATTGCAGAGCCCAGAGATTCAGAGGGATCTGGGTGTCCTAGTGCATGAATCACAAAAAGCAAGTAATTAGGAAAGCTATTAGAATGTTACTGTTTATTGCTAGGGGATTGAATGCAAAAGTAGGGAGGTTATGCTTCAGCTGTACAGGGCACTGGTGAGACCACATCTGGAATGCTGTGTACAGTATTGGTCTCCTTATTTATGGAAGGACGTAAATGCATTAGGAGCAGTTCGGAGAAGGTTTACAAGACTAATACCAGGAATGGGTGTGTTGTCTTATGAAGAAAGGGTGGACAGGCTAGATTTGTATCCACTGGAGTTTAGAAGAGTAAGAGGTGACTTGATTGAAACCTCCAAGATCTGGAGGGGTCTTGACAGGATGGATGTGGAGAGGATGTTTCTTCTTGTTGGAGAATCTAGAACTAGGGGTCACTGTTTGTAAAAAAGGAGTCACTCCTTTAAGACAGAGATGAGGAGAAATTTTTTCTCTCAGGCGGCCATGAGACTTTGGAACTCCCTTCCTGAAAAGGCAGTAGAAGCAGAGTCTTTGAATGTTTTTAAGGCATAGCTAGATAGATTCTTGACAAACAAGCAGGTGAAAGATTATTGGGGATAGGTAGGTGGTTATAAGCAGAACAGCCTGATCTTGTTGAATGGCGGCGCAGACTCAAGGGGCCGAGTGGCCTACTCCTGCTCCTAATTTGTATGTTCAAAAGTAACCTGACATTAAACAAGCAGAAGAAAGCCCCGCTTCCCCCGCTGCAACTCTTAGAGAATTCTTTCACAGGGTAGGCCAGCATTTATTGCCCATCCCTAGTTGCCCTTGAGAAAGAGATGGTGAGCCATCTTCTTGAACTGCAGCAACCCATGTGGTGTAGGTACACCCATAGTGCAGTTGGGGAGGGAGTTCCAGGATTTTGACACAGTGACAGTGACGGAACCACGATATAGTTCCAAGTCAGGACGGTGTGTGGTTTGGAGGGCAACTTGCAGGTGGTGGTGTTCCCATGCATCTGCTTCCCTTGTCCTTCTGGTTGGTAGAGGTTGATAGGGGTTTGGAAGATGCTGTCGAAGGAGCCTTGGAATTTAGCTGAAAATGCAGCTGAAATCCTCAATTATGCCCCACTCTTGGAGAAATTACGGTGACCGAGCAGAGGCAGCTTCAAGAAAATACCCTCAACACATTTAAAAGTGACCCAAGGCTTATGCAAATTCACTAAAAGTTATCTGCTGCAATCTATTTGAAAGCAGACAGTTTTCTCTCCATTTGAAAGGAGATGCACTTTCTCTTGACTTGGCAGGTCAGATCTCTGAGGCATTTGCGTCGTTTGTCTTCTAAATAACAACTGGACTAAGTAACCCAGAACAGGCTGTGAACTTCATTCTCTCAGTCTTTTGAAGCAATGAATTGCTCTGTCGCCATGCTGCCCAGGAACACTTGTTTAATCATATTGGGAAACTTCAGATCTCAAGGCGATTTGATGCACTCTAATTAAGAAAGACTGGCAAAATGATACATACTAGTTTAGATTTCACCAATTGAAGCTCGTTAAAAAAAGCCATCAGTTACATGTACTTGTCTGATATAACTTAGAAATACCAATATATGCAAATTGCTCCAACTACAAAGGAAATTTATTCTGGTATAATACTACAAAATGTGAAATTTTGAGTCTTCCATGTTGTGAGTATTGCTGGTGATTGTGTAAAAAAATGCACTGAGAATATTTCTTGACCCATGTAAGCTTTTGTGCTTTCACCACCCGCCAGTTTAAATTCTCCTGATTTCAATCTCGTTTTCCACTTACACTCATAAATACCAATCCCAAGGAATGCTGCAATATAAAAGGCCTTTGCACAATGATAAAAAGTAACCACTGGGCTCATAGACTTCAGCTTACAAAGTGAAGGCTGGTAAAAACTCATTAAACTCCATTCAACATAGAGCCTGAGAAAACTTGGTAAGGCTTCACTCTGCAATGTTACTCAGTTTTGAAGGTGAGCATTTTCGGCTCAATCTTTAGGCCACTGGATTGAAGCCCATAAATTTCTCTTTTTTCTAAACTATCAGGCAGACTGAGAACACAAAGGATGGCCAGAATTTTAACAGTCCTTTGCGGTTGGGCTGGGAGGTGGGAAGCCTGGCAACATGACATGGAAAGCATCGGGGGATGTGGGGGAGGTCCCTGACATCTTCCCTCAACCTTGCCAATATGCTGCCGGATGGAAAATTGATAGTCTGGCCACCCGCCAGAAGTCTAATGAACCACAAGGGGCCAATTAAGGGCCACTTCCCTTTTGGCCGGGTCGTTGGGTAGGGATGGTGGTGGGGGTTGGCTGGGTGGGGGAAGCTGCATAGGGAGACCAGTGAAACCTGGAGGCCCCTCAGTGGACTCCATTGGGGGAATGGGGTGGGGTGGATGGGAAGTGGGGACCTCCTTTTTGATATTCCACAGCCCACGGGGGGGGCCTCCGGCAGCAATAGCTCACCCTGCAGCAACGATTCCACTGGTACTTAACAACCAACATTCCCAACGATGGTCAGAGCTTGCCTCTTCGAGGGGGCCTGGCCATTGAGGTGCCCACTCCTTACAGGTGCAGCCTCAGCAATGGCTACCTTTGATTAGGTTGGCAGCTCTTCAAGGAAGGCTGCCATCCTTAACTGAACGGTGGCCCTGGCAGCACCCACTTAATTGGCCACCACCAGGAAGATGCCTCCCTCTGCTAGCTGAAGTGGGGTCGCCTCTTGCTTTTGGACCTAGCAGCAGGATTTTGGCCATCCCAGAAAAATTCAGCCCAATCTGTTCAGCCGTGGAATTATGCCATTTGGTAAAATCTTGTGAAATGATATTTCTTTCAGTTCCATTTTAAAGTTTACTGTGCTCAGAGAAGACACCCACTTCACTGCACAAGGCTGGCTTCACTTTCCAGATTCACTGCCTCACCAACAAGGTTTAGCTACTGTCAAAAGAACAGAAAGGTGAAGAAACCCAAGAATGTAAGTATCCGCACTGACTCGCCATTTTCATCGGATGGTTGACAGCTTTGCACCCAAAGACCTTCTGCCTGGCGAACTGGCCACCAGGTCATGACCTGGTGGACATCCATATCTCCACTATAAGAACACCTGCAAACGAGACAAGTAGATGAGGCAGTCACCAGTGGCCGTGACCTCCGGAGGTTGACTGTTTTGGGGGGCATTAGAAGAGTCGAGCAGAAATAAAAAGCTTAGCTAGCCAAGAAGAGGGCCCAGAGAAAACAGAGGCCAGCAAATCGTGCACCTTCTCAACCCACTGTCTTCCTCTGCAGCAAATACGGCAGAAGCTGCCATGCCAGAGTGGGGCGAAATTTAACAGCGTTAACCACCAAGGCACAAACCATCATCTCACAAGACATAAGGGTGCCAAAGATAGTAGCTTGCAATGGAATCTGAATTATCGAATACTAGTGAATTTATATCATCAGTCACACTGCTACCACAGCTCCTAATGCATTTATCCTAATGCTAATGGCATAATGAAACTTATCCAAGTGACTGGTATTGCAGGAGCTTTACATCAATAAATTTACAAATACACTGTACGAGTTAATGTCAGCAACACTACTGAACATTGTTCATGAGTTATTGTTCCTGAGAATGAGGAAGGGGGTCTCCCTTTCAACATTGTTAATTCCAGCAGGGCAAGCAGCAACAATAATGGAGTTTTAGGGATTTTAGGAGCTAGACTGATGCCTCTTAAACTCTCCCTATCTCTACCACCCCATTGCCCTGGCTAGAGATGATAGTGTTGACATGAGGAAAGCAGATTAATACAGATGTAATATAATCTTTGATTTGTAGCTTCTCAACCTTATCCAGAGACAAGTATTGGAAGCTGTTGTCAATTTAAAACATTCGTAAGTTTCCATGAAAATGTAAATTATTTGGAAATTCCTTTGTGGTGGTGATCTTATCTGTTGTTCTTGATTCCTCGTCAACTCCTGAGCTATATGTAAATATTACCCTTTAGCCAGTTAGTTCTTACTTGAATAGTTTATTAACACCCATTTCAGAACAGGTTGCTTAATCTACCCTTCCAGTTGCAGTACAATTAAGTGAAGGAATTTTTATAGCCACTGTTTATTCAGTAACCATATACATCTTAACAATTCTGAAGGAATCTTTTTATTGTTTAATTGGTGCACTCGCAATAGTACTGTACCATGCAGTACTGGATAAGTATGGCTAAAAGGCAGTTACAGCATAGTTAGACAAATCAATGGGCTTGGTAGCTCATTGCATTCATCACTTTGTCTAAAATCTGAAATTTGTATAACAGTTTGTGAGATATATTCTCCTTATGCTACATCCAAAGGAGTAGAGTTTCCACTACTTTTCAGCAGTTTTTAATCAGCACAATCTGGCTGAAATTGTCCAAACCAGTAACAAAGATCACAGAGTTTTAGAATCGAGTTTCTGTGATCTTTAATGGTGGTTTAAAAATGCACTGGGCTGGAAGCTGGCCTCACTCACAGCATTCTTCCGGCCCCCAGGCCGAATTAATGAGCATGGTCAGTTTATGCCAATGCACCCATTTGCAGTCATTCCAGAAGGCTCTTCACATTGGCACAGGCACCAGTCAGCACATTTTAAGTATTTTTACATTTTGATATTTAATTTGCTAAGGAACAGACCAATGCACACCAATTAATCCAGTAAATGGTTGAGTATATATTTTTAACTCATTTTCAGCGACTAGGCACACTTATTAAAAGTGCTTATTTTTTGTGGTAACCCCATTTTCAGCTTTAACTAACAGAACTGTGCCATATTGACACTCATAAATAATGAAGATTTTTTAATGCGAAAAGAAAATGAAATAACAATTATGTTCTGTTACACTGAACAATTGTGCTGGTTCATGGAAGATTTTACACATTTTTTATTCATTTAAAGGATGTGGACATTGCTGGCAAGACCAGCATTTATTGCCCACCCATAAGTTGCCCTTGGGAAATGGCTTGCTAGATCGTTTCAGAGGGCAGTTAAGAATTAGCTGTTCTGGGTCTGGAGTCACATGTAGGCCAGATGGAGAAAAGATGGCAGATTTCTTTTCCTAAAGGCAATTATTGAACAAGATAGGTTTTTATAACAATCCGATTGTTTCATGATCACTATTACTGGCACTAGCATTGATGAGTCGATTTGATATGTGTGAACTTAATGTATGTGTTAGTATGGTCTACAGTTATTGGAGGGTGGAGGATCAGTGCCAAGTCCAACTCTGTCCACACTGACATCCACACACACAGTTTCCAGCAGCAGCATGAGGAGCAGAAACCTAGGCTGACTTGCTTTGCCAGTCCATTTGTCAACTGTGTCATCAGAGGGTCTTCAGTATAATTGTGTCTATTTAAAGCAGCCTGAATATCGTGTTGACGTGGTCAAAAGCTGCAGCTTCCCACGCCCACACCACAGACTCACAGTCACATCCGTACACTTATTGGGTTAGATTTTTACTTTGTTTACTGGTGTAACAGGAGTGATAATTGGCATCCTGTTTTACATCCACTGAAAGTTAAAATGGAGAAGAATAAAACAGGCTGTGGATTCGTGGTAACCCATTATATACTACAGCGCAAAGTCAAAATACTGCTTTTAAATTAGGTTTTCACGTTGTTGAGCAGCATCGCTATATGCCATGCGGTGTCAATGACTCTTTACTTTGGGAACATTAATGTTCTTGTTATGCTACAGCTTCCATGCCAAATTTGTACCGACATCTGCATCAAAGGCATTATATTGAGATGCTGCATTTCAAACTGCTGCGGCTCCACTGAAAACCACAGTAAGTAGTGAGTCTGTCAAAGGAGTAATATGTTGGCCAACAAATTGCCAAGGGTCCCAATATTGGCAGGGAGATGGGGAGGGAGAAGAGTGGGAGGTGGCGTGTGGCTGGTATCGGCGTTCACAGCAGGTGAGTTTGGGGGCATGGCTCTCATTTGAATCTGACGGGTGAATTCAAGCATCCAGTCGGTGAGCATCAAAGCCATCAACTGGTTAATATGACCCCAGATGGCTAAGAATTAATTCTGAGGAGAGGAAAGCAGCCATGTATCCCAAGCTTCTATCTTGCAGAGTAGTCTCCAGATATGAGCTGACTGACTGTAATTGAATGTAGCTTCCAGAGTCAGGAGCTCAGTAGGGGTTACACTGCAAGCTTCCTGCTGCACTCTTTTCAGTGTGAATAGAACTAATGAGTAAATGTTATCAGTCATGTGAGGTTTTCCTTTCTTGTTCCCAATTTGCCACCTTTTCTTATTATTTATTTATAGGAGCTGCTGCAACCTTGTATCCTTCTTCCTGCTGGGAAAGCAGGGCAATACAAGTCCTGAATGACATCAATGTCCCTCACTGACTGACTAACACTTTCATCAGGGCGAGACCCCTTCCTTCCCATCAACATGAAGCGCCCAGTCAGTTCAGCTCAGATCACCAGCTCATTAACTACAACAGCGACTACACTTCAAAAATACTTCATTGGCTGTAAAGCACTTTGGGGCGTCCCAAGGTGGTAAGGAGCACTACATAATCCTTTCTTCCTCTACTGCCAAGCAGCTACAGAGGAGGTAAAAGCGACAAACGGAAGTGGAACTCAAGCTGAGGATAATTTGATCAGGAGATTGTGGCATCTCTAACACAAATGAGCACAAGCAATGAGACAGAAAAGGATGGGGAAATTACAGCACAAAAGGACAGGCCAATTTGACCCAGAGTATTGCCTGCCGTTTCTTCTTAGCTATTACTGCTCATTTTGTGAAATCAAAGTCTGTGCTTTCTCTGCTAAATGCCCTTATTTTCCCAAAGTATCTCTCTACATTTAAACATCAAACCTGACTTCATGGCTATCACAATTTTGGCAGCACTTTCCACAATTTCATAATCTTTGATGTGAAGAAGCTATTCTTGGATTCGCTTTCAATTGGCTAAACTACAATTTTCAAATTAAGATTAATGTTTCCGTTTCTATATTATTTCTATATATTAAAGAGAAGAGTTATTTCCTCTCTACACTGCTAATTCACTGCTATTTTAAGTAACTCAATAGCATAATGGGCAGAATGTTTCCCTCATTAGGCAGGTTTGCGCCCGACCCAAACGGGTGAGAAATAGTGCACGATGATGTCAGGCAAGCGTCCCGATGTCATCGCGCACTCTTGTGGTATTTTGCTCGGCAGGCACACTGCCGCCTCTCGTGTGCACCTACCGACAATTAAGAGGTCTATTAAGGCATTTAATCAATGAATTAAATTGAATTTTTTGCTGCCCATCCAACCATTCAGTTGGTGGGCGGGCGAATAGGCCGAGCGACCTTTGCACTTTTTGCGAACCCTCATCCACGGCCACGGTTGAGATTTCGACTGGCAATTAAAAAAGAAATAAAAACTGTTAAAGCTCATTTTTAACATGTCCCTGCTCATGTGACAGAGTCACATGAGGGGACACGTTTTCCTTATTTTTCAATTGTTTATTTTTAATGTTAAAGATCTTCAGCTCCCTGAGGCTGCTCTGTGCCTTCAGGGAGCTTTCAGTGAGCGCACCTGCGCGCATGCGCTGACTTCCACGCTCGCCCGCCTCCTCCCAGCCACCCAGGTAGCGTTGAGCGTTGCAGCACCCAAATTAACGGTCAGCCAGCCAGCGTGAAATGACGGTCGGGGCCCGATTGCGGGCAGAGGTTGGTTTCGCGGCCGCTCCCGGGCCCACCCAACGAGGTAAAAATCCTGCCCAATGTCTTAACCTCCTCTTCTCTAGGGAATATTGTCCCATTTTACCCAGTTTCTCTTCGACATTTAGGGTGGAATTTTATGGTGGCGGGATTTTAAGGTCTCACCAAAGTCAATGGACTTTTGAACGGGCCGCTGCATTTTATGGCCCTGCCCTTTCACAATGGGGGCGTAAAATTCCGCCCCTAGTCCCTCATCCCAAGTACACTTCTGCTGAACCAATGTTAGGTGAGTACATCTTTGCCAACAGAGGCACCTAAAACTGAATGCAATATCCGATGCCTCTTCTACATCACCACATCCCACCATTCCACCATTGGTAGTTACATTTTCAACCACCTAGGTCCCTCTGCCTCCAGAAACCTCTCTACCTCTCACTCCGCCTTTAAGACCCTCATTAAAAATCCACTTCTTTGACCAAGCTTTGCTCACTCCTCCAAATGTGGCTCAGCATCCATTTATTTTTTGATTAGGCCTCTGCGAATTACTCGGGATGTTTATTGATGTTAAAGGCAATCTATCAATGCACGTTGTAAGCACTTGATTTCCTAGAGGTCCCTAATTTCTGTTACCATCAAATAATCAATGATGTTTATCCTCCACAAGCTATGAAGCGCAGGACGGAAAGTTGTACAGATTGGGGCAACACATTTCAAATCTCAAGAGTACAAAAAAAAACACACATTTCTCTGTCATCATTTTGCTTGGTCACAAAATTACAGGAAACCAGACAAATTCCAGTCAGATGAATTATTTTTAATAGGAAAGATAATTGCCATTTCAAATACAATGGCTTTTTCATTCATAGCTGAAAAATGATCTCAACATTGTCACATGTATTTTAACACTTTACCTGCTCCAGTAACTCTCTAGCACTTGCTCTATTCTTGCTTTTATATTGATTTAACACGCAATTTTCCACACAATAGTCTCGATATTGAACTCACCATAAATGGCGGGGAGGGGTGGGTTAATCCTTCAGAAATGTACCAAGTAACCCCAGCCTGGTGCATATATTTTTGCTGCCATAGTCGTATGCTGTGCAAGTAGTCCATCTTGAAGAGGCAGGAAACTTCATTATCATATTTAAATCAGGCTCCCACAGTACAATTGGGAGCCCGATTTAAATTTTCAGTCGCCAGACAGGTTTCCCAGAGCTTGGGGAGCCTGGCAGCAAAATGCTAGTACTTTTTGTAGCACTCCCTGTGGGTCAGGAGGAGCAGGAATGCTTCCCCAGTCCCTCAAGGAAGCTTTCGGCCTCTCCTCTGCTGACCCTGGCATTTTCAGCACACGATCATGGCTGAATCCTCCCCTTCCCCAAACACTGGTCTGCAGGATCCCGGCCTCCCGACTGCCAGTGTGGAGGGAGGGGAGGGGGTTGTTAGGATGGCCCAGTGGTCCCTGATTGCAGCCCTGTGGCGCTGCTTTTTTCCACCCAGCCTGTCTATTTGTTTGGCTGCCATGCAGGAAACGGAAGAGCAAAATTATAATGAGGTCCTGCTGTTAAATGCTGCTTATTTTCAGCATTGCCAGGCTTTCCCCATGCTGCTGAGCTCCCCCTCAACTGCTTCATACATAATGGGGCTAATAAGTATGTACTTATGAATATGTACAAACAGTAGATTGGGTGGGTTGCGGGGGGTGGTGTGTGTGTGTGTGTGTGTGTGTGTGGGGGGTGGGTGGGGAGTGCGGGTGAATTCACTTATAGTGAAGAATCGACACAGGGAGGACAATCACACTCCTGCAAGAATTAATGGACAGAAAATCAGACTGACTCCAGTAAAGGTGTGCACTTCTCTCTGGCCGATGTTTCTCCCTGTGCTGCACCCAGTAATCCTTTTTAACAATTGCAACAGCAAAACCTGGCCTGTATTACAAGAGGGAGATTTAGAAAAGGGCTTACTGGCTTCTGTTCACTTTACTGATGCTCTTGTTTTGCCAGGTTAGACCAGGTTTTCTTGCCACCAAACAGGTTTGTCCTTCACATATTCTAAACTGTAACTCACCAGACTGAAAGCTGCACTGTTTCACTGCTCATTAACCACTTTCCAAAAGTACTCAAGATCTATTCCCACCCCCACACAAAGTTTCCTGATCTGATTACTATCTTGACTGACCACCCTGCAAATCCACTGCTGCAAAAGTGCATGTGGGAATGGGGATGAACTGAATTATGATCCCGCTTTGCTTGAGTAGTCTGCCAACAAGCGCTATCCAGGTGACACATGAAAATGGCAACTTCATAAAGATACGAGACAGTTGCTGATGGCTATACAAATAAAATAACTGGCGGTTTTGGAAGATGAGGAGAGAAAACGGAAAACAAACATGTCAGAGAGAAATTTGTGAAAAAGTGAAGCTGTGGAACAAAGAATCTCACGTGAGAAAAGAATCAGCAATCTCCTAGGCTTCTTTAGTGCGTTGGCACCAATTCACTCCAGAAAAATCACATTTGAACCAATGCATGTAAATATTTTGCCAATGTTGATCCCATCACTAAAACGGCCTTATTTCATTCTTGTGCTTCTCAACTTAAAAATACTCAAAAACTCAAGTTTGCAAGAACAACATTTTGAATTTTACAGGTGGATTTTTTTTTTTGGCAATTCTAAGCTGAAATAGTTTAAAAATTTGCATGCACAAATTACCACTTTTAAAATTTTAGTAACTCTCCTGAAGAACTCCTCGATGGTGTGTTGGACAACTGGGGCCGTGGTAAATCAATTTTCTCGGATTTTCTATTCCCATACTGCAAAACAAATGACTTCAACAGGTGCAGAGGAATTTATGTTTTCACATTAACTTTATGTGAGTGACTTTCCTTTCTCTGAACTTTCCTGTCTCCTGATCTTTTACTCTCTCCTGATCTTTCTCTTCCTATTTCTCAAATTTCTTATGGGAGACTGGAGGTGATCTGCTCATTATTTGAGCAAAACTGTAAAAACATTCTTCTACCAATAGCAAACAGAAGAATTCACCCAACCATGAGAGTAAAACTGAACACGTCTACAAGTGAACCTTTTGATGAGAGGATGGTAGTGTGGTGGTTATAGTTATACACTAGCAATCCAGAGGTCATGAGTTTAACTCCTCCCATTGCAGGATCTGAATTTGCATTGATTAGGTCTCTTAATTTATAGGCTAGCACCAGAAATAAATGACCTTGAAAGATGCTGGTTTGTTGTAAAAACCCAACTGGTTTATTAACAGCCTTCAAAAAAATGGAAACTGGCATTCTTACCTGGTCTGGTCTACACTTGGCATTAATTCTGCACTATGTGGCCTACTCCTCATGCCTGCGAAATGGCCTAGCAATCTATTCAGTTATACATTCATTATCAAGGAACAATTGTTGTCACAAAGATGGCTCATCTCCTTCCAAGGACAACAAGGGTTGGGCAAAAATGTGACCCTCAGTGTTGCTTCCCCATCTGGAAAAGGTAAAAAGGCAGCGTTCGTTCAGCTAAGATTAATCCGGATTTCAGCTATTTGCCTCTTATCACCTATTGCGAAGGTAGTTCAATTCTGTTAAGGCTATCACTGGGATGTCAATGCACAGGTTAGAATTATTGCTCCATCATACATATCTTATGGGTACAATTATAGCTGAAGAGCTGTTCACAGCACATTGTAGAATGGAAGTTCCCATTCTATAAATATTGCTTTGAACGTTATAACAAGCAATAAACTGCCAACCTGGCATCCCATTAACCACGTAGTCATACAAATCAATTTTTCACTATATGACACCTGCATAATAATTTCTTGAAGAATTCTTATTCTAAATATTACAGAACCGTATAATTTTCTCAATTTATAAGCTTTTAGTTTTGTTTTGTGGTTACTGTATGCAATCCCTGCTGCAGTCTTTAAGAAGGTGTAGGAAGGGTCACAATCAGTGCCAAAGATATTGGAACAGCAATGTTAATGCTGCCAGAAGTGTCAATAATCAACTTAGGTTTGCTGAGTTTCTCTGAGAGCTTCAGTCCTGTTCGAAGGTACTCGATGTTGGTGAGAATCATTACCCAGAATTTTCCTCCCCCTCACCCCGGTATTTCACTAGCAGTTAAGTAGGTGTCATGTGGCCTGCCCAGCTTTGGTTCAGTTTAGGCACTTCAGTGGCCAATTCATGGCCCCTTAAGGGCCTCTCCCACCTCCCACACTGCTGGTATTTTACCAGCAGTGGGGATGGGGTCCACACCATGTGGCAAGCAAGGGGTGGGGTGGGGAGGAACTCCCTTCTGTTTGGGCACCCCATTCCCCACAGAAGGCTTCTCCTGTTGTATGTTGGTTGTGACGGGCTAAGAAATGGTTGCAGAGACATGGGGCAGAATCATACGGGGGTGGGGGCAGGGGCGGGGCCGGAAAATGCAGCGAGCCGTTCAAAATTCCATTAACTTTGGCAGGACCAGAAAACCCTGCCCATGGGAAGGGGTGTAAAGTTTGGCTCATAGATATGCCTGAACAATAACTGGTTCATTGTATGAACATAACTACTTACAGATATACAAGACTGCAGGTATTACCCAGGCTAAGCCATGAGCTTGCTCCTTCTAGACACTTAGTCATGTAACTCTCTCTTACATTATCATGTGGGTGGTACTGTTTCTCCAGTCCCACACATTAACCCTTTCACCCAAATACTACACCTCCCCACAGCAGAAATGTCTTCCCATGCTTGCTTGCCTGGCCTCCCAATCACTGCACCCGTTTCCCAGCCCCACTGGGGTCTGCCCTGGCGAGCTCACCCCATTTACCTGTACTCCAGCGTCCATCAGTGGCCACCGTTTCCTGTGATGCTGCTGAACCTGATGAGCTGAAAGCCCTTTGATTAGCCAGCAGCTCTCGGAGGCAGAATATCATACAACGCAGGTGGTAGGTGGTGAGGGGGAAGGAGCGCAGCTGACAACTAATTGCCTTGACCATGCAGAATTGCATCATGGTTTCTTGGGGCCATGGAGGCGGGCTCATCTCCCTTTTGCAGGACACTGTTCACGGCTATCATCTCCGCCTTTAATCCTGGCCATTTTCTTTCTGAGACTTGGCCTCTCTACACATCAGCAGCACAGTTCTTGCATCACTGGGCTGAACTGACAATGGGAAAGGCCTGTGACCAGAAAATTAAAGTTGTGATCAGAATTTAAATGATACATGTTCAATTTATCACAATTGTGTCTCAGTTGCTACTGGTGTTATAGAATGCACATTGCAGTGTGAACAGAAGAGTCCAGTACAACTTCAAACAGTAACGGCCCTTCAACATAACTTATCAATGTTATAATAGGATGGGAATGAAAAGCACTTGCTGACAACACACTATGTTACAGAGCAGTTCAGCAAAGACCAACTCTTACAATTCCTAAGAACCTGAACCCCAGATCCACGCAAGGAACAATCATGGGCAGCACGGCTGCTAATCCAAAAGAAGGGATGGAAATTAGGTGAGTCCAGACTGACTATAGCTTAGACTTAAGAACATATCATCAACCTGCTCCCTCAGGTGGGATGCATGGCACAGAGCATGCAAAGCCTTCACTGTGACTGCGTAACCTCAAAGCTCAAAATGCTTCTTGAAAATGTTTCTCACCTGCCATTTTTTTTTCCACACCAGCTGAAACTTCTACTCTCAAAGACAAGAATTGAACTGACTAAAACATATCACAAAATGACGCATTTCACAATAGCTTGATTATAGTTATGCATAAGCCTAGGCTCGTACTCGAGATTTTTGTCCACTGATGTTAACACGGAGCTGAATTTGCACTGTGTTGTCTCAGCCTTTGCCCTGTACTGAATTTCCAGGGTACATCAGCATCAATCAGGTGCCCTTGTATTTTTCAATCAATATTATTGATGTTCCCTCTAGCTATGCAATACATAATATCGTACGTGAAGGTTATCTCACCCTATCTCGCTGGTAAGCACATTTTCAGGATGGTGAGTAGACCACACTCCCCAGGTAAGTCTGCCAGGAATACAATGTCAATACTGAATTTCCAGAAAAAACTGAAACAGATTTTCCAAGGCTGTCCCTTATGATGCCAATACATAATTGATGAAGATAATGAATAGAATTCATGACAGCAGATAACTTTCCCTCACTCGTCTTTTGATAAAAAAAAGGTTGGTGAGTCAGTCTCTCTTTCCCATATTCAAACATTCTGGCTGATCTGCCATAGTTAAGCGTTGTGTGAGTTGAAGTACACATCCTGGACAAGTTTCAAAGATTGGCCACATACTCCTGTACTTTTCATCTTTTGTCAAATAGGGCACATGAAGCAGCAGGTTGAAAACCATACAAAAATTAAGGGAAAGCAATTAATTCTGTGGCCCTGGTATGAAACCACAACCTGTCTTGTACCTCCCTTGTAAGGAGTTTATAGATGCTTCATAGAGATTAGACTCATCTGCTATAAAGACCCCTTCAACCCATTTGCTCCCTCATAGTCAATTAATATATTTACCCATAGGTGAGGAATGTCCATTTGGACATAGCACTGAAGGATCCCCCGTAGCCATGGAAGCAAAGAAGCTGATGCCTTTGGGAGAGTAGGAAGATTGCTGAGAAAAAGGTAAGAGAAAATACAGAATGGCCAGAATATTTTGTGGAGGCATTGGCCCCGCCCTTCGACTGAATAGTAGGGGCGAACCTATCTCCGTCAGGTGGGAAACCACAACCTGATTTTACCGTCACCTGGCTGTTAAGTGGCTCAAGTTAGTGGCAGCCATGTCACATGGTGTGGGCACCTGTACCACTGGTAAAATAACAGCGGCATCAGGTAGAGGCCTTAAAGTGAACATTAATTGGCCACTTAAGGGCCTCAAATGGCCTTGGGGGAGGCGGGGGGGGGCGGCGGCTACCCGATATCTCCTCTGCCACTGGGCCAGCCCGCCTGCCAGGCCCCTCCCAGGGTGGCGCAAAATTCCAGCCAATGAGTGCAGCTGGAAAACAGTGGGTTTGATCCGGCTTCACTCATTTTACAGAAAGAGTCAGCTGTTTACTCAGTTAAACTGGCCTTGCTTCACAGTACTGTCTTTTATTTACGTTGTTTCGCAAAGACGTTGTTGCTCATCCAACAGTTACTGTGCCAGATCTGTCAGAACATTTTGCATAGCAGGGACACTGCTCAACTACTGTCAACATACCAGCTCATCAGAAGGAAGGATACTGCACCATCAGCACCATTTGCATCACTGTATGTCCCAACACCAAACCCCTTAGGGAATGTCGGATAGATTTCAAGAAACAGATGTACTCCAGGTTCATCTTCCACATCGCATTCTAGATTCATGCCTGGAAATAAGTCACCAGGTGAGAGGAGTCACACCCACAGGAAATGATATTAAGCCCTCCTCTGTATATTTAATTGTTGCACACAGTAATTTAAAAAAGGAAGAATAATTTAAAGACCTCATTATCTTTATTTTCAACCTATGCTGAATTAAAATTGATACACATCTTATTGTAAGTATCTGCTGCTAATGTCCTTGTATCCAAAATGAACCATTCTTACTTTATAATCAATTCTGACAAGATCAACAGGGATGAGGCCATGTTAAAGTATGTTAAAGTAAGATTTTGTGGGTTTGCAAAAAATTTCAATAAAAATCAAACCCTTCCCCAGTAAGTATGATGTTTTTTTAAAGTAACTGTTAACTTATACTTGAAAGGAGGAGTTCAAACTCTTTGCAGTATGAAAGCAGCCTGCTGGAGAACAACATTCCTGGCCTACAATTGGAAGAAAGCAGCTGAGATGATGTGTCTGCAGCAAGCCAGTTATTAAACAGCTCTTGTTATAATAAGCAAGGACTGGCATCCTTCTGGTGCTAGATGTAAGCTTTTTTTATTCATTCATGGGATGTGGGCTTCACTGGCTAGGCCAGCATTTATTGCCCATCCCTAATTGCCCTTGAAAAGGTGGTGGTGAGCTGCCTTCTTGAGCTGCTGCAGTGCATGTAGTGTAGGTACACACACAGTGCTGTTAGGTAGGGAGTTACAGGATTTTGACCCAGTGACAGTGAAGGATGGCGACTTATTTCCAAGTCCAGATGGTGAGTGGCTTGGAGGGGAACTTCCAGGTGGTGGTGTTCCCATGCGTCTGCTGCTTTTGTCCTTCTAGATGGTAGTAGTCATGGATTTGGAAAGTACTGTCTAAGGAGCATTGGTGAATTCCTGCAGTGCATCTTGTAGATGGTACACACTGCTGCCACTGTGTGGATGCAGTGAATGTTTGTGGATGTGGTGCCAATCAAACAGGTTGCTTTGTCCTCTATGGTGTCAAGCTTCTTGAGTGTTGTTGGAGCTGCATTCATCATGGCAAGTGAAGAGTATTCCAGCACACTGTAGATGGTGGACAGGATTTGCGGAGTCAGGAGGTGAATTACTGGTGGTAGGATTCCTAGCCTCTGACCTGCTCTTGCAGCCACAGTATTTATATAGCTAGTCCAGTTCAGTTTCTGGTCAATGGTAAACCCCAGGAAGTTGATAGTGGGGGGATTCATTGATGATAATGCCATTTAATATCATGGGACGATGGTTAGATTCTCTCTTGTTGGAGATGGTCATTGCCTGACACTTATATGGCATGAATGTTACTTGCCACTTGTCAGCCCAAGCCTGGATATTGTCCAGATCTTGCTGCATTTGGACATGGACTGCTTCAGTATCTGAGGAGTCGCGAATGGTGCCGAACATTGTGCAATCATCAGCGAACGTCCCCATTTCTGACCTTATGATGGAAGGAAGGCTATTGATGAAGTAGCTGAAGATGGTTGGGCCTAGGACACTACCCTGAGGGACTCCTGCAATGAATTCCTGGAACTGAGATGATTGACCTCCAATAGCCACAACCATCTTACTTTGTGCTAGGTATGAGTCTTGGTGCTCTGACATGATGAAAAGGTATTGGATGAGCCAGGGCTATATATTAGATAGAGTCACACGAGGCAGGTGTCTCTTTTCTTTTCTTGCCGCCAGTTATAAGGCAACCTTGCCATAGGTCTGCTTGTATCTCCACAGGGCATTGCGAATTGGTTTGGAGAAGGCAGAAGCTTTAAAGATGGGCAAGTGGGTAAAAGGTAACAATACCTTCGCAAAGAATTAACTTTACATTTGTACAAACACTACAACCCCAATATTTTTGAGGAAGCGAGCAAGACGTGGGGACACAGTGCTGGGTGAAGAACCAGTCAAAGTCAGGAACGCTGTGGCCTTGCCACTAGGATCATCGTCTTTTACATCTCCGACCTGGCAGCTGATCAACCTGACAACTTGGCTGACCACCAAGAGGGAAAGCCAGTGACAACATGTTGCAACCGAGATCCCTTGGGGCTGTCTGCAGCAACCAGTAGAGGGGAATGCCAATGATCAGGTTGGTGATGGTGGTCAGGTGTTCCTGACCTCTATGAATCCCGCAGCCGCAGCAGTTAATTTTAAATCGGGCTCTTAAATGCACTGTGGGAGCCTGAGTTATGTATGTTAATCATGTGGCCTGCCTCTCTACATTGGGATATTTTGGACAGCCACAATTTGCTACTGGTAAAAAGATAGTGGCCATGTGCATGAGTTTTGCAGACTTATCACCGTATTAACTTACCCCACCCCCAAACCACATCACCTCTATAACCCCCCTCCCAACCCTCTTCCACCTGTCATGGAGGAATTAATATCAAGGCCTACATCTCTTCTATTAATCTTTTAAGCCATACCATTTATTTGACAGATGTTGGGGTTCATAAAATGGCGATGGAAAATCTGCAGCATGTTTTACACCCTGCCACTTAGAATCTACGGAAAAGGAAAATCGGGCTGTTGTATAAAACAGCATCACTGTAATTCGCTATCGCCCATTTTGGCACTATCTTTGACCAAGCTTTTGGCTATCTGACCCACAATCTTCTTATGATGTTTGCTGTCATTTTTTGTTTTCTAATTGCTCCTGCGAAGTGCCTTGGAATGTGTCATTATGTTAAAGTTGCTAGATAAATATAAGTTCCAGCCCAACTCACCCGCTTTGTGTCTTCACAGCATATGTTCAGGACCTCATCCACAAAATTAATGTGGGGCCTGAAATACTTAGCAGCATTTAACTAAGCAAAACCTTGCCAAATGGCAATTTGTTTTCCTTTTCAATTAGGCATCAACGCTAGTGAATGTGTTTGGAAACCTGTTCAGTGGTGTACCTGTAAATTCATGCCACTAACAACATTGAATGCATCGTTTAAAGAAAAAAAGGATCTTTAATAGTGTAGTAGTGTGTAAAAAAAAATTAGCATGCTCACAGGCTTGCTGCAGCGCAAACGGTTGTCAGCATTCTATTTGGCAACAGTGGAACAGCCGCTTTCACAGCAGGCTCTTTCTGACTATGCAAACCCACTGAAAGGTCGCCAATGTCCCATTAAAAGCCTTCAACCTTATTGTGACAAAAGGGAAAGAAAATATTTCTCACTCTGCTCTCGTTATCGCACAAGATGAACAGCAGCTCCCCATACAATTCCACTTACAATAGGGCTGCATGCACTCCTTGACTAAATGGTAATGCAGATACTTTATTACCAACATCCATAGTCATTAACTTAAAGAACAACTTCAAAGCAAAACCCAAAAAAAACACAAACTATCTCTAGGGGAATTTCAAGTAGCTATTAAAGGAGGGCATTCCAAGTCTGACATCCTATAAGACTGCTTTACTTTTAGCTAACTTCTCTCTAGTACATAGCAATTAAACTGCAATTTCTCTAGGTTGGGCACTTAGATGGAGACGTTTCATCAGTAGAGTACTAAAGGGACAGGCGAAGTCCTCAGTGTTGACCAGCTTTCTGTAATCCTTTTCTGAGGTAAGTGAACCTTTCCCAGATTCCACCAGCTTCTCCTGTTTTCATTTCCGTTCTGATGAAAGGTCCTATCCACAGATACTGCCTGACGTGTTTCCATTATTTCCTGTTTCAGTTTCAGATTCCAAGAATTTGCAGGGTTTTTTTTTGGTTTTAAGAATGTTCTGTCCAAAGCTCATAAAAGATCCCTTTCCTGGTACAGTAACAAATGTTGCACGAGTAGGTTTTCTCAGATTCTCTGTGAAATTCAGGGTCCCTTTCCATCAGAAAGTGAGGGTTATTTGTCCCCTGAAGTCTAAGAGTGCTCATATGACCAGTGAGTAGAATATTAGAGGTTATATTTGGCACAATCCCAGAGCTGTTATTGAATTATATATGTTCCACAATTTTATATCACCAAAACAATGTTGTGTACCACTTATATTGAATTTTTGTATGAGAATTCATGTGGTATCATAAATGAAAGGTCACTGTTTCCAATTTTAACTAGCAGCCATTCAGCATTTTGGTGCAGGATTCTGCATCACAGAAGCAAATGTAGACTAGTGTGGTCCTTACAAGTTGAACTCCAACGGTGAGAAAAACTTGCTGTAGCACTGACCTCTATGTCTGCATTCCCAAAATGTACTCCCACCATATGAGATTCTACATTGCAAGTGCTGAAGCACTTAACACATCCATATCAAAATCCTCACTGCACCATTTAATCAGAGTTTATTTTGAATGGGCTAATGCATCTATTAAAATAATATATAGAGGAATTTAATTCAAAATGTTTCATTGTTTTTATAACAAGCATCATTAACAGTGACTTCTAAGCTATCATCATATCCTCCTTCAAACTGATCATTCATTTTTCAAATAAAGAAAATCTTGATTCTATATCATGCTTTTTATCACCTCATGACATCCCATTTCATTTTGCAGCCAATTAGGTAGTTTGGATGTGTAGTCACTATTGTGATGTTACAATCCCTGCAGAGGCTGATAACTTTTAATTCTCAGTGACTAACTCAAATGATCACACAACAAGGTTTTACATTAAGACTTTTACTGGAACAAACCAACTAAAATCAACATTGACTAAACATTACTTAATAGGCAACTTATACACTAAACCACAAAAATATAGCCTCCTTTAACTTCCTAACATGACCGAACAGGCTGCATTTATGCCTTACACTCCCCTCTCCACAGAATTGTAGTCTTTACAGGAACCAGTCTAAAGTTACTCACAGCTTCCAACAGGCTCGCTTCTCCCCATTTTGCTGAGTCGCAAAATCCAGTGTCCATCGAAAGTTGTTTCCCTCAGTCTCCTGGGAATTCTCCAACCAACCTCCTGCAGCAAGACCCATTTCAGTGCCTCTTTCTCCTGACCCCACCAGGGAAAATATTTGATTGTCCATAAATCTCTATAGGTCCTATTTCTTTAACCAGAGAATGAGCTCCCACCTGCATTCTGCCTGCTGGCTAACAGAGGACATCTTTTTCTCTGCTGTTAAAGCAGCTGCTATTTCCCTGTCTCTTTTGAACTTTCTCTCTGTCCAGCGTTTTTGAGTCAGTAAGTCTCTACACAGCAAAGGAAGCTGCTCCTTTCTTTGTGTCCAGGTGTGAAAGCTGGCACTTGGGTTTCAACAGGACTTGACCTGGACCCCTGGCCCCCATGGCAACAAGGTCATAAAGGCTCATCATCAGGCAGAACTAGTAGGAGGTAATATGTCCCTCTCCAGTATTCCATTTTACCCCCACCTTCTAAAGGATAACTAGCGATCGGTAATAAATACTGACCCAGTCAGCGAAGCCCACATCATGTGAATGATTAAAAAGAGTTTAAAACATAATCATTTTATAAAAGCTCAGACTGTAACAATGTAGGAAAGTGGCAACCAAATTGCACACAGCAAAGCTCCCACAAACAACAATGAGACAATGACTAGACAATCTGTTTTAGTGATGTTAGTTGAGGGATAAATATTGGCCATGACACCTGAAAGAACTCCTCTGCTCTTCCCAAAATAGTCCAATGGGATTTTTGACATTCAGCTCAGAGGGCAGATGGAGCCTTAGCTCAATGTCTCATCTGAAAATCAGAACCACCAATGGTGCAGCACTCCATCAATGCAATAAAGCTGTTGCATTTCTATATTTCTATATTTATTACCATCATTAGCCCTGAAACCATTTCAGCCAGTTTCCTCAGTTCCGGCTGAGTTTGTACTTTTATTCTTTGTCAGAAAAGCAATAGACTGATCTATAATTGCCATAAACACCAGGCTGCAGCTGAGAGATATCACTGAATGAAAGTAGAAAATATCAGACTAAGGCGTGCTAGATCAATAGCTGATCAAAGTTTCTCCACTTCTTTCCTGACTTATAAGAGAGGACAGTTCCACAGGCTCTGTAGTACTTCAGCCATAATGACAATTCTTCACACACGATCAGAGGCAGTGATTGTCTGCAGGCTATTTGCCTGCATTGGATGCCCAGCATCACCACTGGCCCAATCCTTTTCTCACCTATTGTTCACAAACATGCACTTCCTGGCAGGGCTCACTTGCCAGGAACATGAGGATAATCTGTCCCCTCCATTGATCAATATTTCTACAGCCAATTTTGGCATTTCCACTCCTCTTCCAGCTGAGGTGTATGCAGCAGATTTTAAAGAGTAAAATTTATGAGACTCTATTCCCAGCACGGAGACTAACTTGGATCAGAAGACTTGCCTCAGAGTTCCTTACACCTAATTTGGGGCACTCACAATTTTTCGGTGATTCATAATAAATGACCTGAAAATTGGCAGTGCTTTGAAATGAACAGTAACTCATGCACGGGCAATCTGAATTCTGTGCTTTGATGTCCTGCATGCCATAGCGTGAAGATCTGAGCCTGGATTACTAAATCGCAAAAGTTATCCCAATATTCTGCTTCCTACAAAGCAGCAATGCTTTGGCCTGCTTCAGTTTCAGTAACGCCCTCACAACTCAGCGACAATTTGCATCAATATGTAGGCAGTTTTGCTTCAGGTTGAGCTTGCATAAGGACCCTTACAACCAGACAAAGTTTAACCAGGAATCCAGGCCGGATTCAAATTCAATCCCAGAGGGAGAGTTCCAAATCACTGTGCTACCCAGTCTGTAGTTATGGTAACAGCTAAGTTATTGAAATGCACATTCTAGTTCCTCTGGGCAAGAATGTTTCGTTCAATTCAAAGCTGCAGTGTATATGATTTCCACAGCTAGATAATAAGATATATATTTTTAAATCCCTTGCATTTATATAGCACGTTAGCGTTCAGTAGATCCTTGGCTCCTTCATTAGGCTTAATGGTCCTCCAAATTTAGTACCATCTGCCAATTTGACCAACTCGCATTGCTGATTTGAATTGAGGCCCTTTATGCATATTAGAAACAGTAGGGGCCCCATCATGAACCCTGGCCACTTCACTTATTACAGCACCGCCACCGCCCCCCCGCCCCCCCACCATCATCTCCCCCATCACTGCATTAAAGAGCGTGCACTGTTTAAATTTCTTTCAACCAAATCTTAGCTGCCTCCAGATGCCTGAAGGCTCAACCTTTCCTGCGGGACTCAAGTGAAGGTTTTTCCAGAGCCCGGCTATGTTAACTCAGTGGGTTTTCCTTCATTTATTTGGATGTTATTGCCTCAGAACAATGAAGAAAGACTGGTGAGGCAATATCCACCCCCCCCCCACAATTCTGAAACCATGGCCTGAATTTCGCGCAGCCCTGCCTGGAGGAGAGTTAAATCGAACAAATGAGCTTCCCGTTGGCTTTCCACCCACACCAACCTCTCAGTAATTTTGTGCTCCGGTGGCCACTTAAGGGCCGTTTCCCGCCCATCCTCAAGTTTTAGGTTGGAGGGAGGATTTCCCGGGTGTGCGGGAAGCCCAAAAATGATTGGGCTTACATCTAGGCTGGGAAGGTGGTGGTGGGGGGCTGGGGGTGGTGGGGGGTTGCGCCTTCATCAGAAGGCCCATTCTAACTTCGGACACCCATCTTAAGATCCAGTGGCCACTGGACCTCCCTCGCCCCCTCCAGCCTCTCCCCCAATACCTCAGTCACCTGTTATCCACCTCCCCAGGCCTTCCCTACCTTCCCCGCCCTGATACACTTATCGTTCTGTCCAGTCCAGGACTTGGGTTCCGACGTCTTCAGGAAGTTCCTTTTTCTGTAGCTTCCATCACTGCAGGGACTAGACAGTTGCCGGCCAATCAGGGTTGGCCGGCAGCTCTCTTAAGGCGGGTCTTCCTCCTGAGTGAGGGGAGGAAGTCCCATCTGCAGCCAACTGACGCTCATTTGAGTGTGAAATGACTGCGGGGATGTGCTCCCCACTGACACTTCGGATGGCGGGAGGGGGAAACCATGCCATCCGAAATATTCCTTAACATTTCCAAGGTTATTGCCATCAGGGTGATCCTGAACTTTGCTCATTGCTGTGCGAGCTATTGAAGTAGAATCCAGTGCAACTCACTGGAGTGATCAGAAGCAGGTTTTTCCTCTCCCTAGCTCAGGTCTAATGAAGTCAACTTTCCCAGTGCCTCAGCTGAAATCATTTTGAGAGCTGAAACTGTTCTGTACACTCAACAACAGCAACAACAACTTATATTCATGCGGTACCTTTAATATAATAAAACTTCCCAATGCACCTCCCAGGATCATTACTAAACAAAATATGACACTGAGCCACGTAAGGGGATATCAGTACATCAGCAGTGCATCGATCAACTGAGCCATGAGAGGTCCCATCAGCAGCAAGTGCACAGAAACTGAGAAAGTCCATTGTTGTTTACCTAAAATTCCCAAGTCACAAGGATGACAGAGCAACCCAGGAAGGACAGAGCAGCCTGACCAGAGGCGTACAAAACAGCTGAGAACCAGTCCCAATCATTAAGTGGAAAGAATGTGAGTAATGCAATGAAAGGAATTATCTTACCACTGGGGTTTTGGTCCTTTAGAAACAGCTTTCAAAACCGAGCTGACTAGAATTTGCCAAATCCAGGCAGGAACTTCCTTAAAATTACTTCCAGCAGCTAGCACTGAGTATTTACTCAGCCTAGAAGACAAATCGATGCCCCTTGCAACTGTTCTATTATCTTGAGGCACCTCTCATTCTAGAAAAACAAGGGGCCTCCAAATTTTTTTGTGTGTGTGTATTAGAGAGCTTAATGTAAAGAGGATAATGTAAATGCGAACAAACCAGTTACTATTCAACTGAACAATCTATAGCCCTGACTGTGTTACAAGTTGCTGAGTGCTGTAAATCAACGGATGCACAATGCTTGGCATAATTCGCGAAACAGGAATTTATTGAACAGCAGCGGCAAAAGTTTCATTTTTCCTCTCAATGGAGATAAGCCTATTTAGTTTTCAGACTGAAGCAAAGAAAGTTACTGACCGAAAGGTTCACCTTACTTCACGGCGTGTTGATGCAGAAAATTTAATTCCCCTCCCTAATTCCCACCACCCCAACCCCCCCCCACCACCCCCCAAAAAAAAAAGATATTGTGGATGTGAGTTGAGCACTAGGGTTAATTCAAGCTTCTCATTTTACTGATTACAGGGCAGGGTTTTCAGGTGGTCGGGCAGGCGCAGCGGGCGATCCTGGGAGCGGCTGGGAAACAGTCCGCCGCACACGGTTGATTTCACCCTGGCTGGCCAATTACCGGGCGGCCAGCGTGAAAGGTCTGCTGAGAAATGCTCAGCGCTGCCGGGATGGGTTGTGGGAGGCATGCGAGTGCAAAAGACTGCACATGCGCGGTGGAACGCACACTGAAGGGAGAATCTAAAAAGAATACTAAAGTAAAAAATAAACATCCTGAAAAAGTCAAAAACATGTCGCCACATAGGTAATTAGCAATGGGTTGAAAGGTTATGGGGAAGAGGGTGGGAAATTGGAGTTGAGGCCAAAATGAGATCAGCCATGATCGTAATGAATGATGGGGCAGGCTCGAGGGGCTGAACTGCCTACTCCTGCTCCTAGTTCTTATGTTCTTATGGACTCATTCACATGAATAAGGACACAGTAAAAATGCTGCCAAAACATTCTAACTTTTAAAAAATTTAGTAAATCTCATCCCGCCTGTGGATGAGGTTTCCTAAAAAATCCAAAGGCACCTGGCCGGTTCGCCTGCCCGCCAACCATAAGATTGGACAGGCAGCAAAAAATAGCTTTTAATTAACATCCTGGGTGTTACCATTGACCAGAAACTGAACTGGACTAGCCACAGAAATACCGTGGCTATAAGGGCAGGTCAGAGGCTAGGAATTGTGTGACGAGTAACTCACCCCCTGACTCGCCAAAGCCTGTCCACCATCTACAAGGCACAAGTCAGGAGTGAGATGGAATACTGCCCACTTGCCTGGATGAGTGCAGCTCCCACAACACTCAAGAAGCTTGACACCATCCAGGACAAAGCAGCCCACTTGATTAGCACCACATCCACAAACATTGACTCCCTCCACCACCAACACACAGTAGCAGCAGTGTGTACCATCTACAGGAGGCACTGCAAGGCTCCTTCAACAGCACCTTCCAAACCCATGACCACTACCATCTAGAAGGACAAGGGCAGCAGATAGATGGGAACACCACCACCTGGAGAGTTTCCTCCCTGATTCTCACTGACTCCAATTTTGCTAGGGATCCCTGATGCCACACTCGGCCAAATGCTGCCTTGAGATCAAGGGCAGTCACTGGCAAGACCACATTTATTGCCCCATGACAAGTTGAACACAGAAGGTGGTGGGTGGCCTTCTTCTAGAACTACTACATTTCTTGTGATAATAGAACTCCCTGCTGGGTAGAAAAATCCAGTTAATGACCCAGTGAAAATGAAGGAATGGTGATAACTGTGTAAGTCACGATGAAGTGTGACTAGAGGAATGCTGGAAGTGATGGCATCCCCAAGACATTCCTCTGCTTGTCCTTCTTGGAGGTTAAAGGTTGCAGGGAAGTCAGGCACAGTACTATCAACATGACGTTGGTGAGTCACTATACTGGATCCAATAGATCACACGTAGTACAGGGACAGTGCACCAGGAAAGAAAGGGGTGCATATTGAGGATCTGTTTTAGATGGTACGTGGAGGCTTGTGGGGGAAAGGGAGGACAGGGGGAATCCTATCAGGGTTCTGGGAGGGAGGGAAGGGATGAGAGCAGGAGTGTGGGAAATTGGTCAGACACGTTTAAAGGTCCTGTCAACCATAGTAGGAGGAGAATCCTTGGTCGACTCTGATTGGCATCAGATTCCTGGCATCTCTTATGGATGGTGGAAAGCCCTGGACAAGTCACGAGGTGAGCTTTTCATCACAGAGTACCCAATCTCCACCCTGCTCTTGTAGTAACTGAACTGACATAACTGGTCCAGTTAAGCTCCGAATCAATGATGATCCTACTCCCTCCATCCCAACCCAAAATGTTGATGGTGAGAATCTCAGTAATAGTGCTGTGATTAAAGGTCACTGAGGAGAAAGCTGGCCTTTCTCTTCTGTGAGATGGGATTCCTCCATTGAGGAAAAAGGAAGACATCTGATAAGTCTTCTGATACGTCTTCCTTTCTCCTCAACCAAAAATATGGCTGACAGGGCCCTCAACCGTGTCCAACCCATTGCCCGCACTTCTGCTCTTACCCCATCTCCTCCCTCCCAGGACCACAATAGGGTTCCCCTTGTCCTCACTTTCCTTCCCCAAGCCTCCACATTCAAAGGGTTATCCTCTGCCATTCCTGCCACCTCCAGCATGATGCCACCACCAAACACATCTTCTCCTCCCCTGTCAGTATTCTGAAGGGACCTTTCCCTCCATGGCAACCTGGTCCACTCCTCGATTACACCAACACCTCGTCCCCTTCCCATGGCACCTTCTCATCCAATTGCAGGAGGTGTAACGCCTCCCTTTTACCTCCTCTCTCCTTACCATCCAAGGCTCCAAACACTACTTCCAGGTAAAACAGCAATTCACTTACTTCTTTCAATTTAGTATACAGTATTCGAGGCTCACAATGTGGTGTCCTCTACATTGAGGAGACCAATTGTTGTGGTTTTGTGACCACATTGCTGAACACCTCTATTCAGCCTGCAAGCAGGACCCACAGCTTCCGATTGCTTGCCATTTTAATTCATCGCCTTGTTCTCATGCTCACATTTCTGTCCTTGGCCTGCTGCAGTATTTCAGTGAAGCTCAATGCAAGGTCAAGGAACACCTCAACTTCCGATTAGGCACTTTACAGCTTTCTGAACTCAACGCTGAGTTCAACAATTTCAGACCATGAGCTCTGTCCCCCATTTTGATTGTGTTTTTGCCAGGTGCAGGTTTGAATCTTATTTTTCATGCTTTTGCTTTCAGACAGAAAGTTCATTATTCTGACATTCACGCTCACTCTGAACAAAAGCTTTGTCTCTTACTACAATCATTAACACTCCTTTTGCCTTTTTTTCCCATGACAATCTCTCCTGTCCTCTGTCCTATCCCAGACTTTTGTTATTTCACCCCAATTCCACCACCACCCCACCTCGATGGTGTATAACCCATCACGTTTCTACACTCCTTCAGTTCTGAAGAAGTCATTTTTGACTCGAAATGTTAACTTTGTTTCTCTCTCCACTCGCTGTCAGACCTGCTGAGTATTTCCAACATCTTCTGCTTTTATTTCAGGTGTTTATCTTCACTGGCTAGAACTAGTCATAGAGTTAGACACTTTCCTGTCACTTTGAACTCCACATGTCACCATGTGCACTTCTCTATTCGAAAGGTGGACTGATTAACATTTCTGTAGGATGAAACTAAATATGATTCCTTAACCTGTGTATTTTACAATCAATAAGTGAATATACAGAGCAACTGTTATAACAAATCTTACCTTTAATTTAATTTCTGTCCACCCTTGTAATGAGGAAAGTAATAAAACTCACTACACTGTCCATATTATTTGGCTAACCAAAACCTTCCTTCGGGCTTCTATATAAGTTTTTAAAATTCTTTCATTGGATGTAGACATTGCAGGCAAAGCAAGCTTTTGCTGCTCTTCTCTAATTACCCTTGAGAAGGTGGTGGTGAGCTGCCTTCTTAAATCGCTGCAGTCTATGTGGTGTTGATACCCACCAGGCTGTTAGGAAGGGAGTTTCAGAATTTTGACAGCGACAATGAAGGAATGGCGAATCCAAGTCAGGATGGTGTGTGGCTTGGAGGGGAACTTGCAGGTGGTGGTGTTCCCATGCATCTGCTGCCCTTGTCCTTCTAGGTGGTAGAGGACCCGAGTTTGGAAGATGCTGTTGAAGGAGCCTTGGCGAGTTGCTGCAGTGCATCTTATATATAGTACACACTGCATTGGTGTGAAGGAAATGCACATTTCAGGTGGTAGGTGGGGTGCTGATCAACTGGGTTGCTTTGTCCTGGAGAATGTTGAGCTTATTCAGTGTTGTTGGAGCTGCACACATCTAGGCAAGTGGATAGTATTCTGTCACACTGCTAACTTGTACCTTGGAGATGGTAGGCAGACTTTGGAGAGACAGCAGTTGAGTTACTTGCTGCGGAATTCCCATCCTTTAATCTGCTATTGTAGCCACAGTATTTACATGGATGGTCCAGTTCAGTTTCTGGTCAATGGTTATGCCCAGGGCAGGGGGAGTGGGGGGAATTCAGCGATAGTAATGCTTTTGAATGTCAAGGGGAGATGGTTCGATTCTCTCTTGTCGGAGATGGTCATTGGCAGGCATTTATGTGGCATGAATATAAACCAGACCGAGGCTTGATCTGGCCCTGGTCAGTTATCTTCTTAAGGTCAACTGGCTTTTATGTGTCCCCCTTGGCAGATTTTTCCAACTGATCCAGAGCATGTGTTTCCCTGTGTTGTTATTTCTCCACTAGACAGGAATTTGAAAGCTTAGCGTGTGACCCTCTCCCTGGCCAGAGATTGGCATACAGGTCTGCCAATTAAATTGGGAAATGTTACCCCCACCCCACCCCACCCCACCCACCCGAACCAGGTAAACTTATTTAACAACCAACTCCTGCTATTTTCAAGATGAATAGGGATTACACAACATGGATCCTTCAATAGGAAAAATAAAAGGACCTCTATTGTTTAACCATACAACCAGCTGCATTCCATTGACCCGTGTGGCTTAGCATGACTGCTACACACCCTCCCCTCAACCCTCTCACCTCTCTCCTCCCAACCCTCAACTCCCAGCTCGAACTGAAAGGTAGATTTTAAAAGCAGAAAATGCTGGAAATATTCAGCAGCTCTGATGAAAGATTGTTATTATTGTTAACCCTGTTTCTCTTCACATAGAGGCTGTCTGAACTGCTGAGTGTTTCCAACATTTTCTATTTTTATTTCATATTTGTGGGGATGGTGATGTAGTGGTATTGTCACTGGACTAATAATCCAGAGGCCCAGGCTAATGCTCTAGGGACATGAGTTCAAATCTCACCACAGCAGCTGGAGGAGTTTAAATTCAACTAATAAAATCTGGAATTGAAAGCCAGTTTCAGTAAAAGTGACCATAAACTACCATCAATTACTGTAAAAACCCATCTGATTCGCTAATTTGCCTTTATGGGAAGGAAATCAGCTATTCTGACCTGGTCTGGCCCATATGTGGCTCCAGACTCACAGCAATGTGATTGACTCTGAAATAGCCTAGCAAGACACTCAGTTCAAGGGAAATTGTTGGCCTTGCCAGTGACACACATATCCCATGAAAGAATGAGGGGTAGGGGGGAAATTCCAGCGTCTGCAGTATTTTGTTGTTGAATAGGTAGATTTTAAACCCTTGTAAGTTCACTTTAATCTAAAGGTAATAACAATTTGAATCATATTCAGATCTCCCTCAGTTAAACGACCAAACAACCTAAACTGTAACATCAAAAAGTATTTCACACTCCTATTTTTGTTTAGTGCGGGAGAAAGCATGGAACGACCAAGTAGAAAGAATAGCAGAACCAGAATTCCTCATGACTTTTAAAGGGGAACTGCATAATCATTTGAAAAAGCTCTTTTTAGAAGGATTTGGAAAAGAGAAGGCCGAGGATTAATTAGTTAACTCTTTCAAAGACCTTCTGCAGGTGTGACAGATCAAATGGCTTCTGTCTGCACTGTAAAGCTCTATGATGCCAAAAGCCAGACAAGAGTTCTCTGTATGTCTGGTATGCAAAGGATTGGATCAGAGGGCTGTGCATTGAAAGTAGTCACTGAGTCGGGGATGGGGCGGGGTAAAAGGCAGTCATGAGAAGCCACATGCATGGTCAAAGAGGAGGGTCAAAGAGGAGGCATTTGAAAGCAGGGAAAGAGATACCCAAGCGGAGATTCTGAGGGAAGAGGTCCCGGAGGGCTGAGGCCAGGATTGGCTGCCAATTGTGGAGCAGAAAAAGCAAAAGAAAACGGATTCAAAATTACTTGTTTTGATGGAGGTGGTGTCCCTTTAAATGGCAAAGCTCTTATAAATGCTAAACAAAAACAAAAATACCTGGAAAAACTCAGCAGGTCTGACAGCATCTGCGGAGAGCAACATAGTTAACGTTTCGAGTCCGTATGACTCTTCAACAGAACTAAGGAAAAATAGAAAAGAGGTGAAATATAAGCTGGTTTAAGGGGGGCTGGGACAGGTAGAGCTGGATAGACCACCCACCCCACCCCCACCCCCCCACTTAAACCAGCTTATATTTCATCTCTTTTCTATTTTTCCTTCGTTCTGTTGAAGAGTCATACGGACTCGAAACGTTAACTGTGTTCCTCTCCGCAGATGCTGTCAGACCTGCTGAGTTTTTCCAGGTATTTTTGTTTTTGTTTTGGATTTCCAGCATCTGCAGTTTTTTGCTTTTATCTTATAAATGCTACTTGTTTACATGAGGAACAGATGAAATTTTAGAATTGGCAGGGTTGCATCTGCTACGCCATCCTGCCAAGTTTCTGACAATGTGATTAAATGAGGGGAAAGTTTGAAAATGACACTTGGGTACCATGAGCTGCAGGCTGATATCAGATACTGATAACACTCCATTCCTACAGGCGGCACTAAGAGTACTTCAAAGTAGGAATTAGGGCCTTAGGCCTTGTGAACATCTAGATTGCTCCACAGGCCCTATCTATCAGGATGAACAGCTAATTGATGAGCTCTTTCAACAGCCCATGCCTGCTGCTTGACAAACTTTCTAACAAGTTGCCTTAAATCAACACACAGTTTGGACAGGTATATATCCATTACAGGTGCATATCCATCAGGCAAAAATCTGTCCTTTGTGTTCCTGGAGAAAGAAATGGACAAATACCAGGCAAGGTGGCAGGAGAGTTAATGATTCAGAAATCAGAGAGTTCATAAAAAGCTGTCACAGTTATTGTAAGTCTACAGACTTTGATGAGGGTTAAATAGTTGAGCTGATACCAGAACTGTCATTGACTGTGTATCAGGACTCAGGTTGTGATCAAACCAGAAAATCAGGTACAGTACTCTTTCACCTCCTCCCAACCCCTGCTCCTGTGTCGTCGTTGTATAACCAGGCAGGGGTGGCAGTCACATATACCAGACATGCAGAGAACACAACACAAAACAAGAAGGTCTTTAGAGTGTTCACGTTAAATGTATAAACAAAATGAGCTCCCCAACTTGTCACAATCAAAGTAAAAAAAAATTTCTTTACTGCAAAAGCCAACAAAGTCATGTTACACTGCTCCACAAATTGGCTATGGAACTTTAGAGTTTAAGGGCGGAATCATCCCAGATTTGCACTAAGTCCGTTAGCAAGCAGGGAATATGACCTTTTACCCACTGGTCACATTGGTGGCTTTTCACACCATATTGTCCGCTCCCCACTTCAATAATTATGCAGCTACAGGAAATATGCCATCTCACTGGCAGAAGGCCTCTGAATTGCTGCCACGCCATTACCACGCCATTTCCTCACTCCGGGCGTCATATCTATACTGCGGCTGCGCACACAGTTCCCAATGCTTCCAGCCAAGGACTGCTCCTGTGAAGACATGGCCCTGAAATCCAAGAAGAGTTCAGCGACCTGTCACTGGAATGCCTTTTGAAGGCCTCCACCCACGCTCTGGCTGCAGGAAGTCCAGCAATCTCACCACTGCGGCTTGGGAGGCGGTGGCAGTGGGTGGTCAGTGCCAATGCCACATGGAAGAGGTTGGCCATCTAGTGCAGAAAGAAGATGAATGATCTCATTCGTGCCACCAGGGTAAGGCATTCATCTCATCACTCTAAACTCACACACTCAAAAGGACATCACATATTCACTGACATCTCACTCACTGTCAGCTCAAGGGACATCACCACTCACTGTCTCACACAAACCCTCACATCACCATCTGCCGCCATCTCCTCTGGAGACTGCCCCCTCAGCCCTCACCACCTTGAGACCACGTGCACAAATCAACGTGTGCCCCCAAACACACCCTGGACACCCCCCCTTACCAGTACTGCCCTCGCCCTGCAGCCCCTTGCCTGGCCTAAGGCAACTTCCCCCCCTTCCCCAAGCAAGCTCTAGCCCTGCAGTCGTTGAAAAGCTATCCCCACCTTACAGCTGGCCTGATAATTCGAGACCTGCCCATGAGACCCCCAAAAGTGATGTGGCGCTGCCTGCGAAGCCTGGCGCTGTTGCCATGTGTGCTGCCTAAAACAAGATAGGCAAACAAACCTCGAAGTTCTGAGCGAAGTGCAGCTCACCAGTTGATTATGTACAGTTGTGAAACACGTTGGCATGATATGCCCAGATGATCCAGTGTGGGTGGATGATTCCAGCGCGCAGGAATTATAAGCAGATATATTAAAATAACGTTCCCGACATGCGACGCGGGAAACACAGCCCGCCATTGCCGGGCAGAGCAGACGGTCGCAAACATGACAGTGTGAAGTCAATTTTTGGCCTTCCCACCATATTGTCCGCTCACGCCCGCCATGACGCCTGACGCCAACAGGGATGGAAAATTCCGTCCTAAGAATTTTACAAATATGATTAATTGTGGCAATTATGTCATTTGTAGCATTTTTAAAAAATCTTCCATCCTTCAATCTTCTCTCTTCTAACTCATGCCGGGTTATGGCTCCACATGCTAATGTTGTTTCTTCATCTGTCGAGTGAATGTTAGCAGACAATTCAATCAAAGCAGCATCATGGCCAAGCAAATTCTTACCTTATCTAATATACAGACCAATATACACATATACACAGATCTATACTCATCAAGTGACAATACTGAAACACACACCCACACACGCGGACACACATAAATCCAACAGGATAGTGATGACTCTGAGCCTTGCTCAGGTAATTGCAGCTGAGATCAGATAAATTACATTGGCCTACATTTTTTTTCAAATTAATAACTGACAACATAATGCTACCGTGATATGCCCTCATATTGCTGTTGCCCTCAGCATGCCTCTGAAAAAGGGTTTTCATTGCAACAGCTTGACTTTAAGTATCTTCTGTTCTCACTAACATCAGTGTAGGGGACTTTATCCAAGTTATTATTGACTTGGAAAGTGCTCTGAAATTGATGTGCATTTGACATTTGAGACAAAAGTCAAATTTGAAATCTTTGACAAACACATTCAAAATCACATCCTTGCACCAGAGAGTCAGGATGCCAGACACAGAGTTGAATCAATCTAAACCTTACTTCCCCGTGCTTAGGGCCCATTGTGGCACTGACCCCCTACAGATTAGGAAAGTTCATGGTTCAAGGTGGAGCTTGATTTTAAGCCCCTAATGGAACTGGGCTCAGAGTTGGGCGGGGACCAGTTTAGGTGCCTGAAGGTGGCCTCCAGGTGGCAGACCAGGAGGCCAGGGCTCCAGGCAGGCCTAGAGGCCCTCGCCACCTGCCTGGGGGCAGAAACAGCCACAGACTGTCCTACAGGCAGGTCCACGATGGTCGGTAGCTGCAAGAACCATTTTTTCAATTTAAGTTTTGAAATCTGGAGAGAGGGCACGTCCATTTTGAAGCACCCTCTCCCTTGTTCAGCTTTCATCACAACCTGGGGCTCCTATCAATCTGGGATTGGCTCTCCAATTTTGAAAGCCCTCTGCCATCCTTAATTGGATGGTGAAACCGGTAACTTGTGAAAACTGGGGCCTGTGACGGTGGGCGTGAAAGCTGAGCGAGCTGAAGTGAACTGGGATAGGAGGGGAGGATAGATCAATAGAGAAGCAGTGACAGACATTCAAGGGGATATTTCAGAATACACAGACTAAATCTGTTCACATTATAAAGAAAATTCTAAGGGGAGGACCCACCATCCGTGGTTAACTAAAGAAGTCAAGGAAAGCACTAAACTTAAGGAAAAAGCATACCATTGCGCAAAGATGGGTGGCAGGTCAGAATATAAAGAACAGCAGAGAATGACTAAAAGGTTAATCAGGAGAAAGAAATTAGAGTGTGAGAGGAAGCTAGCTAGAAATGTAGGGTGGAATTGTCCCAGATTTGTGTTAAGTGTGGAAGCGGGCAGGTAAAACGATGTTTTACCCACTGGCTGTGATGGCGAGTGTTCATGTCGTATCATCCTAAACCCTCCACATTACTTATGCATTCCCGGGAAACAAGCCAGTTCCATGGTGAGCGGGCTCTCATTCGCCTGTCACAGCATCACCTCGTTGCTTCATCGCGCCAGGCACCGCATTTGAAGTACAGCCACGCTCAATGCGTCCAGCTTAGGACTGCAGCAAAGAAGACATGGCTCCAAAAGGCAAGAAGACTTCAGCCCTGAGTGCCCTTTGGATGACATGGAGGCCACTGTAATGTCCTCTACCCTCACTCTGGCTGTAGGAGGGGCAGCAACATTACCACCCCGGCTTGGGAGGCAGTGACAGTGGTGATCAATGCCAATGCTGCACAGAAGAGGTTGGCCATCCAAAGCAGATAGAGGATAAATGATCTCATCTGTGCATCCAGGGTAAGGCAACCATCTCATCATTCTAAACTCACAAACTCAAGACCATCACATATTCACTGGCATCTCACTCACTGTCAGCTCAAAGGACATCATCACCCATCCTCACATACATACCCTCACATGTCCATCTCCTCTGGAGACTGCCTCCTCAGTCCTCATCATCTTGAGGCCACTTGCACAGATCAGCATGTGCCCCCACATATACCCTGGGATACCCTCCTTCCCCAGTACGGTCTCATCTTGCAGCCTCTTCCCTTGCCTGAGGCCACTTCATCCCCTTCCCCAAGCAAGCCCTAGCCCTGCAGCCATTGAAAAGCCACCCATATATGGCTGACCTGGTAGGTAGAGACCTTGGCCGTGAGCCCCCCTAAATGTGATGTGGTGCTGCCTGTGAAACCTGGCGCTGATGACTGCGAGTGCTGATTGAAGCAAGGTGGGCAAACAAACCTTGAAGTCCCGAGTGAAGTGCAGCCCTCCAAGTGCACGCCTTATATGTGCTGTTGTGAAACACATTGGCGGTAAAGTGGGAGGGGGGCGGGATGAGTCCAGCAGGCTGGCCTTATAATGATATGCTGATGTATTACGATGAGGTTCCTGATGGTGGGAAACGTGACCCACCATCGGCGAGCTGAGCGGGCTGGTTTCACGCCATCGTTGAAACTGACTGCGCCATATTGTCCCTCCCCATGCCACCGAACATGCCCGATGCGGCGGGCACGGAAAATCCCAGCCTCTGTCTCAGAAGGCGGTGGAAGCGGGGTCATTGAATTTTTTAAGGCAGAGGTAGATAGATTCTTTTTAGGCACGGGTTATCGGGGGTAGATGAGAATGTGGAAATTGAACGGCAAGCAGATCTGCCATGACACTAGTAACTGGCAGAGCAGGCTCGAGGCACCAAATGGCCTACTTCTGCTCTTATTTCGTATGTTCATATGTTCCTCCTGAAACCTAGAGACCTCTTGCTCCCAGAGGAAAAAAGCTGCCTCAGTTAACACAATACATGTTTGATCTCAGTTCTCCAGGTCAGCAATCCAGGCTAAGACAGCAACGACCTCAGCACAGAGCAGCAAAGTAGATTTTTGACACCAGTTGAATTTGGAATCCTGTTGTGTGCAGAATGGTTTTAATCTCCTCCAAAACAATCGTACAAGTCTCCTACTCATCATTGTTAGCAATTCCTGCTGGAAAATGGAATACAAGTCGTTGTGAAGCCTTACATGGTTAAATGGCCTAATCCTCATTCACTCAGCTTATGCATGAAGGACTACCTGATTTAAAGTACCGAATGGCCAAGAAACTATTAAGCATCAGTGAATTCAGGGGAGAAAAATTGGGCAGGGGAGCAGGGACACTGAGAATTTAGACAAATCACGATTTTCTAATTATGAGTAAAACAGGGTTTTCTGACAAAATAGGGTTTTCTGACAACAAAAGATCCTCAGGCTTGATCATTACCAAATAACACTAGCATTAGAAAATGACTTGACTTCATGGTCAGCGTATAATTAGATTTTCAGCACAGAGGAGATTAAAACCTTTCTCCACAGAACAGTAATTACGCAGGATTCCATATTCAACTGGTGTCAAAAATCTACTTTGCTGCTCTATGCTGAGTTAGTTGCTGTCTCAGCCTGGATTGTAGTCAAGGCACTAGAATGGGCCTCAGCCTGTCAATCGTGGGTCAGTTGGTAGCTCTCCCATCTCAGAGTCAGAAAGCTGTAGGTTCAAATCACCCTCCAGCACTTCTGCATGTAAACCTAGGCTGAAGTTGCAGTGCAATACTGAGGGGCTGCTGTGCTGTTGGAGGTACCACCTTTGAGATGAGATGTAAAACTGAGACCCTGTCTGCCCTCTCAGGTGGGCACTATTTTGAAAGACAGCGGGCATGTTATCCCCACTGACCTGGCCAATATTTATCCCTCAATCAACTTCACAAAAATGGATTATCTGGTCTTTATGTGCTGTTTGTGGGAGCTTGCTGTGCACAAATTGGCTGCCGTAGTTGCAACATTACAGCAGTGACTATGCTTCACTGGTAGCAGCACTTCATTGGCTGTAAAGCACTTTGGGACATCCTGTGGTTGTGAAAGGCACTATATAAATGCAACAATTTCAGTGTCCCTGGTTTAGGGACTGGTGGGGAATGAAGCAGCATCCCAGTTTCAGATCGTTACAAAATGGTTTGTGCAAGAATCTACAACTATGAATGTCACATTGGGCTGAGCAATGACACCCTCGTGAATGAACACATTGCTAATGCTTACTGCCCATGTTCATGTATGAAGGATGAAAAAATATGCAAAGACTAACCACCACCCTGTGGAATTGTATCCATACAGGAGTCAGGAGAATAGTTAGTCTGGGGGAGGAAGGCAATGGAATGTTGGGGGAGCCCTAGAAAATAAAACACAGGTAAGCCTACTAAATTGGCTGTGGCCAAAATCTTTCAAGCTACCAACAACAAACTGCATTTGTATCGCACCTTTAACATAATAAAATATCCTAAGGTACTTCATAGGACCATTATCGAATAAATTTGACACTGATCCTCCACTGACCGAGTTGGTTGAGTCCTAAAGGACGTAGCTGCCAGACTGTGTCTTCAGCAGGTAGTGAGGGGACCAACAAGAGGCAAAAACCTACTTGACCTCATCCTCACCAATCTACCTGTCGCAGATGCATCTGTCCATGACAATATCAGTAGGAGTGACCACCGCACAGTCATTGTGGAAATGAAGTCATGAATTTACATTGAAGATACTCTCCATGCTAATAGATAGCAATGGATTAGATATATGCTCTGCAGTCCTGCCACATCCAGTCATGAACGGTGGTGGACAATTAAGCAACTCACTGGAGGAGGAAGCTCCACAAACATCCCCATCCTCAATGATGGTGCAGGCCTGCACATCAGTGCAAAAGATAAGGTTGAAGCATTTGCAACCAACTTCCGGAAAAAGGCCTAGTAGATGATCTATTTCGGCTTCCTCCAGTGACCCACTTATTACAGATCATTATCATTACAGATACCAGTCTTCAGCCAATTCGATTCACTCCACGTGATCTCACGAAATGGCTGAAGGCACTGGATATTGCAAAGGCTACGGGCCCTGACAAAATTCTGGAAATAGTACTGAATACTTGTGCTCTAGAACTAGTCATGCTCCTAGCCAAGCTGTTCCAGTACAACACTGGCATCTGCCCAGCAATGTGGGAAATTGCCCAGGTATGTCCTGTACACAAAAAGCTGGACAAATCTGACCTGGTCATTTGTCACCCTATCAGTCTACTCTCGATCATCAGTAAAGTGATGGAATGGGTCATCAACAGTGCTATCAAGTGGCACTTACTCAGTAATAACCTGCTCACTGATGCTCAGTTTGGGTTCCGCCAGGGCCATGCAGCTCCTGACCTCGTTACAGCCTTGGTTCAAACATGGACAAAAGAGCTGAACTCTAGAGGTGAAGTGAGAGTGACTGCCCATAATATTAAGGCAGTATTTGACCGAGCGGGGCAACAAAAAGCCCTAGCAAAATTGAAGTCAATGGGAATTTGGGGGGGGAGGGAGGGGGGTGTATGGTGTCATATTTAGTATAAAGAAAGATGACTGTTGGAGGTCAGTCATTTCAGTCCTGTAACGTCACTACAGGAGTTCCTCACGGTAGTGTCCTTGGACCAACCATCTTCAGCTGCTTCATCAATGATTTTCCTTCCATCGTAAGGTCAGAAGTGGGGATGTTCGCTGATGATTGTGCAACGTTCAGCACCATTCACGACTCCTCAGATACTGAAACAGTCCGTGCCAATATGTAGCAAGACCTGGACAATATCCAGGTTTCTGCTGATAAGTGGTAAGTAACGTTCACACCACACAAGTGCTAGGCAATGACCATCTCCGACAAGAGAGAATCTAACCGTCTCCCCTCGGCATTGCATGGCATTATCATTGCTAAAACTCCCACCATCAACATCCTGGAAGGATACCATTGACCAAAAACTGAGAGGCTGGGAATCCTGCGGTGAGTAACTCGCCTCCTGACTCCCCAAAGCTTGTCATGGAATCACAGGATCACAGAATTTTTCACAGAATTGTTACGATGCAGAAGGAGGCCATTCGGCTCATCTCAGCCAGTGTCTGCACCAGCTCTCTGAGCATTTTAACTTAGAGCCAACCTCCTGCCTTTTCCCTGTAACCCTGCACGTTGTTTTTATTTAAATAGTCATCCAATACCCTCTTGAATGCCTCAATCGAACCTGCCTCCATCACACTTCCAGGCAGTGCATTCCAAACCCTAACTACTCACTGTGTGAGAAAGTTTGTTCTCACCTCGCATTTGTTGCTTTTGCAAAAAACTTTAAAACTGTGTCCTCTGATTCTCGATCCGTTTGTCCACCATCTACAAGGCACAAGTAAGGACTGTAATGGAATACTCTCCCCTTGCCTGGATGAGTGCAGCTCCAACAACACTCAAAAAGCTCAACACCATCCAGGACAAAGCAGCCCACTTGATTGGTACCACAACCACAAACATTCACTCCCTCCACCACTGATGAAAAGTGGCAGCAGTGTGTACCATCTACAAGATGCACTGCAGCAACTTACCTAGGCTCCGTTGACAACATTTTCCAAACCTTAAACCTCTACCACTTGGAAGGACAAGGGCAGCTGGTGCATGGAAACACCATCACCTGCACGCCACACACCATCCTGCTTTGAAGATATTCCTTCATTGTCGCTGGGTCAAAACCCTGGAATTCTCTCCCTGACAGCACTGTAGGTGTACCTACGCCCCATGGACTGCAGCGGTTCAAGACCACCTTCTCAAGGGTAATTATGGATGGGCAATACATGCTGGCCTAGCCAGCGATTCCCACATCTTGTGCAAGTATATAAAATAGCAATTATTAGGGCAGATGACCAAAAGCTTGGCCAAACAGCTAGATTTAAGGAGAATCTTAAAGCAGAGAGGCAGAGAGATGGAGAGGATTGGGGAGGAAATTCCAGAGCTTTGTGCCTAGGCAGCTGAAGGCACAGCTGCCAATAGTGGGGTGATTAAAATCAGTGATGCTCAAAAGGCCAGAACTGGAGGAGTGTAGATATCAGAGGCTGAAAACAAGGTGGAATAAAACACATTTTATCTAATTAAGAATGTTTATTTTTAACAGAACTTCAGTCCACTGAGTCCAACTCTAGTATTTTCAAACCTGACCCTGTGCAAGCAAATTCCTGACATAAGCTAATTGTTACCATGCCCCAGTTTGCTCATGACATACAGCAGTACCAGTAAATCCAGTCTGCTTTCACACAAATCTGTGGGCATAAGCAGCTTTGCTATCATATAGCCCATTATGTTCATAAAGCACCTAGGATTTAAACAGAATAACTTAACGATGATTAACACTTGTTCCTCTGAGGAATATAGTTGATAGCTTTGTCTGAAAACAACGTTGCCAGCATTTCAGCAAACACGTTGGCTGCTACTTCTGTTGCACTTTACTTAATAATTTGGATCATGCGCAGATTCGAGGGAATTCTTGCTCTGCAGCTCATCTTAATATCTTGACCTAGGAAGGAGAAATATCAGCCAAGGTAGATCACTATCTGAAGAATGATAATGTGGGCAAGATTCTAGAGTGCAGTTTGTCCCTCTGTGATACCACAATCCAACATAAAACCAACAGAGAAATATTTAATAGAATGCAAATATGTACCTCAAATTACTACAACCCATTTCTCATATACTTCAAAGGTGTATGATGTGAGCTACAGTCCACAAAGTCTAAATTGAACTGCTAAAACCACATCAAACTAAAGTACATGCAGAGCATTGCCTACTGAATTGCAATCCCAGAAATCCCAAAACTATGATTATCTAATACAACTAAATTTTCTCTTCCTGTGAAGCTGCATCAAATGATTGGGGGAAAATAATCATATGGAATATCTTCTGTACAAAAACAAAAATACCTGGAAAAACTCAGCAGGTCTGGCAGCATCTATGGAGAGGAGCACAGTTAAAGTTTCGAGTCCGAATGACCTTCAACAGAGCTAAGTAAAAATAGAAAAGAGGTGAAATATAAGCTTGTTTAAGGGGAGGTGGGACAAGTAGAGCTGGATAGAGGGCCAGTGATAGGTGGAGATAACCAAAAGATGTCACAGACAAATCACACACAGTGATGTCACCTTTCACTGGCCCTCTATGCAGCTCTACTTGTCCCACCCCCCCTTAAACTAGCTTATGTTTCACCTCTCTTCTATTTTTACTTAGTTCTGTTGAAGGGTCATTCGGACTCGAAACATTAACTGTGCTCCTCTCCGTAGATGCTGCCAGACCTGCTGAGTTTTTCCAGGTATTTTTGTTTTTGTTTTGGATTTCCAACATCCGCAGTTTTTTACTTTTAGCTGAATATCTTCTGTATCTGTAGTGAATGGGAAAGAGAGGATCTCCACAGACTAACTAAACGACCAACAGGGCACTAACTGAAAGTATCAAGGTTATAAAATCTCGATAACTTTGTCATTCTTTTATTCATACATTTTGAATAATCTAATAGTTGGACTTAAGCATCATGTGTAACAATGTCAAGTGTGAATTTAGCTTTAAAAGAACTGAGCTAACAGAAATTGAATTAAGCAGCTTGGCACTAGCAGGTTGACTACTCACACACACACACACACACGCACACACAGATACACACACACACGCTCTTGAAACCAATAAAACAAATATGCTGTGGCACATTAAACAAGATTTACTACTTGGAGAAAAATGGAAGGCATGATGATTGACTGGTCTGATGGGCACTTTGCATTGCATGTTGGGTGATTTGGCTGGCTCACGGGCTGGCACTGTGGTTCTATAAGCCATGCCATCCTGAATTGGTTACATTCACACAGGACTAAAATGTTTGTGACATTTAAGGTTACTTGGACCTACACGGATGGATAAGCACGAAGGCACTGACAAGACAGATCACACTAATGGTTAACCACAAGCGCAGTCCACTGAGATGGTAAACTGAACGTGGCTAAGTGCCAAAACACTGCTGAGCCAAATCCAAGGGCTGTGTCCTCTCATTAGTATGGAATTCAGAGAATGCAATCTATATACGTAAAAGGCCCTCTCTCAACCCCAACAGTTGTACAATATGATTAACATTATAATTAGTTATTATGGTTACTTTAGTCAGTCAGGCCCTGTCTAGAAAATAAAATAACGATCATTTTTTCTCACTACATTCTTTGTCAGTCAATAAAATGAAACAGCTTTTGTTTTAATATAAACAGTACCTTTCCAAAATGCATCTGTAAATGTTTGGAATTTTCACTGAAGGTAAGGAAGGAAAACAGCATTTGAACAGAGATCCACTTGTTCCTTTGTAAAAATGGTCCATAATGCTTTGCACTAAACTAACATGTGATGAGAAAAACAAGTCACTGATTTTACTGACGTAGTAGGAATTTATCAGATTTCTCATATTGAACAGTGTGGGGGCTAGATGGGGGACCGGGGTGGGAGGGGGTGATCCTAAAGGTGTGCAGCCCACAAGAGGAACACACTTCCAAATATTCCTGTTGCCCTTGCCCTTTTTACATCTAGATGCCTCCTTAAGGGGCAGATCAGTATCTTTGTGAGGGAGAAATTCAACCCATGGCTGCTCAATTTTCTGGCCTAAAATTAGAGAAAAATCTCCAAATTTTGCAGTGCAATCTGCAGTTCCCAAATTATTTCAGGATTGCACCAGACACCATATTAGTTTGGTCGGTTTATATGCAGCCAGGGTTACTCTCTGAAATATCTGTTAGGCTCTTTAAAATGCAAATCTAGGTCCTACACCAGCTGTAGGAACATGGATGCTTGTATGCATGCCTTGCTTAGTGTTAGGAACTAGAAATTGTTTTAAGTAAGCTATCTTTGCATTTGTGGGTGCTAGGAACAAGATATACCTTTAAATTTAATTTATATTATTTTTTATTTGTGCGTTAAGAAAGGTGAAACCTGAGGGTTTGGCTTCAGGTTAGAGTTTTTGTGAGATGGAGCTAGCAAGCCTGGGGGCCTGTTTGTATACGTGTCTTTTTAATGAGGTTTTACAACTCTTAAAGTGAAGAGATGGGTTTCCAAGAGGTTAGTAGTTTAGAAAGATAAAACAAAAAAAAGAACTGTGCTGTTGCCTAGCAACAGAGGATCAAAGCGAGACCCCCCAGAGATATAGGGAGAGACAAGAAGAGCAGTTTTTAGTTTCAGCTGGTAGGTGTATACCACAGAGTGAAGATGGAAAAGGTCCAGACTCTCTCTAGTTGGAAATGATGCCAGACTGTTAAGGAGCTCATATGTATTGCTAAAAAGTTAAAGTATTAGTGAACTTAAGAGTGAGTTTTCTGGATATCTCAAGTGAGATACCAATTGTGGAAGGACATTTAGTGAAATGTTCAGAAGTCTACTGGAAAAGAAACCTCTTTGCAACTGAACCAGCTCTAGCCTTGGTGTGGAAATCATGCTACCTTTTCACTGGAGTGTTGGGCCTATAGGGGTACTGCTGGGATGAAAGAGATAGCATGAGTTTGAATCAATTTTTCTTGGTGTCTGTGCTGAAATCTTTTCAACCTTTTTGTGGTCTAGTGTAATATGGTTAATGTTTCTTGTTTAATAAATGCTTTATCTTTTTGTTAAAAAGTTAACAGCAGACTCCTGTAAATCTGTTTCAGCAAGTACCCTCTGTGGCTTAAGGAAAATAATAAAAAATAATTATGATCTATCAAGCCAGATTCCATTCTGGGATCATAGCACTAGTTGCAGCAGACGTTAAGAGGCCTCATCAATGATCCTTGAGGATACTGGAGGCCACACTCAAAAGGAATGGCAAATTTTCCAATTCTATTTTTGTGGGCCCAGGAGAAGCGGACATGCTGTCAGCCCATTTAAACTGCACTCCCCCTCCCCCTCGGATCAACTCTTCACTCCTGACCTGACCCACTGTAACGGGTCCAGTGTAGGATCTGGCCCAAATACCACCCTCCACAGCTGGTGAGCTGTAGTAGGGTGCCAGTCTGGTACCTACTATTCACCTGCAGCATTTTAAATGAGGCCTGAAGCTGAATTTAGCTCTTGCCTCATGCTGGCAAAGTTCAGCACATGGAGCCATTCCTTCGCCGGATTTTATGCTTGTTTTGCATGCGAATTAGCTTCCTCCGCATTTGTTTTCCTTCGCCACTTGTTTCAGCTTCAGAATCCACTTCCTTGTTCGGAGACAGATGCTCCGAATGTTCAAACTCTTTTGCCAAATTACCTTCCCTTCCCAAAACCACTGTTGGTGTACCTAAACCACATGGACTGCAGCGGTTCAAGAAGGCAGCTCACCACCGCCTTCTCAAGAGCAATTAGGGATGGGCAATAAATACTGGCCCAGCCAGCGCCGCCCACATCCCATGAATGAATATAAAACCTGGTGTAAAATCGGTGGATGGTTGGCCCCTCATGCTGAACTATACCAACCAGGAGTCCAAATCAAATCGGCTTTGGGTCTCAGTTAAAAGCCACACAACAGCAAACAGACAGCAGTCTGCCAGCCAGGGGGATAGGATTTGGCCAGCTCGCATGCTGTACTAGTCAATAGGCCAGTTCGGAGGGAGGGTGGGAGTTGAGGGAGCAAAATTTTATGCCATTTAAACATTGGAAAAATGAGGACCTCAAGTTGATTTTCTCCCCTAAAGAAAAAAAATAGCTATCCATGCCCTCAGGCTGCATGCTGGTCCTGACACGTCATTTTGTTTTTCTCATTCTTTTTGGAAAGCAAATGAAGTCCAATCTTTTGTAGATGCAGAAAGCATGTTGTTTCTTGCTGCTACAAATGTGACTTTACAGTCCTTGAGTGTCTGGATGGTGAATTACTAAGGATTTGTGATGACAAACAGAAGTCAAATTGCCCCTTTATCCCCATTGATCCATTTGCTGCCTTCCAGCTTAAAGATCTTGTACGTGCATTAGAAGGGGCAGTAAGCTTGCTCGTCCCCTGTCGGCATTCCGTAGGGATCGTTCCCTCCAGGACACCCTGGTCCACTTCTCCATCACCCCCTACTCCTCAACCCCCACCTATGGCACCACCCCATGCCCACGCAAAAGATGTAACACCTCCCCCTTCACTTCCTCTCTCCTCACCGTCCAAGGGCCCAAACACTCCTTTCAAGTGAAGCAGCATTTCACTTGCATTTCCCCCAACTTAGTCTACTGTATTCATTGCTCCCAATGCGGTCTCCTCTACATTGGAGAGACCAAACGCAAACTGGGTGACTGCTTTGCAGAATACCTGCGGTCTGTCCACAAGAATGACCCAAACCTCCCTGTCGCTTGCCATTTTAACACTCCACCCTGCTCTCTTGCCCACATGTCTGTCCTTGGCTTGCTGCATTGTTCCAGTGAAGCCCAACACAAACTGGAGGAACAGCACTTCATCTTCTGACTAGACACTTTACAGCCTTCCGGACTGAATATTGAATTCAACAACTTTAGGTCCTGAGCTCCCTCCTCCATCCCCACTCCCTTTCTGTTTCTTCCCCCTTCCTTTTGTTTTTTCCAATCCATTATATAGATTTTTCTTTTCCCACCTATTTCCATTATTTTTAAATATTTTAAAATCTTTTATGCACCCCCCACCCCCACTAGAGCTATACCTTGAGTGCCCTACCATCCATTCTTAATTAGCACATTCGTTTAGATATATATCACCAACTTCAACACCTATATGTTCTTTTGTTCTGTTGTCTGTGACATCTTTTGATGATCTGCTTCTATTACTGCTTGCTTGTCCCTACAACCACACCCCCCCTCCACTTCTCTACCCCCCCCAACCTCCCTCCCCCCCCCGCCCCCCCCAACACACACACACACACACACACACACACACACACACACACACACACACACACACACCTTAAACCAGCTTATATTTCACCCCTTCCTTGAATTCACCTAGTTCTGTTGAAGGGTCATGAGGACTCGAAACATCAACTCTTTTCTTCTCCACCGAAGCTGCCAGATCTGCTGAGTTTTTCCAGGTAATTCTGTTTTTGTTTAAGCTTGCTCGTCTGTTTATTCTGTTGTGAAACCATGCTTGATATCAAAAAATAATTTTTGAATTTACTGGCTGGAAACTCCTAATTAAATTTAAAAACAAGACGAAAGCCACATTCAAGTGGCTTGGGATCACAGTCAAAGATGGCTACACATTTGCATCACTGTACCTTCTGCATTCCAAAACTATTGAATTGGAGACAACCTGTCTGCAAAGCTGCACCAGGAACAATGGTCTTGAAGGGGATAAATGGGGGCTATCTCCCATCCCATTAAAAAAGCATGCAGACAATCGTCTGGGTACTCAACTGGGTGGAGACAAACCATTAGACACAATCACTTGGACAATGGGACCTTGACTGAGGAAGGAATTCCCAGTCACGAAGGGTGCTGGAATACACTAGCCGTAACCATATTTGGGTCACTGGACAGTTAGAGGTCATGTGACAAGCCAACCCTTTGCGTGTTTTAAGCGCCTGCTTTCTCTGCAGAATAGGACACAAGCAACTGAGGCGCTGAAGGGACAAGACCCTGAGTTCCTTCCTTCTTTCTCTCCTTTTCTATCCAACTTACAAGTTGAACCTTGTCTGCTGATTTTGACTACCAGGCATGACAGACTGAGATTTTAAAAGGAATTCAACCCAGCGTTGTTGTCTCCAGGAGAATCCATCTACAGCCTTAAGCTGCCTCCACGCCAAATGCAGTAGGACCGCTGAGTAAAAGCAACAGGACCACCTAGTGAAAGCAGCAGGACCGGCGAGTTCGGTCTGAAGCCAGCTGAGTCACCAACCTTCAAGAGCTGTTTACTTGTTTAATTTTACTGTACTCTAAATTAATTAATCCAACCTCCCCACTCTGTAATCTATTTGTGCATGTGTGAACTTTGAATGTATGCATGTGTGTGTGTTTTTGCATGTGTTTCAAAGTCAGAGAGCTTTTTATTATTTTACTTAGACCCAGTTAAGTACAATAATATTATCCCCTTTTTAAAAAAATACTCAAGAAAACCTGTCTGATCATGTCTTTTATGGTCACAGCATGTAAACGGTTAAACACTCACGGAATTGGCAAGTACAGATATATCCTTCTTAAAAAAATAAATTTATGGTCAAATGAGGAGAGGGAAAAGAGTGGACCTTTCTTTACCTGAACATAACAACTGATATCTATTCTACAATCAAGGGAAAACATTGTCTTGTGTGTTGCAGTTTCATCAATTGGGACGAAAATAAAACATCATGGGGATAAATGGTGGCTGCAACCTGTTTATGGAGAGCTTAACAAATGGTCCGTATGCCTCAACCGGAAGGCCAGAGGCTCTCGTCAACTGCAGCCCTCAAATAAGTTTTAGGGAGGGGAAGGATGACAAGGAGAAGGTGACTGGGGTGGTTGGGAGTTAATCACAGCCCTATGAGTGTTGTGGAGCAAATGAGGAGCACTCCCCCTACTCCTGCCATTGCAATAAAGTTTGTTCTAACTACTTTCAATGGCGGCTGCTGAACATGCTGAAGTATCCTACCAGGAGAGGAACAGGACCCTGCTCTATTCTCTATTCACCAATTTGGTACGGGGTCCAGAAACATGTCTTTTACGTTTATAAGGAACCTCATTTCTGGTTCAGGCAGGCACCACAAGCTCCTGGGCAGCTGTAATGCCAATGTAGCGGTGCCTTCATCCCTGGCACCACTACCCTTGGTGATGAGGCAGAGAAAGTTGCTCCCCAAACAGCTCCTCGCTACACCCACTTTGCACCCCATAAAACAGATGCAACAAGATTCAATTTCTACCCCTTTCAGTGTGCAGCATGCCTCTTCCCACTTTTGTTTGTTGCTAGGGAAAGGTTTGTGCTTATACGCCTGCGAAAGATTATAACAAAGATATGCCTTGGCTGCCCGCTATAATGCCAGGTAAATGAGTGGACTAAGAGTTAATCATTATCAAAGAAAAGCCTATAGGCAGTTCTGTCGAAGGGTCATGAGGACTCGAAACGTCAACTCTTTTCTTCTCCGCCGATGCTGCCAGACCTGCTGAGTTTTTCCAGGTAATTCTGTTTTTGTTTCCTATAGGCACTGAGCTTGATCCCTCAACTGTGCTGATATGGTAATCGCTGTGGTCACATGCATTGGAGGGTAGTGTTGCGTTTTACTTCCACAAATTCTGATTGACAGCTTAGGAACAAGTGTCACAGCACAGCACTATTAATTTTATAAGGAGATCATTAATTTGTATTTTGTTCTTACTTAAAGAGTCCCAAAGCATGTTATTATGGTTAGGCTGAGCATTGTACAAGGAAAACCATCAGACAATGGAATCTCTGAAAACAAAGAAGCAGATTTTGACTTGGTTTGGTGGCATATACTGGATGAGAGCAAGTCAGTGGCCCATTTTACATCCCTCCAATTGAATGCAACACAAGTAGAGAGTGGGGAAAAAAGCCTCTGGCCGATAGTTTCAGATTCAGGCAGTTCTTACTTCCAAGGCACCCTGACAGTGCAAAAATTCTACAAATTTGCAACAATCTGATTCCTTGGTGCAATCAACTTCAAAGCCATTTGAGAGAATGCTGGAATGCTACAAGCTGTTTGATTGGTTATCAAAGGGGCTTAACCCCAAGTAGAATTCTAAATTCTCTGCATGTGGCATGCATTTGAAAACACTGTCACATACATTAGTTGATGTATGCATCAAGTGATAACCTTGGTCCGGCGCTGGATAGGGGTAATATGCTAATACCACATTTATACCAAGAGCTGGGCTGTCAAGTGCATGGGCATGAAGTATTCTGATTCATCGAAAAACAAACTAATTTGTTAAGCTAAATGGTTTGGGTGTTGGAAAATGGCAGAAGTGACGTACAGAAGATTGGTGGTGAGTCTGGCAGTCAGTTTACTTTAGGAAGTATCCTTGTAGGCAAATGCTACCTAGACCTTCTAACTTCTCTACCTCTCTCTTCATTTTAAGATGTTCCTTAAAACCTACCTTTAGGCCAAGCTTTTGAATATGCAAACACACAAATTACAAAGAGTAGGCCATTCAGCCCCTCCAGTCTGCTTCACCATTTAATAAGATCATAGTTGATCTGACTGTGGCCTCTATGCCAATTTCCTGACTACCCCCATAGCCTTTAACTCCCTTGTTAGTCAAGAGTCTATTTACCTCTACCTTTAAAATATTCAAAGATCCAGCCTCTACCTCTCTCTGGGGGAGAGAGCTCCACAGACTCCTGGCCCCCTCAAAATTTCTCCTTATCTCCACCTTAAATGGGAGGTCCCTTATTTTTAAACTGTGTCTCTAGTTTTGGTCTATCCCACAAGTGGAAACATCCTTTCAGCATTCACTCCGTCAAGCCCCCTCAAGATCATGTTTCAATAAGATCACCTCTCATTCTTCTCAACTCCAATGGATACAGGTCCAACCTGTTCACCCTTTCCTCATAAGATAGGCCCTCATCCCAGGATCATCTAATCACCTATTCTAATATTTCCTTATGTGGCTCGGCGTCAAATTTTGCGAGATAACATACCACTGAAGCACCTTCAGACCTTTTACTATGCTTAAGGACAAGGTAGACCAAATTAGTTGAGCGAGTAACAGTTCTTGCTGCCACTGGCAATTATTCAGAGATTTGGGTGATTTAGTGCAACAAACAAAACAATTATGTTTCAAGACATCCGATTTCCTCCTGCTGCTTTAAGTAAGGTAGCAAAATGATACATACAGTTTTGCTCACGTCCAATTTTAAAAACAATATTAACAGAGCTCAAATATTGGGAAACTCAAAGGAACTTGAATGGCTGCACTCCAGGGGAATTGATCATGCACCCTTTTATTTACAGACTGGAGTGCTGAGCTGCCTCAGATAATCCATCACATGGATGGATGGATGAACATCAGTCTGCACTATCAATTTATAACCCATTGGGATGACCTCCAGCAAGTGCAAAAATATATCTCCAATGCAATTAAATGGCTCACTGAGAAGCTCTTCCAGGTAGCCTCTTTCTATAGTTGACATAACTTTTCCAACAGCCTAAAATATGAATCAGAATGAAAATGCACTTTCAAGTGTTGGTGAGTCAATCATCCAGGATAGTGGAGTAGATCTTGTCATTGTGTGGTTGTGTAGAATGGGTGAAAATGGAAATAAAACTCCGAAGAGATGTAAAAGAAACTCATAAACACCATCGCGCAAAGTCAAGTTCTGGCCAAGCATGTGTTGTAGCCCCAGGCTATGCAAACCAGCAGGAGGGAAGGGAGAAAAATACAATAAGGAAAAAGAAAGACCATTTCATTCATCAAGGCTATTTTCTCTGCAGACCTTATACAGGTTTGCCCTTTTAAAAGCCTCTGGAAATTGAGCAGATTTGGTAGCAAGATAAAAATGAAACTTTAAAAAGATGAAGTTCATGTACGATTTTCCTTTAACTCACAAAGGTAATTGTGCCACCGCAAAATGTCAATCTACCATTCAAACCACATTAACTAACTCTGATCAGTCAAATTCTGGCAAGTGACACACTTGTAGTCCCCACCAGTAAAGGCTGACTATATTCAGTTAGAATACTTCATTGTCTACTGGCAAGGTGAAGACTTTCATTCTCATCTGGAACCAGTTATTCAACCACCTTATTTTACAAAGGAATTCATTGACATGGTATCAATCTTGCTGAGAAAGACAGGCAGAAAAAAAACAAGAGAAGATAAGGACATGTACTTGTGTACAAAATGTCCATTCCTCCTTATGTGCCTCACCCAAATGTGCAAAGTGTGACAGCCCAAAGTTTCGACATGGGTTAAGATGAAAGAGATACCAGGCCCTTAAGACTACGCTGTGGGACAATAGCATGCTGGCACTCAATGTAATTTTTTGAAATTCCTCCTTCATTATGTATTTTAAACAGACTACTACCCTCAAGAATATAGCAGAGAAAGGAACATTAGAGAATCTTGCCAAGTAGCATCATAACAGCGCAGAAGGAGGCCATTCAACCCTTCAAGTCCATTTATGTATTTTTATCCCATAGCGCAGAGAAAATACCAAAAATTAAAAAGTTGTGCAAGCATAAAACAGGCTGCCACACACTTCTGACCAAATGCATTGCAAGAAAATTTCTGCCCAGTCATCATATCACTGTGTCCATTTACACAGAATCACAGACTACAAAATTCCAAAACTGATCTTAAAAAAAGCAGGGGTCATGTGAAGTGGGAAGTGGTGCCTATCCTCACACTCAATTGTGCATTCCTATTCCTTTATGTTTAAGCCCCCAAAAGCTTTACCACCTTGGCAAAAACTCAAAGATACCTCAAAATGGAATTGAGACTCAGGATAAACAAATTTGGGCTCAGCCAACTGGCAAGCATGGCCTTGTTTCCATTCTGTGCCTCCTCAATGCAGATGGGGAGGTCACTTTGACACACAGTTACAATAAATCTTACAAAAACAGACATTTCAAAGCTTCAACATCATATTGTACACGTAAAGAGATTAATCCATCACTACAAATGTTGCTCTTTGATTCGATTCTGAAGATTGACAGAGGAGCAAAATGATCCTGTGTAAATATCACTTTTGAGAAGGCTTGTAAAAATAGAATGATTTTTCTCTTTAAAATGTCCAATATGAACTGAAGAGTAATGGAGCTTGGACTGGGGACAAGGGTTGTGCATCCATGACAGCTTGTGGAATGTGTAGACAGTCCCTTTGCTATGTGCTTTCCAAAATCAAACTGACACATACTAAGCGATTTGTGGTAACAGGTGCCTGCCAGTCAAATAGGGTCAGAAAGAGCAGCAGAAAAATCACTGGCAGCTCAGGATTGTCTGTCACTAGGAGTTCTAGGGTGGCAAGTTGGGGGTGGTGGTGGTGGTGGTGGTGGGGAGGGGGGGGTGGCGGTGTGTGTGTGTGTGTGTGTGTGTGTGTTTGTGTATGAGATTAAAACAGCGTACACCTAAACTTCCTCAAGAACCAGGCCATTGTTCAAATCATTGGCGAAGGTTACATTTTACACATTACTGGTAGAATCTTTTAACAGTAGCTTTACATCTTCAGTTTTCTTTTTTCTTTTTAAACCTTCATAACATGTTTGAGATTTATGAGACACACTCTGAGCCTGGTTAAATGTTGGTACTTTGGTACTTGCTCAAAAAACTCTGCTGCGATGATTCAGGTATGAAGCCTGAAGAGAAGACATGGAGACTCATCAGAAATCTTAAACATTTATTTGCGGCTTATGGAATACAGTGTAGAAAAGAGATAAAGACTTGTATTTACTTAGCACCTTTCACAAGCTTAGGACACCCCAAATTGTTTTACAACCAATGAAGTACTTTTGAAGAGTAGTCAACATTGAATACAGGAAACAAGACAGCCAATTTGCCCACAGGAAGCTCTCACAAACAGCAATATGATAACAAAACAAAAACAGAATTACCTGGAAAAACTCAGCAGGTCTGGCAGCATCGGCGGAGAAGAAAAGACTTGACGTTTCGAGTCCTCATGACCCTTCAACAGAACTCTGTTGAAGGGTCATGAGGACTCGAAACGTCAACTCTTTTCTTCTCCGCCGATGCTGCCAGACCTGCTGAGTTTTTCCAGGTAATTCTGTTTTTGTTTTGGATTTCCAGCATCCGCAGTTTTTTGTTTTTATCTCAGCAATATGATAATCTGTTTTAGTGATATTGACTAAGGGATAAGCATTTGTGAGGAAGACCAAGGAGAACTACCAAAGTACTCTCCAAAATATTGCTATGAGATCTTTTACATCATCCACCTGAGAAGGCAGAAGGGGCTTTGGTTGAACATCTCATCCAAAAGAACTCTGTCAGGCTCCAGAATCAAATCAAAGATCAATATAGACTTTCCTAAATTACAACGAGTGGCTTCACTTTAAAAATGCTTCAGTGATTGCAAAGCAGTTTGGGATGTCCTGAGATTGTGAATGCAAGTCTTTCTTTAATATTCACAATTTCTGATAGATCATAATGCACACTGATAAAGACTTTCTCATTAATAAAGAAAGTAGATTAAGGAATCTGAGCTTTATGGCATGCTACATGCCTTTACAGCTCCCTCATCCATAGAGAGACCACACAAACACTCACTTGAAACATGTTTCCCATGATTTCACGGTCCATGGCCAATTTACTGGCATTCACTAACAGATGAAACATTTTTAAAATGTGCTCTCGGGATGTGCATGATGCTGGACAAGCGATGTTGAAAAGAAAGACATTCACAACCTTAGGACATCCCAAAGTGCTTTACAGCCAATGAATCACTTTTTGAAGTCCAGTCACTGTTATATTGTAGGGAAAACAGTAGATACGCTGACAAAGTGGTGGTGGGGGGCTTTCTTTATCCGTAAACGGGGTAGAATTTCTACAGAATTTCCCCTGAGCAGCCACCATGCCTTCAGTTGGAGGTTGGCAGAAGCTGTGGAGAAATTGCACAAATGGCGGATAGGCAGCTTAACCTTTCACCCCTGCCCTTCAATCAACTCACTTCTGCTTAGTAAAAACTTATTATACACCTGCTGTTGGTTGTTCAAGTCTCTGAAGCATATAGGAGCATGGGGAACACTGCTGCCCGGTAAACCATGGTCTCAGTCTCACTTTGTGATCTTGAATCTCAGTTGGCTGAGGGCTGAAGGATGAATTTTGTCATCCACCTCTGCCTATGTATATGCTCCTACATGTTTCGGAGCCTTGGACAACCTGCAGCAGGCACCTCAAAGACCATAGAGAAGCACCGCCAGTGGTAGTTTCTCAAGATCCTCCAAATTCTGTGGCAAGAAAGGCAGTCCAACAGCAGCATCCTCTCCCAAGCCAACATGCCCAGCATCAAGGTGCTAATCCCAGGATATGTCATTCGTATGCCTGACACCAGAATCCCAAAGCAACTGCTCTACTTCGAACTCGGTTGCGGTATGAAACTTCCAGGAAGACAACTGAAATGCTTTACTGATGTCCTCAAAGCATCGCTGAACAGTTCAAACATCCCCGCCGACTCCTGGGAGTCCCTGGCCCGTGACCAAGCAAAATGGAGAAGATTCATTCAGGAAGGCACCGACTACATCGAGAGACTTCTTCTGGAACACGCAGAGGCAAAGTCAAAGCATTGGAGAGAGCACTCAAACCTCCAAATAACTCAGCTAACCCAACCCTTCAAGCACCACCTGTCCCACATGGAAGGTCTGTAGGTCATGTATTGGACCAATCAGCCATCTCAGAACCCATTGAGCCAGAGTGGAAGCAAGTCATCCTCAATCCTGAGAGATTGAGAAGAGAGAAGACCAATCGCCTACTTAGCCAAGTAACCAACTAAACAAAAGCTGGCTACTATTTGCAACAGGAACCAGAAAGAAAATCTTTATTTCAATGACACAGAAAGCAAATATCAGAGGTGAGGATTCAGGCACCCCAACTAAGAATTCGGTGAAAATTTACCAACACTCCATGAAAACTCAGTGGTAGGGAAAAAACTAGGCTGCAATCTCATCACCCCAACTGTAGACATTGGACTAAAAAGTTAGCATCAAGGCAGAAGTGCCACTACATATACTCTTTCCCCTTACTCAAAGTGTCATCGGTGGCTCAGTGATACTATTCTCAACTCTGATACATAAGGCTATAACTTCAAGCCCGACTCCAGAGATTTGAGTGCATAATCCAGGCTGATACTTCAGTGCAGTAAAGAGGGAATACTGTGTGGTCAGAGGCAGTGCCCTGGTCAGCATTTATCCCTGAATCAACACCATTAAAAACAACAGATTATCTGCTACTTTATGTGATTGCTGTTTGTGGAATCTTGCTGTGCACAAATTGGTTGCCTTGTCTCCTACAACAGTGACTACACTTTAAAAACAGTATTTAATTGGTTGTAAAGTGCTTTAGGATGCCCAGGGGTCATGAAAGGTAAAATATAAATACAAATGTTTTCTTTCTTAAAGGGTGGTGAACCAGTGATAAAATGCAAACGTGCTCTTTTATTCATAATGAAATAAAACAAATCTCAAAGCTATTAACTGCTGACACCAAGTGTAAAATATGGGAACACATTCTGTCCTCCAGCGTTGGTATCGCTTATTGACAAATACAAGATTCATGAGAGGGAAAATAATAGAAAATTAAATGCTTCAGTTTATAAAGAGCAAATAATGTCACCCTGGGGAACAATGCCTACAGATGTACAATGAACACATTAGGTCTGTATAAATATCAATATGGTGCCTCTAAAATGTTTAATGAGCCACTTCAGGAACCAGTTATTGATCAGGGCAACGATATCTGTAATAATGCCTTTTATTCATTTCACTCAGTGAGTTCTTTACTGCTCAGAGTCTCCAATGCAACTCAAAGCTCCAGAAAATATATTACAATGACTTCCATTTGTATCATGCCCTTAAAATAGGAAAACATCTCAAGGTTCTTCACAGGAATTGAAAAGAGGAAGCCTTGTGCTCTGAGAATGAAGATGTTTACTTTGGTGTGTTGTACATCACTGTGGCCAATGTAGAGCAGTAGTAATGAGGTGAGGGCAAGCAGGACTTTGTAGAGGTCAGGCTGAGGTTGCAGAGCTCAGGAAAAAGTGAATTTTCTGAAGGAAACTCGTGGATTAGAAGAAATGATTTTGCTGTGTGGCGCAGTTCCCATGAGAAGCGCATTGGGGTGTAACTTCTACTTGCTGGTGTGTTCCCACTTGGATTCATGTCAATCTTCTGAGATCAGAATAATTTGAATATTAATGATGGAACATACGTTAGATGACATATTCCCATCATTACCATTCAGTTTTCTACCCAAATATGAACATATGCATTCAACATCAATCGTTTAATAAAAAAATTCCAGACATCCTAATGTAGTTTTATCACCACCATGAAGATTCTCAAGCTGGTTCACACTCTCTACTAGGCCACTCCAGTAGCAAAAGTTACAGAGTACATCCCAAAGCAGTTCCATTACAGGAGGCAAAGTGCAGACCCAGAGATTTGCTCTCCCAGTCAGTGGCCAGTTTCCCTAGGTTGAATGTCTCTGGAAACCCTTAGGTCAGTCTGAAGTTGAACATTGTGCTGGCTGCCCTGGAGCTGCTCCAGTACACTCCCCATAACTGATGACAGCCAAGGAGGGAGTAAGACCCTATCTGAGTGCATCCATAGTAGTGTTAAAAAAAAATTAAAGCCAGTTGAAGAAATTCCTGGATATGCCATCATTCCATGGATCAAAAAGTGGGATACAATGTACAAAAAATTCTTCCCTTTACTTTTTCCCTTAAACAACCTTCTTTAACTTCAGTGGCTACAACTGTACAAGTGCTGGGTGTCTGCCTGCCTGCTAATTATACCAATACTGTTCCTACATCTACAAGCCATCTCAAAGCCAGTCCAGTACACTTCATAAATGAGGGAAGCTTGCTTGAAGAGGAAAGCTGCCAAAGGTTAATTTCTTTATTGCTGAAGCTGAAATGCCACAAAATGTATTTTACAGGTTGTTATGTCATTAAGCTTAATCATTCAAATCTGCAGTTGAGATTTGTACTGGTTAAAAAATTTATAGAAGTGGAGAGTGGAGGCCGATTTTAAACCACTGTTTTCCTTTTAAAAACTGGTATTGTACTGGCATTTCACTGCACACTAATCACAGGATCAGGATCGGGTTTTGCAGAGTATATGCCAGGGCCAATAAGATGTGCTCTTCGCCAGAACTGACGATTCTTTTTAGTGATAAACTTTATTACGAGTTTTAAAATGGAAGTAATGTTGGTGTTGGGGAGGTCTCAGTCTAGGTTAGACCAACTTGGCACAGCACAGCCACAATGATGCCCTCTGACTGTGTTGCTGTTCTCAGACACAACATGGCAATACAATAACTGTCAAGAATTCGCAACTAAACAATATGCAGTTAGGAACTATTTCTTCAGAGAATAACTAACATTGCTAGACCTGTCTTGTTTTATTTAAGATCCTCCTACTTGCCAAAATCCAGGTTTACTTGGGAAAGTCCCTTTTCTGTATGGAATTTGTCCAGTGTGCATCTTGACCACAGTGCAGCATGAGTAACTATACTAAAAATCACGACCGACTCATACAGAATGTTTCCTTTCACATTGCTTACATTTTAGTCTACATGGATTTGATTTCACTGTTCATAAAGTTACATGCAGTTATTTAAGCAGTGCAGGCTGACACAATATTGTAAGAGGATACAAATCTTCACTACCTATATTCCGATGTCCCTATACATTATTAGAAATAGGAATGATGAGATTTGTGTACATCAGACAAGTTTCTAACTAGCTTTTAATACCCACACCTGCCACATGTGTGAAACTCAGAACAAATGGGACATGATGGAAGGGGGAATCAAAAATCTCTCCGGAAGTGGTAGCAATGAAATGGTTAGTCCCCCCCAAAAATATCAATGACTAAAAGAATAAATGTTGCCTGGACTTTCAACTGCCAGACATTAAGTAAAACACGTTCAAAATTATAGTTCACTTACACCAACAGGAAAACCCCAGCCTTTGCTTCCAAGACCAGGCCACATTTCCAGAGTCTGCACTTCATGCTCTGTCATTGGCTGCCAATTAAAATATAGAGGCTAATAACCGAAGTAATTGTTAAGTGCATTTTGAAACAGGGGAGATGTGGTATAATAGTAATGTCATTTAACTATTAATGCAGAGGCCTAGGCTAATGCTCTGGGGAGCTCTCAGCAGCTGGTAGAACATAAATTCAATTATAAAATCCAGAATATTAAGGTAGGGTGGAATCATCTGGTCCTGTTAGCACCAGGCGTCAAGGTGAGCGTGAGCAGACAATATGGAGGGAAAGCCAAAAATCGATTTCACGCCGACATGAAAGCAGTTTGCAATACTCCAACCCGTCCGTCAATGGCATGCCACATTTCCCACTGCTAGACGTCGGGAACATCATTTTAATACATCTGCGTATCATTACAAGCCCTGCTCACCGGAATCCTCCCCTCACTCTGGATCATCTGGGCAGGTCGGCCCTTTCTCACAGCAGCATTTATAAGGCACGCACCTGGCAAGCTGCACTTTGAGGGGAACTCGGAGGTGAGTGCTCAGTAATGTTGCGCAGCGCTCGCAAGGGTCACCCGTTTGACTTCAAGGTTGAGGCGCTGAGCATTCAGGCAAGTGCACAGGCAAGTCTCTTTTTCCCGGCTGGCTGACAGTGCAATGCTGGGGCAAGGGCTGCATTACGGTTGGGGTGAGTTTGCGGGGGCGGGGGCAAGGCAGCACGCTTTGAGGCAAGTTTGGGGGGGCAAAGGCTGCAGTGCATCTTAGGCGAGTTGGGGGCAAGGCAACACGCTGAGGTGAGTTGGGGGTTGCAAGGCAGCCTGGTCTGATGGTAGTGCACAAGTACATGCCGGGGTGCGAAGGTAGATGGAGGGAAGGGGCCACACATTAGGCATTAGGGAAATCTTGTATATTGTGACCATTCCTCTGCAACTGAAAGAGTTCAGGTGCAGCCACATTGATATGTTTGGAGTCGGGCGTCTGTCTTATCTGCCCACTCAAGCAACACAGAGGCATGAAAGTGCCACAAATGCACCATCTGCCATCCTTTGATCTGGCCTACATGAGATTCCAGACCCACAGCAATGTTTTTGACTCTTGAAAAAAAAGGCAGGCCACTCAGGGATAGACAATAAATGCCATGAATGAATCAAAAACATGCCTGTGTCTGAGCTGAGTGCACAGCATGCAGTCCAGTGGGCGAAGCTGCCACCAATCAGTTAGATGGAGTGGGGCAGAGGTGAGTGGAGTTTCGGGCATCCGAGTGGTGGCCAGCACTCTCTGGGATGCATTAAGGGGCCTTCAAACTTAACAAGCTAGGTTCTTAGTGGCCTATGCTAACCCATGCGTCACTCTCTCTTTCATCCTGCAGGAGCAGTACATCAGGAGCATGGAGACTCATGCCTACAGGGAATGGAGACGAAGGAGAAGAGAGTGACGGAGGCGACTGGCTGTGCAGAGGAAGGAGCAGCATCTTCAAGAAGAAAGGATGGCTGGGGAGCTGAAGAGCCACAGCGAGCTGTCGCTGGTTGATTAACGAGACCCATTCCTGCAGATGACTGAGAATGAGTGTTGCCAAAGACTGCGCATGTTCAGGGAACTGGTCAGTTGGTCGGTCACATCGGTTGGTCACATCTGTCACCTGCTGCAGGATTTGGCGCCATGGAGACATGGAGGGCATCCACTGCCAGTGGCTGTGAAAGTGACCGCGGCGCTCAATTTTTACATTTGTAGCTCCTTTCAGGGCTCCACAGGTGACCTCTGTGGGATATCACAAGCCTCCGCACACAAATGCATCTATGAGGTGGCGGTCACCATCTTCGCGAAGGCACAAAACTTTCTGCATTTTGCTGGAGACCTGGAAAACCAGGAAGCAAGAAAGCTGGGATTTGCCCAGATCTCAGGTTTCCCACAGGTGCACAGTATCATCGACTGCACTCGCCTGGTGCTCAGATCACTGTGGCAACAACGGGTCAACTGCATCAATCGCAAGAGCTTCCACTCACTGATTGTTCAGCTGGTGTGCGACTAGCACAACTGCATCCTACAGATGTCCATGGAATGTCCATGATTCCTACATTCTCAGTAGGTCAAAGATCCATGACAACTTCCAGGGTCCAGAGAGGCTACAGGGTTGGCTCCCTGGGGACAAGGCCTGCCTACAGAGGACATGCCTGGTGACACCTGTGCAGCTGCCTCAGACTGCAGCAGAGAGAAGGTGCAACAAGGCTCACGCTGCAACTAGCATTTTGGTGGAGCAAACCATTGGGATGCTGGAAATGAGGCTCCAATGCCTGGACCGGTCTGGTGGAGCCCTGCAATACAGTCCACAGAGTGCGTCACACATCGTCACCACCTGCTGCACCCTTTACAACCTGGTGCTGCAACGGGGAGAGGAGCTGGCTGGGAAGGAGATGGAGGAGCTGCATGTCTACTCCGACGAGGAGGATATCAATGGGGATGAGGCGATAAGGCCATTGCACTGGCCAGACGAGGCAGGCGCGCTCTGGAGGCCCTCATAGCTGATCGATTCATGGAGGATGATGACGGCATGCAGTGAGGAGACACCATAGACCCTCACATTGCATCCGTGAATGTTTGACTCCTGTCTGGCTGATGGCAGTGTATGTACCCTCTGTGATAAGGCTCCTGTTGTGGACATGCAGCGGATGCCCATAGTCCCTACACTCCAGAAGGATAATGACAACATCCAGTGGGGGCACTCCATAGATTCTACATAGCTTAAGTGAATGTCTGGCTCCTGTCTGGGTGATGGCACATTGCTTTTGGTCTGTGAACAGGGCCATATCATGGAGACGCAGCAGGGAAACTTTAACTTGTCCTGATCCAATGGCATCCTTCATGAGCTGAACCCTTCAGGACCACACTGTCACCAGTCACAGATGCTGATGAGATGGGGGACCAGCCGCACTTCAAAAGGTGCTGGGAGCACACAGAGGGAATGACAGAACTCTCTGTCAACAGCCCAGAGCATCCTGGCAGGAATGACAAGCCCCACTGAGGTGCAGGCATGATTGATTTGTCCAGCGAGTGTGAAGATGCACCATCAGTGTGCTGGAAAGGTTGCATAAAGCACAGGGAAGATACCCTGGACTGAGACCCTGCCTTTATCTTGTCCAGGAAGGTTTCACATCTGAGTGACACAAACACTGCTCATCAGAACAAGGAGCCATAAGCAAGGAAACACTCTTGGGAATTTATTTACTATAGTGAACATTATGTACAAGTGATTCACACCCATGCCCAGGCTGTGCAACTACACCTTCTTAACCCTCCTATCCTTGCCGCTATGTCTTGGTGCTCCCTCAACATCCACACCGGAGGTGGAGGCAGCCTGCTGACTGCTACACGCTGTCTGTGATGAATTTGGCGGGCGTCCTCTGGAGACCTGGCCTGCTTTCGGGGCCCCACTGTGTGACAGTGGCACCCTCCTCGGTCTGTGGAGCTGGAGCTGCTGAGGTCACAGGAAGAGGGGATTCAAATGGGGGGACACTCCCAGAGTCACCTGGTTGGATGGCCCCGCGGTGTATGCCTGCTGATCCTCCTCCCTATGGGTGCCCGAGGGCCCCTGGATGACTCCTTGAGGTGAAGGGGAAGCTGGTGTGAGATCGAGCTGCCCAGCACCCCTCTTGCATTGACACTGTTGGAGGCCAACTATGGCATCAGCGATGGAGCTCAGCCCTTGCATCAGTGCCGGGTCGAAGTCCTGGACCAAGGTCTCCATGGTGGCCGCCATCCTGCCAGTGTTGACCTCGATGCGTTGCAACACCAGCGCTATCACCTCAAACTGAAGGCAGATGGACTCCTCCATCAAACCTTGCAATCTGAGGTGTGCAGCTGTCATCTCTTCCTGCTGTTCCCAGCTCCAACAACCGATTGAGGACTGAGTCCAGAGGTTCATCATCTGACTCGGACTCAGCAGATCCCTTGCTGCCAGGAGTCGTCCAAATGCCGGCGACCTCGGGTGTCCCTGTCTCCGCCTGTTGTGGGACAGACTGTGTGCTGTGCTCACCAGATAGTGAACCCAGCCTGCTGTACATGAAGGTCCCACTGGTGGAAGGTATGGGTGGGGACTGTGATGGGTCTTCGAGGTTGCTGTACTCAGGGTCCTCATCCAAGGTGCCGTCAGCGCTGGGGTTGGGGCCAATGTTGCCTAAGGGTGACGTGGCAGATGTGCCTATTGGAGAAAGTGGAGATCATTAGTGCATGGCCGCCATGGTAAAAAGAACAGAGGACTCACAGTTGAGTTGCCAGAGGGATGATCTGGTGTATGATCCTCACTTGGATGCTAGGCACTGACCCAGCCATCACCACAGGAATGCTCCACATTCCCTCCGGCCAGCTCTGATGCGCGGTCGTTGAAGGGAGTGAGGACGTTGATGTCCAGCACTCCACCCCCAGTCTGGGATCTCTCCCTTTTATTGTGCGCGAATCTGTCCTGCATAAAGATGGATGGAGAGAATGTGAACAAGGCGCATGTCTGGCCAAATGAGAAGGATCCAGGGGTGCATATGCGTGAGCTGAGTGGAGCCATGGACGGGATGAGGAATTGACTTCCAGAGGAGATGAGGCCAGATGGAGATGTGATGGTGTGTGTGAGAATGGGTGGTGATGTCCTTTGAGCTGGCAGTGAGTGAGATGCCAGTGAATGTGTGATGGGCTTGTGAGTGTGAGTTTAGAGTGATGAGATGGTTGACTTACCCTGGAGGAACGGATGAGATCATTCATTCTCTTTCTGCACTAGATAGCCGACCTCATGTTGCAGCGTTGGCACTGACTGCCACTGCCACCGTCTCCCAAGCCGGAGTGGTGATATTGCTGCTCCTGCTGCAGCCAGAGCGGGAGTAGAAGACATCACGGCATCCAAAAAGCATTCCAGGGACACGTCACTGAATTGGGGGTGTTGCTGTCTTCTTGCATTTCGGGGCCATGTCTTCTATGTAGCAGTCCTGGGCTGGAAGCACTGAGGTGTACACGTGGCTGCAATTTAAATATGGCGCCTAGCATGAGAAAGCAGGGAGGTGACGCGTGGTGGGTGAGTCGGCGAAACAGCATGTGTCCCAGCAAAGCATGATTAATGAGGGAGGATTGGGACAATACGGCACAAAAACCCACCATTGTGGCCAGCGGGTAAAATGTCCTGTTACCCACCCGCTACCGCACTTAGCACAAATCTGGGATGATTCTGCCCGTAGTCTCAGTAATGTTGATCATGAAGCTTTCATCAATTGTTGTAAAAGCCCATCTGGTTCCCTGATGCCCATTAGGGAAGGAAATCTGCCATCCTTACCTGGTCTGGCCTACATGTGACTCCAGACCAAAAGCAACGTGGTTGACTCTTAACTGTCCTCTGAATTGTTCAGCTCGAGGACGATTAGGAATGGGCAACAAATGCCCATAAACCATGATAGAATAAAGAAAAAAATAAAATACCATTATTAATGGGTTCCTATTCATTCAGATGAAGGCTTTGCAGCACAGTTCATTGTGTGGGAATAGACTTGACATTGGAAATGATTTTCATTGAAAGCCGTGAGAGGAATGATTGGGCCTCATGAGCTCACTGGGCTCAACAAGTGGTGACAGACAATTCAACTGGCCCCACATAATGTTTTCTTGGTGGAGTGGGGAAGGATGGGCGTCCGTGAATGTAGTCCTTTTAAAGATCACTGATTGGTTTACTTTGTCTAAATCCATTTGACAGAATGTGGTCAAGATTTAAAGACTCCTATTTGTCTCAGGTGCAAGCGTTGGCCATCCATTTTGAGGACCATTTGAAAATCAAGCCTGGGATGATTTTGGAGGTCAGTAGGGTCCATTGTTTGTTCTTGATTTTATTCTATTTACTACCCTGTTTTTCAATTGTAAACAGGGTGTTACGCAGATGAAGACCATCCCTGTTATCAAAGAGGTGATTTTCATGACCATGAAGGTCCCAAAGTCCTTTATAGCTAATGAATGCATTGGGGAGCCTGTGGTCTAGTGGTATTGTCACCAGACTAGTGATCCAATGGCCCAGGGTAATGCTCTGGGGATGCGGGTTTGAATCCCACCAGAACAAATGGTGGAATTCGAATTCAATAAAAATCTTGAATAAAAAATTTAATGATGGCCATGAAACAATTGTTGATTGTGGGGAAAAGCCCATCTGCTTCACTAATGCCCTTTAGGGAAGGAAATCTGCCATCCTTACCTGGTCTGGCCTACATGTGACTCTGCAATCCACAGCAATGTAGTTGACTCTTAACTGCCCTCTGAAATGGCCTAGCAAGCCACTCAGTTCTATCAAACTGCTACAAAGCCTAAAAGGAATGAAACTAAACGAACCACCCGGCACTGACCTCGGCAGCAGAAGCGACGATGGCAAACTCAGCCCTGTTCACCCTGCAAAGTCTTCCTTCCTAACATCTGGGGGCTTGTGCCAAACTAGTCAAACAGCCTGACATAATCATAATCACAGAATCATACCTTAAAGACAATGTCCCAGGCACCACCATCACGATCCCTGGGTATGTCCTGTCCCATCAGCAGGACAGGCCCAGCAGAGATGACAGTACAGGGAAATACAGTCGGGAGGGAATTGCCCTAGGAGTCCTCAACATCAACTCCGGACCCCCTGAAGCCTCATGGCATCAGGCCAAACATGGGCAAGGAAACTTCCTGCTGATTACCACGTACTGACCCCCCTCAGCTGATGAATCAGCATTCCTCCATGTGGAACACCACTTAGAGGAAGCACTGAGAATGGCAAGGGCACAGAACGTACTCTGGGTGGGGGACTTCAATGTCCATCACCAAGAGTGGCTCGGAGCACCAGTACAGACCAAGCTGGCGGAATCCTAAATGACATAGCTGCTAGACTGGCAGCATCGGCAGAGAAGAAAAAAGTTGACGTTTCGAGTCCTCATGACCCTTCAACAGAACTGCTAGACTGGATCTGCAGCAGGTGGTGGGGGAACCAAAAAGAGGGAAAAACATACTTGGCCTCATCTTCACCAACCTACCTGCTGCAGATGCTTTTGTCCATGTAGGAGTGACCACCTCACAGTCCTTATGGAGACGAATTCCCACCTTCAACTTGAAGATACCCTCCAACATGTTCTGTGATACTACCACCATGCTAAATGGGATAGATTTCGAACATATCTACCAACTCAAGACTGGGCATCCATGAGGCACTGTGGGCCATCAGCAACAGCAGCAGAATTATACTCAAACACAATCTGTAACCTCTTGGCCGGGCATATTCCCCACTCTAGCATTACTGTCAAGCCAGGGGATCAATGTTGGTTCAATGAAAAGTGCAAGAGGGCATGCCAGGAGCAGCACCAGGCATACCTAAAACTGAGGTGTCAACCTAGTGAAGCTACAGCTCAGGACTACTTGTGTGCCATACAGCATAAGCAGCAAGCGATAGACAGAGCTAAGCGATTTCATAACAAACAGAATGGACCTAAGCTCTGCAGTCCTGCCACATCCAGCCATGAATGGTGGTGGACAATTAAACAACTCACTGGAGGAGGAGGTTCCATAAATATTCCCATCCTCAATGTTGGGGGAGCCCAGTATATCAGTACAAAAGATAAGGCTGAAGCATTTGCTATAATCTTCAGCCAGGAATGCCAAGTGGATGATCCATCTCGGCCTCTTCTGGAGCTCCCCAGCTTCACAGATGCCAGTCTTCAGCCAATTCGATTCACTCTATATGACATCAAGAAATTGCTGAAGGCATTGGATAGTGCAAAGGCCATGGGCCCTGATAATACTCTGGAAATAGTACTGAAGACCTGTGCTCCCCAACTTGCCACGCCCCTAGCTAAGCTGTTCCACTACAGCTACGGCACTGGCATCTACCTTGCAATGTGGAACATTACCCAGGCACGTTCTGTACACAAAAAGCTGGACAAATCCAACCCAGCCAATTACCACCCTATCAGTCTACTCTCAATCATTAGTAAAGTGATGAAAGGGGTCATCAACGATGCTATCAAGCGGCATTTGCTTATCAATAGCCTGCCCACTGACAACCAATTTGGATTCCTGACCTCATTACAGTCTTGGTTCAAACATGGACAAAAGAGGTGTGAGGAGAGTGACTGGCCTTGACATCAAGGCAGCATTTGACCGAGTGTAGCATCAAGGAGTCCTAGCAAAACTGGAGTCAGTGGGAATCAGGGGGAAAGCTCTCCACTGGTTGCAATTATACCTAGCACAAAGGAAGATAGTTGTGGTTGTTGGAGGTCAATCATCTCAGTTTCAGGACATCACTGCAGGTATTCCTCAGGGTAGTGTCGTCGGCCCAACCATCTTCAGCTGCTTCATCAATGACCTTCCTTCCATCATAAGGTCAGAAGTGGGGATGTTCGCTAATGATTGCACAATGTTCAACACCATTCATGACTCCTCAGATACTGAAGCAGTCTATGTCCAAATGTTGCCCACACACTTAATCTATCCATGTCACTCTGTACCCTCTTTGCATCCTCTTCATAACTTACTTTCCTACCTATCCTTTTGTTATCAGCAAATTTAGCAACCATACCACCTGTCCCTTCATCCAAGTTATTTATATAAATTGTAAACAGTTGAGGCTCCGGCACTGATCACTGTGGCACACCATTCGTTACATCCCTCCAACCAAAATAAAAACCCATTTATGGCTACCCTCTGGCTAACTGACAGGAAACAATCTTCTATCCATGCCAATATGTTACCCCCTATATTATGAGCTTTTATTTTCCACCTTTGATGTGGCACTTTATTAAATGCCTTCTGGAAATCTAATATAGTAAGTCACGGGTTCCCCTTTATCCACAGCATATATGACTCCATGAAAGAATTCCAATAAATCAGTTAAACATGATTTCCCTTTCATAAAACCAGGCTGACTCTGCCTGAGTGCCTTAAACTTTTCTAAGTGCCCGGCTATAACATCTTTAATAGTAGCTTCTAACATTTTTCCTATGGCCTGTAGTTTTCTGTCTTCCTCCCTTTTTGAATAAAGGAGTTTGCTATTTTACAACCTAACGGAAACTTCCCTGAATCTAGGGAATTTTGGAAAATTAAAACCAATACATCTACTATTTCACAAGCCACTTCTTTCAAGACCCTAGGATGAAGTCCATCAGGACCCGGGGATTTGTCAACCTGCGGCTCCAACAATTTGCTCAATACCACTTCTCTGGAGATTGTAATTTTCCTGAATTCCTCCCTCCCTTTCATTTCCGCATTTACAGCTATTTCTGGGATGTTACTCGTATCCTCTATAGTGAAAACCGATGCAAAATACCTGTTCAATTCATCTGTCATCTCCTTACTTTCCATTACAATTCCCCAGACTCACTTTCTATAGAACCAACACTCACTTTGTTAACTCTTTTCTTATTTAAATAGCTATAGAAAACTCTTACTATCCTTCTTTATATTTCCAGCTAGCTTTCTCTCGTACTCTAATTTTTCTCTCCCTATTAATCTTTTTGTCATTCTTTGCTGTTCTTTATATTCTCTGAGGTAGAGAATTACATAGATTTGCAACCCTTTTCAGTGAAGAAATTTTTCATCATCTCAATCCTAAATGATTAGCCTTTTATCCAGAGAGTGTGCCCTTGTGTTTTAGATTCTCTGGCCGATGCAAACAACTTCTCACCATCTACCCTGTCAAGCCCCTTCAGAGACAATTTGTTTAAAATGGTTTGGTGGTGCTACAAAACCAGGTCAGTTGTTTGTTTTGCAATTATTTCTTATTGACCAACTTGTTCTATTTAACCTTTGGCCTAGAGATTTGGAAAGAAATGATCAATAAGTCCTAATCAGAATACCAAGGTCAATTCGGATAAGACATTTGACATATTGGCATTTTAACAGTTGAAAAGTGAAAGCAAGTGTGACTTGCAGCAGTTGAACGGCAATGGGAGCAGGACCAGTCGTATCTGAATAAGGAGTGGCAGTGAGACTAAGAGCAACTAAGCGGTGTTGGGAATGACAGCTGATTCGGGGATTGGGAGTGGGACCTATGATAGCTGAACAAAGAGAGGGAGTGGGCCATTGAAGAACGTTCTGACTCTGAAATGTGACTGCTATTAACTGAAACAAGCTGACACTTGCTAACAAAGCAGAAAAAACAGAAGAAATTTTGCACCTTCTCTCCATATCCCTCACCCATTCTCTCTCCAAAAACATCTCTAGTTGCTTCTTAAGCCTTGGTAATTCCCTTTCTTTTTTATACAACCAATCATATTTTAGAATGCCTCACTTGAACCTCCTCATCTCAAATACCAAACATTGCTAATCAACATTGATTACCAGTCACTCTTAATGCATCCAAGATTTTCACTCCTGAGCTTAAATCATCTTTGCTGATCTCTGTAGCTTCTTCCACCCTGAAATTCCCTTGGACTCTTTGTTCTACTGGCTACAGCCGAGGGCACACATTCCTTTTGCCCAGCTGTGGTGACTGAATCTTCAACCATCTGGGCTTCATTTTCTGAAATTCCTGCCCCATGCCCTAAACTCCTTCTCCTCTCCACCGCCCACTCCTTCTTTAAGATCCTCCATGAAATTCACCAATTGTTTGGTCAAGCTCTTAATCTCTCCTTCTTTGGTTCATCGATCTATTTTTCCTCACACCTCAATGAAGTGCTGCACTGCAGCACTTTCCTACATTGAAAAGTGCTGTATAAAAACAAGCTTTGCTTTTGCTATTCCAAGGTGCTCACGAATGTCTGCATTTCCAAGCTGAGACCTATCTGTCAACCCATCACCATCATGTCCCCCCCACCAAACTCCTGCCCAACACCTCCTACAAAAGCAAAGTACAGCAGATGGTGGAAATCTGAAATAAAAATGGAAAACGATGGAAATTCTCAACAGGACTAAAAGCTTCTTTGGAGGGGGAAAACAGAATTAATGAGCAAAATTTAATCAATCAGGAAGGTGGGGTCCTTGATTCTTTCCTTATTAAGTTCATGGAGAAAGCTCATGGACGGCCTTCCCACCCTGGCGGCTAATTAATGTCCACTTAAGGTCCTCATCCCACTCATGCTGGTATTAACCCAGCAGGGGGCTCGTCACGTGGGGAGCATGACAAACAAACGCTTGCGAGGCTGCATGCAGGCTCCCAAGGTGATAGTGGGGTTGGGGAGGAGATGGGGGTGGTGCTTGATTGAGAAACCCAGCATTTGGAATTGGAGGTCAGCTGAGAACCACTCCCTGCCCCTGCTGCCAATCCCTCCCTGCCCCTGCTGCCATCTTGCTCCCACCTCCCCTGTGAACCCCCACCCTGTGACCCCACACCCTCTGACAGCATTCACGTGTGGCCTGAGATCCAACAATGATCTAGGCCTCGGGTGGGCGTCATACTATAGCAGCCACCACCTCCTCAGTGGTGCTGCTGTTCAAAAGAACTGTCACCTTCTAATTAGCTAGCAGCTCATAAGCGGTACTTCTACTCCCAGGATCCTTGATCCCAGAGATGGCCTGCCAATGTCCAGTTGATTGCCTGAGTGGCTGGCTCTCCAGCCAGTGGGTGAGATCCTTGTCACCGCCATTAACTACTGCTCAATGCTTTAGGTCAATGACCTTCAAAAGTGTCAGGGTAACACTTGCTTCTGCATCCTCTCAAATGCAATAATATGCTTCCTGTGAATAGGAAACTAGGACAGCACATGGTAACAGCACAGATAAAGACTGGAATTCTTCCAAGGTGCCTCTATAACTCAGCAATATCGAACAGCACACCTAGAGGATTATGCTTGCTAACAAGATCAAACAACAGCTAAATATTTTTGTTTGTTCATTTTGTCTTACAAATTTTAAACATGACAACAGTCCTTAATGCCCAAACAACTATGATTCCCAATTCCATGTCATGGCTCATTTCCCACCATATCCAAACCACTCCAGAGAAATTGGTTCAGAAAACAGCGAATCATGAATCAATGGATTCAACTCAGCTGAGTCAGACTAATGGAAGTGCACTGTAATAAAATCCAACAAATAGACACTGTACCTATCGACCTTCTTATCACACCACTTCTGTGATTATATCGAAGTGACTCTGAAGTCCACAGATTCATACAGATCAAGTAACTGACCGGCAAGCAATTCATTTCAAGGGTTGAAGTTGCTTTGGGAAAAATGTGGGTGCAGATAATACTCTTTATAGCCATAACAACTGAGCACATGACTACGCAGATGGCTATAACCTAGTCCCAAATACATTGCATAAATCACATTCTATCTTTATTTTAGTGCTTTTCTTAGTCAACACAATTTACTTGGCTGCTTGACATTCTTTGAAGAACACAGAGCTATGGATTAGTCAAAGTGCCTTCAACTACTCACCTAATGTTTGTCTTGTAACATTCTGCAGTGAGTCTGAAAAGAGATAATGAAGTCGGCCACTCATAATGTTTAACAAGGGCTTCACTTCATTAACGAAAGCGCAAACAAGCCAATAGGCATTTATTACAATCAAGCTACAGCCAGTTAACCAAATGAGGCATAAACTGATTGCACTACAAGCAGCCCCAAACACACATGCACACACACACACGTGCAGATGCATACGCATGCACTTGTCAAGAAAGAAACCAGACAAAACCCACAAGAACAGCACTAGTAATTGCAGTAATTTAACCGCCTACAACACAAAATGATTTTAAGATCAAAGAATTTAAAAATTGAAGCCTGTGTCCATTGTTTCTGTGCTGGGTCTTTGAAAGAGCGAAATTAATCCTACCCTGCCCAATACCTTTAGAAAATTATTTTTCAAATATTCAGCGAGCTCCTTTTTAAAAGTTTTGTGTATCCTGCGTCCATCAAGGCTGCTGGTATGGCCATGGCAGAGTGATTGGAGGGGAGGTTATGATCTCTCCAATTGTTTTGAGGTCAGACATTTTGTAAGTCAGGACTCAGCCAAAACTAACCACAATTTACTCAATTTAAAAATTCCAGATCGCAATCATGTTGCTGTTTTTAGATTGGCATCAATGGCTATACAGCATTGGAGGGTATCACTGTTGGCCAAGTCGGCCAAACCTGGACATCGGTGCACCCAAACTTTGACCTTAGCTTTGTCCCCTTGGTAGGGCATTCCGTGTCTTAACAAATCTCTGAGCAAAAAAAAAACATCTCCTAATTCCTTTTTTCATTTTATTATTTATGAGCTCAAGTTTAGGTTCTCAAGTTACTGTCTCATCTAAATGTAGAAATAATGTTTTCTTATTTATCTTAGCAAAACCTCTTGCAATTGGAATACTGGTTTGAATGAAGATGAGCCCATTGCCCATTTGATCTAATCCTTTCAGAATGTCATACCTTCCATCACAACAATAAGCTGTTTCTTAAATTAACTTAGTGATTTTTTAAACGATATTAGCAATCATTTGAGGCCCTGCAATAAGCAGTTTCTAACTGCTTCATTGCTTTTCTTTTTCAGTTTTTCCGATGCTATTCCAATGGAATTCCAAATTCCAGTGAGATGGAGTTACAGTCCATATAACTCCTTGGAACCCATCTGGAATTGACATTCTCTGGTGTGTAGTGAGATTGTGAATTTACTCATTACGATTTCCACTGCTAGGCATTTTTGAAAAGTTTTATTGGAATTATCGACCACAGGAATTATTAATGATTGTAGTCATTGACACCAGAGCCATGTGGGGAATTGAGAATTTGCATTTTTATCATTGCTTATCACTGTCTCATGATATTCCAAAGTGCTTTAGAACTAAATAGATTATTTTTGAACTGTAGCCACTGTTGTTAAGTAGTCAACTCAGCAGCTAATTTGCACACAATTTGGTCCCACAGACAATTAACAATGTGATAATCAGCTTTTGGCGTTGATGGTTGAGGGATGAATGTCACCCAAGACCTCTGCTTGAATACCTGTAGTGCCACAGGGACTCAAATTAAAACCTGCACCTTTGATATGCAGTGCTCCTTCTGCAGTGCATTGAAGTAACATATCAGCCTAGCTTATGTGTACAAGCCTTGGAGTGACACTTAGAACTAACAAACATCTGACTCATGTACAAGAGTGTCAACTAAGCTGACACTTGAGCTGAAAAGCCTTAGGTGGGAGAGGGTTAAAGTAAAATGGTATTCCAGCTCCATAAGTATTCATGCTGTGTTTGTGATCATTGCATGTTCATGCTCTGCCTGTTACCATGGTGAACTCATGCTGTGTTTGTGACTATGGTTTTGTCTTCATTCTCATCTTCCTTGACCTTGCCACTGCCTTCAACAATGTCAACCACACCATCCTCCTCCAACATCTCACCTCTATAGCCTACCTCCATGGCAATGCTCTCTGTTAGTTTCACCATATCACATCATATCACATCATAGGCACTATATTTCTTCCACTAGATTTTTCCCCATAGCCACACAATCTCTTTCCCGTGTACATCAAATTCCATTTTTGACCTCTTCCCTTTCATCATCTGCATGCTACCCCTTGGTGATAAGAACATAGAAAATAAGAGCAGGAGGAGGGCACAGGGCTCCTTGAGCCTGCTTCACCATTCTATGAGATCATGGCTGATCTGATCTTGACTTCAATTCCATTTTCCTGCCTATTCCCAATAACCCTTGACACCACTATGGTTCAAGAATCTGTCTGTCTCAGCCATTCATATATTCAATGACTCAGTCTCCACATCCCTCTGTTGTAAACAATTCCAAAGATTCATGACCCTTTGCAAGAAGGAATTCCTCATCACCATCTTAAATTCTGAAACTGTGCCTCTGAGTTCTAGATTACCCCATGAAGGGGAACATCCTTTCAGCATCTACCCTGTCAAGCCCTCCAAACATCTTATATGTTTCAATAAAATCGCCTCTCATTCTACTAAACTCCAATGAGTATAGGTGCAACCTGCTCAACCTTTCCTCACAAGACAACTCCTTCTTCCAGGAATCAATCTACTGGATGTTCTCCGAACTGCCTCCAGTGCAAGTATACCTCTCCTAAAATAGGAGACCAAAACTGTATGCAGTACTCTAGGTGCTTTATATAATCTGGAAACATGAAACTTCCACATGTATGCAGATAGTCAGCCTCTTCTATTGATGTTTATGGCTGTTGCTACTGTCTTCAACTGCTTGCATGGCATTAAAACCTAGATGATCCTAAACTTCCTCTGACTAAATTTAGACAAAACCAAAGCCAACTTCTTTATCTCCCGCAAAAATCCTATGTAACTCCAGCATTACCTCAGGCCAAAGCATGCAGATACTTAGCGCACTGCTCAATCATAAGCTCAGTTACCTCCCAGTCCACATCCAATTTATCACTAAGACCACATTCTTTCACCTCTGAAACATGCCCCCGCCCCTCCCTCTGATCCTATATTGAAGAATCCCTAATTCAAGCATTTATTACATTGAACCTTGATTTCTCAAGCACCCTTCTTGCCGGCCTCCATAAACCACAACTCATGCAAAACACCGTGGCCCACATCCTTCACCTACCTTCAATGTCCACATGCTGCATCCTTGTCATGGTCACCTGGCTTGCTCTGGCAAATTGATTTTAAATGTGCTCAAACTCACCTTTTAAATCTCTTTACAACCTTAGTCCACCCTGTCATGGCAATTTCCTCCAACTGTAAATTCTTGCACAAAGCCTGTCATGCAGTTTACTCTTACTTCTGCATTATTGTTGGCTGCTTCTTTGGTCAGCATAGCCCTGCCCTCAGGAATTCCTTCACTACTACCTCAACCTTAGAGCCTTCCTGTCTGTCATCCCAAAGTTCCTTAAGGCTTTTCCTTATGACTGTGTTTTTGCTCCTCCAACCAACCTTTATCCTTTTCACCCTCGCAGTTGGTATCCAATGTTAGTCCACCACCCTAGAAAGCACTTACAGGTTTTCTCAACAAAAAAAGGAATGTTATGGATTGCAAATTTGATTAATGCTACATTGCATTTTTATTACAGTTATAATTATATTAATTGTAAATGTACTGAAATGCCCTTTTAGGCAAACCTGTCTGAACTAAACTCAAGGCTTAACTGCCTGGTACGGCATCAGAAATGCAAACAACTCTCTCAATTATCTGAAGCAATTCTGTTGTTTAAATAATCAGGGTACTCTATTAAAAGGCTTAAAGGTAAAGAGCTGCTTAGAAACAGAGTGTGGATTTTTTTGAATTACCAGTGGCCTCAGACTGAGTAGAGCTTAAAAGGAACAACATTCATACACAACACAGTATTCATTATTGAATAAGGGTGCCAGTTCAGCTAAAAGCATGACCATAGTCTTATAAACATCAACTAGTTTTTAGAAGTCCGCTTAGCAAACAGCTCAATCTGCAAACAGGGTCCTGAAAGCTTCATTTATATTGCAGTGGCCCAAAGCTCCCCCAATGTTCAGAGCTGTCTCATGAATTGGGATTTGCCTCATGATTCAGTGTCGAGATTCACCAATGCACTTTGCTATTCAGGATATCCACAGAGCTCCTAATATGTTCTCCAGTACAATCCTGAGCTCTACACCCCAACCCTCCAACTTCATTCTAGACTAAATATCCACGGCCTTGTCAGCTGCCCACCAAAGGGCTTCATCTCTACTGGACCTCCACTGGACCTGCACAGGCACATGGCAAAATACTGCAAGTTAGAAAGGGAAAAAGACACTCATGAGTTGAAATGTCCTGCTTAAATGCCATTCTCCCAACAAATCAGCCCTTGGCAACATAAACAAAAGCATTAATTATGTCCCAGACCGGGTGAAAAAGATCTCTGCATCCAGACTCAATCATGTGCACAATGCTCTCAAATTCATGATCTATTGCATTCTAACGTATGCTGAAGCCTTTAATACTGTCGCCAACTTAGTTGGGATGACATTATTAAATCTGGTTCCCCTTTACCAATTTTCAGTCTCCCAGATTCGAAACTGAATTAAAAATAGCCTGTTTAAAAATAACCCAAGATCATTTTTGCTGTGTACATGTAAACTTAAGGACAGTTCACATGAAAAGGAGTGAATCTCCCACCATTGACATCAACCAGAAATAAAAAGCTGCCGCCATCTAGATAACCGAGGTCATCAAAGATCCTCATGGGTTCTGCAAGTTACTGTCCAATCTCCTACAAACAGCAAGATTTTTCACAAGTCTGACCACTAAATAACTTGAACAGGGGACAGCAGCACATAGATTCCAGAGTCTCCATTTGAGCACCCCTGACCTGAAACCCCATCCTTAATATGAAGCCAAGTGTAAATCCACACAGAAAAAGTCACAATGAGAAAAAAATAGTCTCTGCATGCTTCTATTAACCATTAGCATCACCATGGCAACCAAAAGAAATACTGAATGAGAAAATCAGTGACAGGACGCAATCTCATTCATACAGCTCCAAGTATTTGGAACCACTGGAAAATGGAGGTGTGTCACTAACTGCTGCCAGTGGCAAAACAAGACTGTTGACATTGCAAGCTTCATACCAGTTTCCTAGCAATGGCTATCTAACATTGGAATTGCACTTGCGCTATAAAGAGGACTGAAAACAACATGATTTTCCTTTACTTGCTTTAAAACTATACAAGTAACATAATAATCTACAGCCAAAATTACAGGCAATCATATGAAATCAAAATAAAATCTACCGTGGCAGAGTAAAATGAGCATGTTTACACTTTTAATTTCAAATAAAAGTAAATTGAAATAGAAGTCTATTACACAAGAAACATCACCTGTTTGCTTTCTTAAATGAAAGAATAATTAACAAGGTCACTGGTTTTCATAGAAAACAAGGGATTAATCGCAAACCATCCCCAAAACATTAGTAAAGGTCATGCAAGTCTCTGTATTAGAATCAGGATTTGGCGTATTTTGTCATGCTCGCAGTAAATATATTAGTGCCCACATCAAATAACTTATTAATTTAACAGGACATGACTGCATCAGTTTAACAACTGATTTTGGTCATAGAAACATATCTGCAAATATTTTTGTGCTCTGATTTAACAAAGTAATGAAGCTGCAGCTCAGTTGGTAGAACTCAGGCCTTTGAGTTAAAAGGTTAAAACTCCAGGGTTTGACCACAAAAATCTTGGCTGACACTCCAGTGCAGTACTGAGGGAGTGCCATCTTTCAGATGAGATGTTTAACTGAGGCCCTGTCTGCCCTCTCCAGTGAGCATAAAAAATTCCATAGCACCATTTCAAAGAAGAGCAGGGGTGTTAGCACCAATGTCTTGGCCAATATTTATCCCTGGATTAACATCATTTATACAGATTAACTGGTCATTATCGTGCTGCTGTTTATGGGAACTTACTGTGCACAACATTGAGTAGCTTTTCTCCACAACGGCGAGTACACTTTAAGAGTACGTCATTGACTGTGAGGGCTTTTGGAGTCCCTGTGGGGTCATGTGAGGTGCTACACCAATATATGTCTTTCTCCTTTAATGTGCTTAGGACCTAGAGCACAAAAGGAGGCCATTTGGCCCATCGTGTCTGTGCTAGTTCTTTGAAAGCACTATCCAATAAAACCCAGTTCCCTCTGTTTCCCTGCACATTTTTCCTTTTTCATCCATATATTCAATTCTCTTTGGAAAGTTGCTATTGAATCTGCTTCCACAACCCTTTCATATAACGCATAACAACTCAACTAATAGAAGGGATCGTCAACAGTGCTATCAAGCAGCACTTGCTTAGCATTAACATGCTCACTGACGCCCAGTTTGGGTTCCGTCAGGGCCACTCAGTCATAGAGTCATAGAGGTCTACAGCACAGAAAAAGGCCCTTCGGCCCACTGAGTCTGTGTCGGTCAAACAAGTACCTAGTTATTCTAATCCCATTTTCCTGCACTAGGCCCATAGCCTTGTATGCCATGGCATCGCAAGTGCATATCCAAATACTCTTTAAATGTTATGAGGGTATCTGCTTCCACCATCCTTTCAGGCAATGAGTTCCAGATTCCCACCATGTCTGGGAGAAAAAATTCTTCCTGCCCCTTACCTTAAATCTATGCCCCCTGGTTATTGATCCCTCCACCAAGGGGAAAAGTTCCTTCCTGTCTACCCTATCTATGCCCCTCATAATTTTATACACCTCAATCATATACCCCCTCAATCTCCTCTGTTCCAGGGCAAATAATCCCAGTCTATCCAATCTCTCCTCATAACTAGAACTCTCCAGCCCAAGCAACATCCTGGTAAATCTCCTCTACACTCTCTCTAGTACAATCACATCCTTCCTATAATGCAGATTCCAGAGCTGCACACAATACTCCAGCTGTTGTCTTATACAATTCCAGCATAACCTCCCTGCTCTTATATTCTATGCCTCAGCTAATAAAGGCAAGTATCCCATATGCCTTCTTAACCACCTTATCTACCTGTCCCGCTACCTTAAGGGACCAGTGGACATGCACAGCAAGGTCCCTCTGATCCTCAGTACTTCCCAGAGTCCTACCGTTCATCATGTATTCCCGAGCCTTGTTTTCCTGCCCAAGTGCATCACCTCACACTTATCTGGATTAAATTCCATTTACCACTGATCAGCCCGTCTATATCCTCATGTAACCTAAAGCTATCCTCCTCACTATTTATCACCCCACCAATTTTTGTCTCATCCATGAACTTACTGAACAATCCTCTTACGTTCAGGTCTAAATCGTTTATATAAACCACAATCAGCAAGGGACCCAACACCGATCCTTGTGGAATGCCACTGGACACAGGCATCCAGTCACAAAAACACCCCTCGACCATCACCCGCTGCTTCCTGCCACTCAGCCAATTCTGGATCCAATTTGCCAAATTGCCTTGGATCCAATGGGCTCTTACATTCGTTATCGTCTCCCATGCGGGACTTATCAAAAGCTTTGCTGAAGTCCAAGTAGACTACATCAAATGCATTGCCCTCTTCTAAACACCTGGTCACCTCTTCGAAAAATTCAATCAAATTGGTCAGACATGACCTCCCTTTACCAAAACCATGCTGATTCCTTGATTAATCCCTGCCTCTCCAAGTGTAGATTAATTCTGTTCCTCAGAATTGTTTCCAATAGTTTCCCCACCACTGTGGTTAGATTGACTGACCTATAGTTCCCTGGTTTATCCCGTCCTCCCTTCTTGAATAATGGTACCACATTGGCTGTCCACCAGTCCTCTGGCACCTCTCCTGTGGCCAGAGAGGTATTGAAAATTATTTCCAGCGCCCCTGCTATCTCCTCCCTTGCCTCACTCAACAGCCTGGGATACATTTCATCCGGGCCTGGATATTTATCTACTTTTAAGCCTGCCAGGCCACATAGAACCTCCTCCCTTTCTATGCTAATTTCTTTAATTATATCAGTCCTTCTACCTGATTTCCATACCCACGTCATCCCTCTCACTTGTGAACGCCGACACAAAGTACTTATTTAGAACCCTATCTATGTCTTCCAGCTCCACACCAAATTACCACTATGGTCCTTAATGGGCCCTTCTCTTTCCCTAGTTATCATCTTACTCTTAATGTACTTGTAAAATAACTTTGGATTTTCCTTTATTTTGGCTGCCAATGCTTTTTCATGCCCCCTTTTTGCTCTCCTAATTTCCTTTCTAAGTTCCTCCCTACACATTGTATACTCCTCTAGGGCCTCTGCTGTTTTGAGCCCTCGGTATCTGCCATAAACCTCACTTTTTCTCTTGTATCCTGTATATCCCCTGACATCCAGGATTCCCTGGATTTATTGGTCCTGACCTCATTACAGTCTTGGTTCAAACATGGACAAAAGAGCTGAACTCCAGAGGTGAGGTGAGAGTGACTGCCCTTGACATCAAGGCAACATTTGATCGAGTGTGGCATCAAGTAGCCCTAGCAAAATTGGAGTCAATGAGAACTGGGGGAAAATGTTCCACTGGTTGGAGTCATACCTGGCACAAAGGAAGGTGGTTGTGGTTGTTGGAGGCCAGTCATATCTGCTCAAGGACATCACCGCAGTAATTCCTCAGGGTAGTGTCCTAGGCCGAACCATCTTCAGCTGCTTCATCAATGACCTATTTTCCATCATAAATTCATAAGTGGGTATGTTCGCTGATGATTGAACAATATTCTGCACCATTCGCGACTCCTCAGATACTTAAGCAGTCCATGTCCAAACGCAGCAAGACCTGGTAAATATCCGGGTTCGGCTGACAAGTGGCAAGTAACATTCGCACCATACAAGTGCCAGACAATGACCATCTCCAAAAGAGAGAACCTAACCATACCATCACTGAATCCCCCAGTACCAACATCTTGGGGTTACCATTGACCAGAAACCGAACTAGATTAGCCATATAAATACTGTGGCTACACGAGCAGGTCAGAGACTAGGAATCCTGCGATGAGTAATTCCTGACTCCCCAAAACCTGTCCACCATTTACAAGGCACAAGTCAGGAGTGAGATGGAATACTCCCCACTTGCCTGGATGAGTGTGGCTCCCACAACACTCAAGAAGCTTGACACCATCCAGGACAAAGTAGCCCAATTGATTGGCACCACATCTACAAACATTCTCTCCCTCTGCCACCGACACACAGTAGCAGCAGTGTATACCACCTACAAGATGCACTGCAGGAATTCACCAAGGCTCCTTACTCACCAGGCAAACCCATGACCACTGCCATCTAGAAGGACAAGGGCAGCAGATAGTTGGGAACACCACCACCTGGAAGTTCCCTTCCAAGTCACTCACCATCCTGACTTGGAAATAGATCACTGGTGCTGGCCAAAATCTTGGAACTCCCTTCCGAACAGCTCTGTGGGTGTACCTACACCACATGGACTGCAGCGGTTCAATAATGCAGCTCAGCACCACCTTCTCAAAGGCAACTAGGGATGGGCAATAAATGCTGGCCCAGCCAGTGAAGCCCACATCCCATGAATGAATAATTTTTTTAAAATGTGAAAAGTTTTCTCATCTTCCCTTCGATCTTTTGGCAATTATCTCATGCTCATGGAAACAAAATTCCAAATACAAAACCATAAAAAATAGTATGTATTAGAGTACCCCTACTAGCACAGTGCCAAATCCATCTTTTCCATTGTGGCAATGCTAAACAGACTGTAGCTGTACAATCACATTACCTGAAGCCTGACCCTATTTCATAGCCAATGCTTGACAGGTGCAACACTTCACAATTGTGCCTGCTACTATAGTACGTGTCAACAGCTGGGTAAGAATTCCACAACACAAAAAGTTACAACTTTAAAGTATCCTGTAGGGAGCACCAATGCAATCCAGATGACTAAAGCCTCAATTCGCTTTCACAGAACAGTAAGATATGGTATATTCCCACTGATGCTCCACATGCTGTTGTCTATCTACATTTTTTCTGTCTTTGACTCAGCTTAGTTGCTGCTGAAGCTCTCACCCATGCCTTTATTACGACTGGACTTGACTGTTCCAATGCTGCCCTGGCTAGCCTCCCACCATACACCCTCCGTTAAACTTGAGTTCACCCTAACTCACACCAAGTCCCATTCACCCATCACCCCTGTGCTCACTGGGCTCCTGATCTAGCAACCTGTCAGTTCTCAATTTCTCATCCTTGTTTTCAAACTTTTCTTGGCCATACCCCTCTCTATCTCTGTAATCTCTTCTGGTCCCAAACTCCCCAACATTTTAGAGCTCTTCCAATTCTGGCCGCTTGTACATCCCTGATTTCCATTGCTCCACCATTGGTGTCTATGTTTTCAGCTGCCTAGGCCCTGTCCTAAGGAAATTCCTCCCTTAGTCTCTCCATCTGTCTCACCTTCTTCCTTTAAAACACACCATCAAACCTATCTCTTTGACCTGTCCTAATATCTCCTTATGTGGCTTCATGTCAAGTCTTGTTTGATAACCCTCCAGAGAACATTCTTTGGATGTTTCGCTACATTAAAGACACTATATAAATACAAGTAGTTGTTGTTGCTGTCGTCATTGAACTGAGCATACCAGATTTCAACCACACTATGTGATATGGGGAAATGAATAGGATACCCCAAGTGAATTGTTTTTGTTTGCTTCCATGCCTCCCAATGATTTCAGAATAGCAATGTTCATCTCAGCTCAGCGCTCTTAACTGTGATGATACATGTCAGATTTAGCAATGTAAATACTGGGAGCAGGCTCACTAGGGGGGTGGGGGGGGGGTGCATGTGCTGGCATTGTGGTAATGTCATTGGGCTAGTAATCCAGAGGCCCAGACTAATTCTCTGGGAAAATTGTTCAAATCCCACCCTGACAGTTGATGGAATTTAAAGAAAGCTCAAGTAATAAATATGAAATATAACAGTTAGTTCCAGTAATGGTGACCATGAAGCTATTTTTTTAATGTCAAAATTCAAAATTCCATCTGGTTCACTCATGCCCTTTAGGGGGGGGGGGGGGGAATCTGCCGTCCTTACCTGGTCTGGCCTACATGTGACTCCAGACCCAGAGCAATATGGTTGACTCTTAACTGCCCTCTGAAATGGCTGAGCAAGTCACTCAGTTTAAGGGCAATTAGGGATGGGCAACAAATGCCGGCCCTGTCAGTGACGTCCACATCCCATGGAAGAATAAAGAAAAAAAAGTTGATTTCTGATCTTAACCGAACTGGAGGGGAGGCGATGGTGTGGTGGTATTGTCGCTGGACTAGTAACCCAGAGACCCAGGATAATGCTCTGGTGAACTAGGTTTGAATCCAGCCATGGCAGATGGGGGGAATTTGAGTTCAATTTTTTTTAAAAAATCTGAAATTAAAAGTCTAATGATAACCATAAAACCTTTGTTGCAAAAACCCATCTGGCTCACTAATACATCTGTTGGCCTGACCTACATGTGACTCCAGACCCACAGCATTGACTCTTACAATGCCTCAATTAGGGATGGGCAATAAATGCAGGCCTAGCCAGTGATACCCACATCCCATGAATGAATAAAACAAAGAGGCAGTATGAAATTCAGCTTAAGAATACATGAGAACTTTATCTGTATAATTTGTACTGCTTTTTGGGAGATTCCCATTCTCTTTTTAAGGTTAAGTTTCCCTTTCCCCAAGAACTGAAATGGACACGCTCACTCCTACTCTATATGGCTCAGCTACACACTTTATACCACATTTACTGACTGACCCATCAGCACAAATACACAATCAAGATTTAAAACGATTTGTGCACAGTCAACCCTAGTGAACAGCCCCAAAGCTAACATAATGACAACTCAATAAATCAGTCTATCAGATGACCTTCACAAGAAGATAGTAAAGTAGAGAAAACGCCATGTGAAGTACAATCAGCTCAAAAACCTTCAGAAATGCTGTCACTTAAAAGATGGTGACTGCACCGCAATCAATCTTTGTGCTGGACAGTCTTTTCTTGAAAACACATGAGACAGTTCGAAATTCTGAAAGAAAGACTTGCATATATACAGAATCTTTCGCAACTTCAAGATGTTCCAAAGTGATTTACAACCAATTATAAGCACTTTGGAAGTGCAGCCACTGTAGCAATGTAGGAAATATGGCAGTCAACTTGGGCACAGTAAGGTCCCACAGCAATGCGATAATAACCAGATAATCTATTTTAGTGATGTTGGCTGTGGACCAGAACACCAAGACAACTCCTCCCCCGACTCCCGCATACCCCCGTGCACCCCACCCTCCAGAACAGTATCATGGACTGTCTCATCCAAAAGGTGGCACCCCCAACAGTGCAGCACTCCCTCTGTATTGTACTGCGATGTTATCCTAAATTACATGCTCAAGTCTCTGGAACTGGGGGGTTTGAACCCCAGGATTTACTCCGGTGGAGGCAAGAGTGCCTCAGCTGACCCCTGTTTAAATATTTACTTGCTCCCTCCTACCATGCTTTCACAGTCCATTCTCCTTCAAATTTAAACAAAAATCTCCCCGCCCCCACCAAAAAAAACCTCCTTGCTTGTTTCAAATACAATGTTGAGACATTTGAATCAGACAAAAACATCAGTGTCAATTCTGACACCCTTGGTTGGGGGGGTGGGATGCTGCATATTCCAACGATTTAACGGGAGTTGAAAGATTCAAAGTGCAGCAGGTTACATACACTAAGTGGCACGGGAAGCCCGGTGTGGGAGAAGGAAGGGGCTGCCCGCCCACAAGGCCGCCTTCCTCCCATTTAATGGAAATTCGGGAGATGCCCATCGCAACATTCCAGCGAGAGCCTTAAAGTAACAATTTACAGAACCACCAACGCTCCCCGAGACCTGAGAACGTATTCAGACGTGTAATTCGCAGCATCGCACGTTCCCGTCGACAAATAACAGTGTCAAATATTGAACAGAAATCCCCGACAAAGTGGCCAATGATACATTTTATGCAACTCAAAAACAGCAGCTGTGCCACTGAAATAAAATCCCAATCCTGTCTATCAAAGATTCAGATCTCCTGATCCGTTTGCATCAACGTTTGTGACAAACAGCTTTCCGAATGAAACTTTGCTGGAATGAATGTGTGAATTTTATCCCCCTCACATTTAGGGCGATCAAATCCTGGGGGCAAGGGAGGAATTAACCCCTCGCTCGCGGCTAAAGTTCCAGGTGGGAAATCCCATCAACTCCATCCCGCTCCACAACAACATCCCCTCGGAGGCCCAGCTTCCCCACCGCCTGGGTCATGCCCAGAGACTCCGGCCTCCTGGTTCTGCCCCGGTCCCCTAAGGCGGGGCGGGGGGGAAGCGAATCGATGGGCAAGAGTTGAAGAATAGGAGGGAGGGGGAGGGGAGGAGAGGGAGGGGAAGGAGGGATAGGATTGGAGGGGGAGGGGGGAGGGAGGGGAGAGAGAGAGGGAGGGCAAGTGGAGGGGATGGATGGATAGGATTGAAGGGGGAGGGGGGAGAAGTGGAAAGTGAGTGGGAGGAGAAGGGGAAAGGCAATGAATGGAATGGAAAGGAGAAGAGGAGAGGGGAGATAAGGGAGAGGGTAGATAAGGGAGAGGGGATGGGGAGGGAGGAGGAAAGGGGAGGGAGGAGGAAAGGAGAGGGAGGAGGAAGGGGGAGGGAGGAGAACAGGGAGAGGGATGAGTGAGAGGAGGGATAAGTGAGAGGAGAGTGGTGCCGGAGTGAGGGAGGAGGACATGGATGATGGAGGGGTGAGGGAGGAGAGGAGTGAAGGGAAGGGAAGAGGAGAAGGGGGTAGAGTAGAAAGAGGGGTGAGGGAGCTGGAGAAGGATCTGAAAGGTGAATGGGCAAGGGAGGGGAAGGGGTAAGGGAGAGGGGTAGAGAAGATGGGGGGGTGGTGGGAGTTGGTGGAGGGCGATGTGACTCATAGCTCCCCGACTGGAGGTTTGTCTGTCTGCCCTTTACAATGACTCAGACCCCAGTCAAAAGGGAGCAACTCAGCCCACATAACTGCAGAAAAGTTGTACGAAAGGATGCTGGGATCCGCTGCGCACAGTTCCGAGCTATCTAAATAATAACGAATGACCCCCTCCGCCCCCCAAAAGTCACCTTCAACATAAAATTTGTATCATTTTTCACTCGAACTTGTGTTTTGCGTGACCTGTGGAAAGCTATGAACCTGCTCCTTTCTCGGCCATGTACACCAACAGAAAGCCCCTTCTTCAGAACATCTTCACACACCCGAGAGTTTCAAATCTTGTGCCTCTTTGAAAACTTCATCAACTTTTTAAAAAAAAATCCTTGCAAATTTGCCTTCTCATTGTTCCAGTTAAAATCGCTATCCAAGTCATTTTTTAATTCATCTCATTAAGATCCCTAGACAAATATGTTTTTGATCAGGGTGGAGCGGTGGGGTGGGTACACATTTCAAGCACTTAAAGCAATCACTAACAATTATTACAAATTAATTTCAAAAAGGGAAATCCTCAAAAAAGAAATCTCAAGTATGCAGTAAAATCTGAACTTCTGTAGTTTAAATAGTTGGGAATTGCGCTTAGGGGAAAAATATTCTGGTGTTTGTGTGTATTCCCGGTGTATGAAAGTACATGTTGAGTACTCAGGGAGTAAATTCACTGGGAAACTATTTGAATCAAAAGGGCTCGGGTGGGTTTAAAGCACTCCCATCCTCTCCCAGGCTGAGCTGGCTGAAGTCCAGTTGAAATCTGCCTGGAGAGTCAGTCAGTCAGCCAGCCCCCCGGCCAGTGCCTGGCTGCTGTTAACCTTAAATTGCAAACTGCCCTCCTACCTGTCTCGGGGATCGATCCAGCTCGTTTGCTTGGTGTTGTGATCAATATAAAAGACTTTACCGTCGTAATCTCTCGCTTCTTCCCAACCATCCGGCAAAGGGAGCTCTCCATTGCCCTTCCTATGCATGTTGTAATACTGTAAGAGCCTCCATAAGTCCGGGGAGGAGGGGGGATTAAAGGGATGGAAGGGAGAGGAGGAGTGGGGGGGGGGGGTGCTTTTTTTGTTTTTTTTTAAAAGGAGCCGCTCTGCGATCATTCACATCCTTATAACGATCTGGTCCTCCATCTTAACTCCATCCAGGAATCCCCACACACAAGAAAAAATCCTCTGGCTGTCGGCTGGATTAGCATACATTTCATTTGCATACAAATTCCTCCCCTCAAGATCTCATCAAATATTAATACCGCCGGCGCACAGCCGCCAAATCCAACTTCCTCCGACGCGATGTGCCAGTCCGTGTGATTATGTTCAACCTTCGCCTGTTTTAAACCGTGCCTTGTAGAAAACTACTTCTTTTTACGTTTTTGAGTTATCTGGATAAAGCTGAAGGGAGGGAATGCAACAAATGCACTTTAGTCACCAGCCCCCCGACCCCCGAACCCCCCACCCCCCGCCCAAACCCTTAACTGGTCTGAAGCAATTCGTAAATTGTATCGTTTTGCAGATAAGTATATCCATTACTAATGGATTTTCCCCCTTTACTTTTTCCACTCAGCATGTAGCACGGTGAGGTCACAATCTAGCAGGAGTCAGAGACAGTCCACAGCTAGAGGCCACCTTCTCCAGACTTCTCTGACCTGGTATTTTTCCACATTTGGCAAGGAGTGGGATATGTGAGAAGGCATATCTTTAGAAAGGATAGGGAGTTGGGAAAGGAGGGGGAGTTAGTAACATTGCTAAAATTCACAATTATATGACAGGATTTTGGTAAGACTGAATATACAGTGGAAACTTTAAGAATATAAAAATTAAACAGTTGGGGGTTCTGCTTATTTCTACTACTAATATTAGTGCAATTCTGGTGGAATCGGTTGAACCAGCACAAAGGTTTGGGGAATTTTAAAGTTGCCCCCAAAACCATCCTCGTTCATGTTTTACAAAAACTTTTTTTGCTGATTCAAGATTCAATTTGCGCAAATTAGATTCAATCTGAAACTAGAGCCCTAAATCTAAACAAAGGAAACTATGAAGGTATGAGGGGTGAGTTGGCTATGATAGATTGGGGAACTTCATCAAACGGTGCCAGGATAGGCAATGGCTAATATTTAATGAGCAAATGCATGCATTGCAACAGTTATACATTCTGAGGTAAAAAAAAAACAGGAAAGGCGGCACAACCAAGGCTAACAAAAGAAATTAAGGATAATATTAGACCCAAAGAGGAGTCATATAAAGTTGCTAGAAAAAGTAGCAAGATTGGGAGCAGTCTAGAATCTAGCAAAGGAGGACCAAGACTTTGATTAAGAGGAGGAAAATACAGTACGGGGTTAAACTTGCAAGGAGCATAAAAATTCTTTCAGTGTGTAAAAACACAAAGGTTAATGAATCCAAATGTAGGCCCCTTACCATCCAAAACAGGAGAATTTATAATAGAGAATAAGAAAATGGCAGAGCAATTAAACAACTACTTTAGTTTTGTCTTCATGGAGGGAGACACAAATATTTCCTAGAAGTGCTCGGGAACCAAGGGTCTAGTGAGAAGGAGGAATTGAAGGAAATTAGTGTTGCTAAAAAAATAGTGCTGGAGAAATTAATGGGGCTGAAAGCCAATAAATCCCCAGGGCCTGATAATTTACATCCTAGGGTACTAAAGGAGGTAGCCATGGAAATAGTGAATGCGTTGGTTACCATCCGCCAAAAATACATAGATTCTGGAACAGTCCCGGCAGATTGGAGGGCGGCAAATGTAACTCCTCTGTTTAAAAAAGGAGGGATGGAGAAAACGGAATTACAGACCAGTTAGCCTAACCTCATTGGTAGGGAAAATGCTAGTCTTTTATAAAGGATATGATAACAGGACATTTAGAAAATATCAACAGGATTAGGCAAAGTCAACACGGATTTGTGAAAGGGAAATTATGCTTGAGAAATCTACTGGAGTCTTTTGAGGATGTAACTAGCAGAATAAATAAGGGAGAACCAGTGGACGTGCTGTATTTGGGTTTTCAGAAAGCTTTTGATAAAGTCCCACATAAGAGGTTAGTGTGCAAAATTAAAGCACATGGGATTGAGGTAAAATATTGGCATGGATGAGAATTGGTTAACAGACAGGATAGAGAGAATAGGAACAAATGGGTCTTTTTCAGAGTGGCAGGTAGTGACTAGTGGAGTACCACAAGGATTAGTGCTTGGGTCCCAGCTATTCACAATATATATCAATGACTTCGATGAAAGAACCAATTGTAATATTTCCAAGTTTGTTGAAGACACAAAACTAGGTAGGAACGTGAGTGGTGAGGAGGGTGTTACAAGGCTTCAAGCTGATTTAGTCAAGTTGAGTGAGTGAGAAAATACATGGCAGATGCAGTGTAACGTGGATAAGTGTGAAGTTAGCCACTTCAGTTGGAAAGACTGAATAGCAGAGCATTATTTAAATGGTGATATAGATTGGGAAATGTTGATGTGCAAAGGAACCTGGATGTCCTTGTACACCAGTTACTGAAAGCAAGCATGCAGGTGCAGCAAGCAGTTAGGAAGGCAAATGATATTTTAGCCTTCATTGCAAGAGGATTTGAGCATAGGAGCAAATATGTCTTACTGCAGCTGTACCGAGCCTTGGTGAGACAACACCTGGAGTATTGTGTGCAGTTTTGGTCTCTTTACCTAAGAAAGATTTACTTGCCGCAGAGGGAGTGCAGCAAAAATTCACCAGACTGATTCCTGGGATGGCAGCATTGTTGTATGAGGAGAGATTGGGTCAACTAGGCCTGTATTCACTGGAGTTTAGAAGAATGAGAGGGGAATCTCATTGAAATGTATAAAATTCTGACAGGGCTGGACAGACTGGGATGATGTTTCCTCTGGCTGGGGGTTTTTGAGCAAGGGTCACAGTCTCAGGATATGGGGTAGGCCATTTAGGATTGAGATGAGAATAAATTTCTTCACTCAGAGGGTGGTGAACCTGTGGAATTTTCTACTACAGAAAACAGTGGAGGGCAAGTCACTGAATCCATTTAAGAAGGAAATAGATAGATTTCTAGACCCTAAAGGTGTCAAGGGGTATGTGGAGAGAGCAGGAATATGGTGTTGAGATACAGGATCAGTCATGATCATATTGAATGACGGAACAGGCTCAAAGGGCCGAATGACCTACTCCTATTTTCTATGTTTCTAAATCAGACCCTAGTCACTTCACCTCCAGCAAACAGAGCTCTGGAGAAGGGTCATACAGACTCGAAACGTTAACTCTGTTTCTCTCTCCACAGATGCCGCTAGATCTGCTGAGTTTTTCCAGCATTTTCTGTTCCAGAAAACTAAGGTCTTCTTTCAAACAGCTTCCACAACACAGCCCCCTTGGCCCCTATCGATTAAGATCAAGGGCAAGATCCTGGAAAATGTGGACCATTTTCCATATCTTGGAATCCTCCACTCGGCGAAGTCAGACATAGACGACAAAATTCATCATTGCCTCCAGTGTGTCACCTCACCCTTCAGCCGACTGAGGAAAAGAGCATTTGAGACCAGGACCTTAAACAGGAGACTAAGGTCATGGTTTACTGGGCAGCAACACTGCCCACGCTCCTATATGCTTCAGAAACTTGGATGACCTACAGCAGGCACCTTAAGCACTGGAGAGGTAGCACCAGCATGTCTTCACAAAATCCTTTAAATCTGGTGGCAGAAAAGGCAGTCCAAAGGCAGCATCTTCGCTCAAGCAACATACACAGCATCAAGGCACTAATCAATCAAAACCAGCTCCATTGGGTAGGACATTTCATTCATATGCCTGACACCTGACCCCTGAGGTAACTGTTTTACCTGGAACTTGCTTGTGGCAGGAGACACCCAGGAGGACAGTGGAAAAACTTTAGGGATGTCCTCAAAGCATCCCTGATTATGTCAAACATCCCTGTCAACTCATAGGAGCCTCTGGCTTGTGATCAACCAAAATGGAGAAGGTTCATTTGGGAAAACACCGAACACATTGGGAAGCTTCCTCTGGAGTAGGCAGAGGCATAGTCAAAGCATCGGAGGGAGCACACAAACCTCCAAATAATTCATCTACCCCACCCTCCAAGCACTGCCTGCCCCACATGTAGCAGGATCTGCAGAACATGCATTGTACTGAGGAGCCATCTCAGGACCCATTGAAACAGAATGGAAGCAAGTCATCCTCGATCCTGGGGAACTGCCTAAGAAGATTTTTAGTGGAGAATTTTCTCCTCATCAAGGGGGCTGAGCAGGAGCAGGCGTGGGCGCACCTGCGATTCGTTGGGTGCCGCCATTTTGCGGTGGGTGGGCAAATGCAATTAAGGCCCGCCCAGCGTGACGCGCACCCGGAAGCGCTCAGCGCTCCCTGTGCAGGCGGGGGGAGTAGGTTGAGTCGGGGCCTGCGCTCTTTTGTGCATGTGCACGAAAGAGCGCAGAAATCTCCCTGAGGCACAGAGCTGCCTCAGAGAGATTGGTTTGATTTTTTTAAATTTTAATAAAGGAAAAAAAAAAATGTTTTAAGACATGTTCCCTCATGTGACAGTGTCACATCAGCTGGGACATGTCAATGAACTTTAATTTAAAAATTTATTTCATTTATAATCCCTTCATGAAACCTCACCCCGCCCGTGGACGAGGTTTCATGATAAATGCGAAGGTCGACTGGTCTCTTCGCCTGTCCGCCAACCTTAAGGTTGGACGGGCAGCTCAGTTAATAACTTTAATTAGTTTTTAAATGGCCTTAATAGACCTTTGACAGTTCGGCGGGTGTGCAGCCGACTTCGCTGCACAGTGACGTCAGGACGCACGCCCGATGTCACCATGCATCATTTTACTCGTTGGAAAGCAGGTCCCGCCCCCGCTCGCCGACCCGAAGATTCTGGCCTTAGTGATTTTGAATCAGGTTACTCACAGCTGGAGGACTGGACACCCTTATTGAAAATGCTTATTTTTGCTGATATACCCATTTATTAAAACTGCAACAGGTTACTTACTCTTGAATACATCAAAATATAATTTTAAATGGAAAGAAAGAAAGAAATTATTACATTCGACTGCACCTGGTCCATGGAACCGTTATGATTAATGAGTCTTAGTGCAAATTTGAAGCTTAACCTAACAAACACAATTTTAAATACATTATGGGTGTGAATTCCCGATTGCATCTAAAGTGGAAACTCAGTAAAGAATACACGACTGGTGGGAGTTGTCTACAGACTTTCTGACAGTAGTGATATAGAGGGTGGATATATAAATAAAGAGAAGGAACCATACAGCAAAAATGACGTAGTTATAATTATTTTAATTTTTACATGGACTGGGAGAATTGGAATAGACTCATAGAATAGTTACAGCACAGAAGAGGCCATTCAACCAGTCATGTCTATGCTGGCTCTCTGGAAGAGCAACTCACCTAGTCCCAGTCCCCTGCCTTTTCCCAATAGCCCGGCAATATTCTTTCATTTCAGATAATTATTCAATTCTCCTTTGAAACCTTGATTGAATCTACTTCCATCACATGCTCAGACAAAGCGTTCCAGATCCTAGTCATGCGCTGAGTAAAGAAATTTTTCCTCATGTTGCTGTTGTTTCCTCTGCCAATCAGCCTAAATCAGTATCCTCTGGTTCTCAACCTTTCGCAAATGAGAACCATTTCTGCATATCTACTCTAGCTAGACCCCCCATGATTTTGAAAACCTCTATTAAATCTCTTCTTAATCTTCTCTTTTCCAAGGATAACAACCCCAGCTTCCCAGAGGAGGTGGGGATTGCCAGTGATCAAGTGGGTTTTGTTTAATTTATTTGTTCACGGGACGTGGACAATGCTGGCTAGGCCAACGTTTATTGCCCATCCCTAATTGCTCTTGAGAAGGCGGTGGTGAGCCGCCAAATTGAACCATGTGGTGTAGGTCCATGGGCCAGAACTTTTACTTTGTTGGGCGGGCATGGCTGGCGGGTGGACCGGGGAGCAGTCGCGAAGCCGGTGATTGGGCCCCGACATTGATTTCGGCTGGCTGGCCAACTAACGGCCAGCCAGCGTGAAACACGTGCTGTAAAGTTCAGCACTGCCAGGGTGGGGGGAGGGGGGGGGGGCCGCGGGAGGAGCGCACACGCGCAAGTTCGCGCATGCGCATGAGTTTGTGCAATGAAAGTTCCCTGAGGCACAGAGCTGTATAAGTAAAGAATAAAGAAATAAGGAAAACATGCCCCCTCATGTGACTCTGTCACATGAGCAGGGACATGTTAGAAATGCCCGTGGATGAGGTTTCATTAAAAATGCAAAGGCCGCTTGGCCTATTCGCCTGCCTGCCAACCAAACGGTTGGACTGGCAGCGAAAAATTCAAATTACTTAATTGATTAAGGGCTTTAATAGGCCACATAATTGCTGGCGGGTGAACTGCCACCTCTCGCCCATGCCCGCTGAGCAAAATATGGCGAGGGTGCGTGATGACGTCGGGACGTTTGCCTGGCGTCATCGCACACTATTTTACTCTCTTTCAGGTTGGCTGCGTGCCCACCCGATGAGAGAAAAATTCAGCCCCAAGTGCTGCTAGGAAGGGATCAGCTGGTATCAGAGGTATAATACACGCACAGACATCCCACAAGACAACAAAAAGTCTATGTGCCATAATGTCTGCAGATCCAGAATTGGCCTCACCAGCTATCTTTGGACTCATGAAGACATCATCCTCGCTAGCAAGGGATAGCCAATAATATTCCCAAAAGCAGGTTTTTAATATAATTACTGCTAGACTGCATTTTATGCCGGCATTTGAACATGGCTATAACAGGTCATTGCATGTTGACAGGTATATCGACACAGATTTTGTGTTGGTTATGCTGGTGATACTGGCTGCATTCACCATCATTCTCCGGAAGTGCTCTCAGTGATCCTATGCTTTTGCAGAGGGCACTGCTTAGGCACTTTCCGAGACTGAAATCGGTGGGAGACCTATGAATTGATGCAAACTTACTCTCTTACACTGTTAGTCTCTCTGTAAAAAATATTGAAACAGTTACTTCTTGTTAAATGAGAAGTAACTGCTGCTAGACCCTCTCACTGACCCTGAAAAGCTAATTTTATATTTGTGGAATGACAAATTTCTCCAGTGCGACTAAAACAAAACTTACGAATATGCAGAATTTTTAAAGTTTGTTTATATAGATATTTTAATTTATATCTAAATTCAATAATAATCATTTATTTTGCTACCTGAAAATTTAAACTAAAGTGAGAGATAAAGTGTTTTTAACTGTGTGGTTTGCTGCCTATGTGAATAGATTCAATAGATTATCTAGATTCAATATGGAGTGAATTTAAATAACATGTCAAGAGGCATGGGAGAGGCAATGGCATAGTGGTATTGTAATCCAGAGATCCAGTGTAATGTTCTAGGGACCTGGGTTCAAATCCTGCCATGGCAGATGGTGGGATTTGAATTCAATAACAGTCTGGAATTAAAAGTCTAATGATGACAATGAAATGATTGTTGTAAAAGCCCATCTGGTTCACCCATGCCCTTCAGGGAAGGAAATCTGTTGTCCTTACCTGGTCTGGCCTACGTGTGACTCCAGACCCACAGCAATGTGGTTGATTCTTAAATGCCTCTGAACAAGGGCAATTAGGGATGGGCAATAAATGCTGGCCTGCCCATTGATGCCCACATCCCATGACTAAACTTTTAAAAAAGTGACATTGAGCAGAGTTTGAACTGCTAAGGGGTAGGGTGGGGGGATGACTTAAAGTCTCAGAAAAGGTTACCCAACACGTTCCTACTCACTTCCAGATTTAACCTGGGTAGGCAAGCGGTGAGCCCTTGTGGAGCTGTTAGGTAAATAATTAATATTCAAAGATCTTACTGTTACTATTTTGAGGTTTACCCAGTATTCTGGCCTTAACAACAAACACACAGCTTTCCTGAGTTGTGTGGAACTTGCCAGAGTCAATCAGAGGAGAGCTCAGTTGGGAATGCTTCTTCATTGAAACTGACAGGCTGGGAAGCCTTCAAAAAGTGAAAACAGAAGAGCTGCAGCCAAGTCTAGATGGCAGCAGCACCAGCAACATTGACAACAGCAGGAGAAATGTCAGCAGCAGCACCTTCTCCTCAGCCACATGCCGCTCCACAGGACAAAGAAGGTGGAAACAAAGGTCCAAGTGGAAGGAGGTGAGGCACCCAACACAGCATCCACAGGCAGAGGATCAGGTGTTTTGACATGAGTGAGCATTGGTGATGAATGTGAATGTTGGCTGTCCAGATGGAAATTTGAGGAGATGCCTGTAGAGCTGCAACGTGCGTTGGTCTAAGGAGTGCTGTGCAGGAGAATTCTGGGAAAGTCAGACTGTGTGTCTTGGCACCTAAATGTCACTCACTTTTTCCACTTTGTGAGGTTCTGGATCCTCTTGGGGCTCAGTCTCCAAGTTCAAGGGACAACACTCCTGCTGCCGACTTCCCCAGCCACTTTCATCTGCACCTGCTTGGTTGGAGAGGCTAGCCTCTTCTGCTCTCTTTGGCAACATCACCTCAATTCAGTCCCTTAGGTTTCACAGGAGAGCCTCCAGCTTAGGGTTTGAGACCTGGGGATAAATGCCAGCTCTCATCTCCATTCCTGTCTTTTCTGAATCTACAGGAACCAATCTACAGTTCAGTTCTCCTGCCAGGTCTGACAATCATTCCCTTCACAGGTTTGGCATGCCATTCCACCCACCTGCTCTGATTGGGCAGGAAACCCGAAAATGAGATGTTAAAGATGTTAAAGAGCCATGGCGAGGCCCGTGAGAAAACAAACTGTTCCCACCCACAATGACTTACCCACTATGTGCAGGTCTGTTTAAGTAAAATTTGGCCCACAACAGTTAGCATTTTCTGTAGCCAAATGTCTCATATTCAATGATGAAGTAATGGAGATAGCTGGTGAATGTAGTGCGGGTTGATGTAATACATATGAATTTTTAAAAGGCATTCCATAAAGCTCCACAAACTAGACTTGTAAGCAAAATTGAAACCCATGGAATTAAATGGCCAGTGGTAGCATGGGTACAAGGTACAGGAAGCTGTAAGTAGTGGTGAACGTTTGCTGTTGCTTTTCAAATTGGGATGGTGGGGTTCGCAAGTGTACAGTAGCTTCCCCAGGGGTCAGTGTTAGGACCAAAGCTAATTTTGATATATGTTAATGACCTGGACTTGGGTACAGGGCATAATTTTCAAAGTCAGTAGATGTCATGAAATTTGGAGATATAGTAAACCATGCAGAGGTTAGCACCATATCTCAATAAGACATAGTCAGACTGGTGTAATAGGTGGGCATATGGCAGATAAACTTAACATAGAGTAGTGTGAGATGATACCTTTTGAAAGAGAAAGTGAGGAGAGGGAATGTAAACTAAATGGTAGAGTTTTAATGAGAATGCAGAGAGACTTTAAGGTTTATGTATAGAAATCTTTGTAGGAGGCATGACAAATTGAGTTGGCTCTTAATAAAGCATCTGGGACCTGGTGGGATAGTATTGGTTACAGAATATGTCAAAGAAGTCTTCATGGTTTTCTGTACGTTAACGGAAAATCTTTATGAACTACTTGTAGCTATATTTTTAAATTAATCTAAGGGATGTGGGCATCACTGGCTAGACCAGCATTTATTGCCCATCCCTAATTACCCGTGAGAAGGTGGTAGCGAGCTGCCTTCTTCAACCGCTGCAGTCCATGTGGTGTAGGTACACCCACAGTGCTGTTAGGGAGGGAGTTGTAGGATTTTGACTCAGCAACAGTGAAGGAGCGGTGACATATTTCCAAGCCACAATAGTGAGTCGTTTGCAGGAGAACTTCCAGGCTTTTGGTGTTCCCATGTATCTGCTGCCCTTGTCCTTCTAGCTGCTGGTGGTTGAGGGCTTGGAAAGTTCTGCCTAAGGAGCTTTGTTGAGTTTCTGCAGTGCACTTTGTAGATGGTAGACACAGCTGCCACAGTGCATCGGTGGTAGAGGGAATGAATGTTTGTGGAAGTGGTGCCAATCAAGTGGGCTGCTTTGGCCTGGATGATGTTAGTTTCTTGAATGTTGTTGGAGCTGCACACACACAGGCAAGTGGAGAGTATTCCATCTCACTCCTGACTTGTGCCTTCTAGATGGCAGACAGCTTTGGGGAGTCAGGAGATGAGTTACTCGCCATAGGATTCCAAGCCTCTGACTTGCTCTTGTAGCCACAGTATTTATATGGCTAGTCCAGTTCAGTTTGTGATCAATGGAAACACTGAGGATGCTAGTGGGGTTTCAGCAATGGTAATGCAATTGAATGTCAAAGGGCAATGGTTAGATTCTCTCTTATTGGAGATGGACATTGCTCGCCACTTGTCAACCCAAGCCTGGATATTGTCCAGGTCTTGCTGCATTTGGACAAGGACTGCTTCAGTATCTGAGGAGTTGCGAATGGTGCTGAACATTGTGCAATCATCAGCGAACATCTCCATTCTTGACCTTATAATAGAAGGAAGGTCATTGATGAAGCAGCTGAAGATGGTTGGGCCGAGGACACTACCCTGAGGAACTCCTGAAGTGATGTCCTGGAACTGAGATGATAGACCTCTAACAATCACAGCCATCCTTCCTTTGTGCTTGGTATGACTCCATCCAGTGCAGAGTTTCCCCCCTGATTCCTACTGACTCCAGCTTTGCTAGGAATCCCTGATGCCACACTCGGTCAAATGCTGCCATGAGATCAAGGGCAGTCACTGGCAAGACCACATTTATTGCCCCATGACAAGATGCCAACCGAAGGTGGTGGGTGGCCTTCTTCTAGAACTACTACATTTCCTGTGATAATAGAACTCTCTCCTGGGTAAAAAACATCCCCACTTCTGAGTTGAAGATGGTTGGGTCTAGGACACTACCCTGAGGAACTTCTGCAGTGATGTCGTGGAACTAAGATGATTGACCTCCAACAACCACAACCATCTTCCTTTGTGCTAGGTATGACTCCAACCAGCAGAGAGCTTTCCCCCTGATTCTCATTGACTCCAGTTTTGTTCCTTAATGTCACACTCAGTCTAATGCTGCCTTGTTGTCATGGTCAGTCACTCTTACCTCACCTCTGGAGTTCAGCTCTTTTGTCCATATTCAAACCAAAGCCGTAATGAGGGCAGAAGCTGAGTGACCCTGGCAGAACCCAAACGGAGTATCAGTGAGCTTGAACAAGTGCTGCTTGATAGCACTGTTGATGACCCCTGCCATCACCTTACTGATGATCGAGAGTAGACTGATGGGGCAGTAATTGGCCGGGTTCGATTTGTCCTGCATTTTGTATACAGGACATACCAGGGTAATTTTCCACATAGCCGGGTAGATGCCAGTGTTGTAGCTGCACTGGAACAGCTTGGCAAGGGGCACAGCAAGTTCTGGAGCACAAGTCTTCAGCATTATTGGCGGAATATTGTCAGGGCCCATAGCCTTTGCACTATCCAGTACCTTCAGCTGTTTCTTGATATCACGTGGAGTGAATTGAATTGGCTGAAGACTGACCTCTGTGATGCTGGGGTCCTCTAGCGGAGGCCAAGATGGATCATCCACTCAGCACTTCTGGCTGAAGATTGTTGCAGATCTTCAGCCTTATATTTTGCACTGATGTGCTGGGCTCCTCCATCATTGAGGATGGAGAAATTTGTGGAGTCTTCTCCTCCAGTGAGTTGTTTAATTGTCCACCACCATTCACGACTGGATATGGCAGGACTGCAGATCTGTTGGTTGTGGAATCGCTTAGCTCTGTCTATCGCTGGCTGTTTGTGCTGTTTATGCTGTTTGGCATGCAAGTAGTCCTGTGTTGTAGCTTCACCAGGTTGACACCTCATTTTTGAGTATGCCTGGTGCTGCTCCTAGCTTGCCCTCCTGCACTCCCCATTGAACTAGGGTTGATCCCCTGGCTTGGTGATAGTGGTAGACCGGGGAATATGCCTGGCTATGAGCTTTCAGATTCTGGTTGAGTAAACTTCTGCTGCTACTGATGGCCCACAGTGCCCCTTGGTTGCCCAGTCATGAGTTGCTAGGTCTGTTCAAAATCTATCCCGTTTAGCATGGTGGTAGTGCCACACCATACGAGGAGGGCATCCTCAATGTGAAGGTGAGACTCCATTTCCACAAGGGCTGTGCAGTGGTCACTTCTACAGTTACTGTCGTGGATAGATGCATCTGTGGCTGGCAGGTTGGTTAGGATGAAGATTATGTCTGTCCCTCTTGTTGGTTCCCTCATCACCTGCAGCAGACCCATTCTAGCAGCTATGTCCTTTCAGACTCAGCCACTTTGGTCTGTGGTGGTGCTACCGAGCCATTCTTGGTGATGGACATTGAAGTCCCCCATCCAGAGTGCATTCTGCTCCCTTACTACCCTCAGTGCTCCGTCCAAGTGGTATTTAATATGGAGGAGAACTGACTCATTAGCTGAGGTGGTGTGGGGGGGCGGGGGGAGGTGTGACACGTGGTAATCAGTAGGAGGTTTCCTTGTCCATGTTTGGCCTGATGCCATGAGACTTCATGTGGTCCAGAGTTGAAGTTGAGGGACTCCCAGGGCAATTCCCCCCCAACTGTATACCACTGTGCTGCCAAGTCTGCTCTGTCCTGCCGGTGGGACAGGACATACTCAGGGATGGTGATGGTGGTGTCTGGGACATTATCTATAAGATAGGATTCCTTGAGGATGACGGAATAGGATGACTATGTCAGACTATGACTATGTGAGACAGCTCTCCCAATTGTGGCACAAGTCCCCAGATGTTAGTAAGGAGGATAAAAGCAAAATACTGCAGAAGCTGGAGATCTGAAACAAAAACAAAAATAGCTGGAAAAACTCAGCAGGTCTGACAGCAACTGCGGAGAGGAATACAGTTAATGTTTTGAGTCCGTATGACTCTTCATTAGAACTAAGGAAAACTTAGAAATGAGGTGAAATATAAGCTGGTTGAGGGGGGTGGGACAGCTAGAGTTGGATAGAGGGCCAGTGATAGGTGGAGGCAAAGAAGAGATTGCCAAAGATGTCACAGACAAAAGGACAAAGGGGTGTTGACGGTGGTGATATTATCTAAGGAATGTGCTAATGGTGACATTAAGGGTAGAAAGCAGGACGAGCAAGTGACAGATAACCCTAGTGGGGGTGGGGTGGGGGGAATGGATCGAAATAGGCTAAAAGCTGGAGATAAAACAATGGATGGAAATAAATTTAAAAATAATAGAAACAGGTGGGAAAAGAAAAATATATAAAAGAAAATATATTAGAAATATATAACTTATTGGAAAAAGGGGGATCGGAAAAAGGGTGGGGATGGAAGAGAGAGTTCATGATCTGAAGTTGTTGAACTCAATGTTAAGTCCGAAAGGTTGTAGAGTGCCTAGTCAGAAGATGAGGTGCTGTTCCTCCAGTTTGCTTTGAGCTTCACTGGAACATTGCAGCAGGCCAAGGATGGACATGTAGGCATGAGAGCAGGGTAGTGTGTTGAAAAGACAAGCGACAGGGAGGTCTGGGTCATGCTTGTGGACAGACCGAAGATGTTCCACAAAGCAGTCACCCAGTCTGCGTTTGGTCTCTCCAATGTAGAGGAAACTGCATTGGGAGTGGTGAATGCTTTAGACTAAATTGAGGGAAGTGCAAGTGATGCACTGCTTCACTTGAAAGGAGTGTTTGGGCCCTTGGATGGTGAGGAGTGGGGGAGTAAAGGGGCAGGTGTTGCACCTTCTGCAGTTGCATGAGAAGGTGCTGTGGGAGGGGGTTGAGGTGTAGAGGGTGATGGAGGAATGGACCAGGGTGTCCTGGAGGGAACGATCCCTGTGGAATGCTGCCGGGGCGGGGTGAAGGGAAGATGTGTTTGGTGGTGGCATCATGCTGGAGTTGGCGGAAATGCTGGAGGATGCTCCTTTGAATGCGAAGGCTGGTGGGGTGATAATTGAAGACAAGGGGGACCCTATCATGTTTCTGGGAGGAAGGAGAAGGCATGAGGGCGGATGCGCGGGAGATGGGCCGGAAACAGTTGAGGGCCCTGTCAACCACCGTGGGTGGAAAACCTCGGTTAAGGAAGAAGGAAGACATGTCAGGGGAACTATTTTGGAAAGTGGCATCATCAGAACAGATGCAACGGAGCTGAAGGAACTGAGAGAATGGGATGGAGACCTTACAGGAAGCAGGGTGTGAGGAGCTGTAGTTGAAGTTTTAATATATTTTTCTTTTCCCACCTATTTCTAAATTTATTTCCATCCATTGTTTTATCTCCACCTTTTAGCCTATTCGATCCCTTCCCCCCACCCCACCCTCTCTAGGGCTTTCTGTCACTTGCTCATCTTGCTCTTTACCTTAATGTCACCATTAGCACATTCCTTAGCTAACATCACCACCGTCAACACCCCTTTTGTCTATGACATCTTTGGCAATCTCTTCTTTGCCTTCAGCTATCACTGGCCCTCTATTCAGCCTTACCTGCCCCACCCCCCTCAACCAGCTTATATTTCACCTCATTTCTATTTTTCCTTAGTTCTGATGAAGAGTCATATGGACTCAAAACGTTAACTGTGTTCCTCTCTGCAGGTGCTGTCAGACCTGCTGAGTTTTTCCAGCTATTTTTGTTTGTGTAAGGAGGACTTTGCAAGGTCAACTGGGCTGAGTTTGCCATTGTCATTTCTGATGCCTAGGTCGATGTACAGTGGTCCGTGAGGTTTCATTCCTTTTACTGACATTTTAGCAGTTTTGATACAACTGTGTGTCAATTTATGAGTCAACCACATTACTGCAGACCAGGAGTCAAATGTAGCCCAGACCAGGTGTGGATATTAGTAAATCAGATAGATCTTCAGAATGACAATTGACAATGGTTTCATAGTCATCAATAGACTATTAATTCCAGATATTTATTGAATTCAAATTCTGCTGTGGTAGGATTTGAATCTAGGTCCCCAGCATTACCCTGACTCTCTGAATTACCAGTCCAGTGACAATATCACTATGCCATCACCTCCCTCCTAATATACAGTAAAGGGTACAGACATGGAGCTATCTCCATCTTAGGTCTTAACACATTTCTGGCCAACACCACACTGACACCAGGTTTAGTCGTGTGCCTTCTTACATCACTGTGTGGGCGGCACTGTACTCAGTCCCACATTAACGCTGTATGAGCCAGATCCTTCTACCACAGGATCTATGAGTTTATACATAGAGGCAAAGAGTACAAAAGTAAGGGATTCTGCTAAATCTTTATAAATCTGTAATTAGTCTTTAGCTGAAGTGTTTTGTCTGAAAAACAACCACTCATTACTACTCTCAGTTTCTTCTCACTCAGTCAACTTCGTATCCATGCTGCCATTGTCCCTTTTATTCCATTCAACTTTACTGGCGGGTCTAGTATGTGGCACTTTATCAAATGTCTTTTGGAAGCCCATACACTCTGCATTAACTGCATTACCCACATTTACCCCTTCTGTTACCACATCAAAAAATACAATCAAGTCAGTTGAACACGATTTGCTTTTGACAACTCTATGCTGAATTTCCTCAATTAATCCACACTTGTCCAAGCAACTGTTAATTTTGTCCCAGATTATCGTTTGTAACAATTTTCTCACCAGTGAGGTTAAACAGACTGGCCTGTAGTATCTGGATTTATCCTTACATCGTGTTTTGAGCAAATGTGTAACATTTGCAATTCTCCAGTCCTCTGGCACTGCCTCCATATATAAGGAGGATTGGAAGATTGTGGCCAGCAACTCTGTAATTTACTGCCTTATTTCCCTCAGTACCCTCAGAAGCACCTGATCCAGTCAACTTTAAGTAGAACTGGCCCTTTAATACCTCTTCGTTATCAATTTTTAGTATATCCAGGATCTCAAATGCCTCCTTTTTCACTATGAAGTTGGCAGCATCATTTCCCTTGGTAAAAAAAAATGCAAATTATTCATTTAACACCTCATCCATAGCCTCTGCCTTCATGTGCGGACACTTCTTTTAATCTCTAACCAACCCCACCACTCCTCTTTCTATCCTTTTATTATTTATATGCTACAACAACCTTTTGGTTAACTTTCATGTTAGTTGCTCATCTTTTCTCATACTCTCTCTTTCCTTCTCTTATTTCCTTTATTACTAATGGCATCAAGTCAAACATAGGCAAGTAAATCTCCAGCTGGATGACTACCTACCTCCCTTCATCAACTAATGATTCAGTGCTCTTCATCCATGTTGTACACTACTTGGGCACTGAGGGTAACAAGGGCATAAAATGAACTCTGGGCTGTACTTCAATGTCCATCACCAAAAGTGGCTCAGTAGCTCCAATACTGATGGAGCTGGCCAAGCCCGGAAGAACATATCTGTTAGACTGGGCCTGGGGTAGGGGGGTGAGGGAACCAACAAGTGGGAAACACTTACATGACTCATCCCCTATAATCCACCTGTCGCAGATGCATCTGTCCATGACAATATTGGTAGGAGTGACAAAGTCTCTATTGTTTAATGTGGCACTACCATCTTGCTGATTGGGAAAGACTCAAAACATGTCTAGCAACTCAAACTGGACATCCATTAGGTGCTGCGGGCCATCACCAGCAGCAGAATTGTACTCAACCACAATGTAACCTCATGGCAAAGCAAATCCCTCACTCCACCATTATCATCAAGCCCAGGGGCCAGCCTTGGTTCAATGAGGAGTATAGGAGAGCATACCAGGTGCAGTACCAAACACACCTAAAGATGAGATGCCAACCGGATGAAGTTGCCCACAGGACTATATGTCTGCTAAACCATGGAAGCAGCATACAATAAACAGAGCTGAGCGATCCTACAACCAGCAGATCAGATCAAAGCTCTGCAGTCTTGCCACATCCAGTCATGAATGGTGGTAGACAATTAAACAACTAACAAGAGGATCCAGAAACATTCCTATTCTCAATGATGGCAGAACCTAGCATGACAGCATGCAAAAGACAAGGCTGAAACATTTGCAAATGGCTTTTGTCAGGAGCACTGAGTGGATGATTTATCTCAGCCTCCTCCTGAAGTCTCCACCTTCATTGAAGTCAGTCTTCAGCCAATTCAATTCACTCCATATGATATGAAGAAATAGCAAAAGCTATGAGCCCTGACAACATGCTGGCTGTAGTAGTAAAGACTTGGGTTCCAAAACTAGCTGTTCCCTTAACCAAGCAAATAAATTTTGGCTGCAACATTGGCATATACTGTTTTTACTCCCAACTGTCAGCAAAGTAATGTAAATCATTGACAGTGTTATCAAGCAGCACTTATTCAGCAGGAACCTACTCCCTGATGCTCGATTTGTATTCAGCCAGGGCCACTCAGCTCCAGACCTCATTAAAGCCTTAGTCCAAACATGGACAATGGAACTGAATACAAGAGATGAGGTAAGTGTGACTGCCTTTTAAGGCAGCATTTGACCAAATGCTTCACCAAGGGGCCCTAGCAAAATTGAAGTCAATGTTTGCACCTTCTCAGATACTGAAGTAGCCTGTGTCCACATGCAACAAGACTTGGACAACATTTAGGCTTGGGTTGATGAGTAGAAAGTGACATTTGTGCCAGGCAATGACCATGAGAATCTAACCATCTCCCTTTGATGTTCAATGGTATTACCATCACGGAATCTGCTACCATCAACGTCCTGGGGGGGTTACCATTAACCAAAAAGTTAATTGAGCCAGCTATATAAATACTATGTTTACAAGAGCAGGTCAAAGGCTGGGAATTCTGTGGTGAGTAACTCACCTCCTGACTTCCATTGTTTATTGTAAGGGGATTGATTACAAAAGTGGTGAGATTATGCTTTTGCTATATAGGGCACAGGTGAGACCACAGCTGGAATACTGTGTACAGCATTGGTCTCCTTATTTAAGGAAGAATGTAAATGCATTGGAAGCAGTTCAGTTAAGGTTTACTAAACTAATACCAGGAATGGGCGAGTTGTCTTTCGAGGAAAGGTTGGACAGGTTAGGCTTGTATCCACTGGAGTTTGGAAGAGTAAGAGGTGACTTGATTGAAACCTTTAAGATCCTGAGGGATCTTGACAGGGTGGATGTGGAGAGGGTGTTTCCTCTTGTGGGGGAATCCAGAACTAGGATTCATTGTTTAAGAATAAGGGGCTGCTAATTTAAGACAGAGATGAGAAGAAATGTTTTCTCTCAGAGGGTCGTGAGTCTTTGAAACTCTTTGCCTCAAAAGGCAGTGGAAGCAGAGTCTGAATATTTTTTAGGCAGAGCTACATAGATTCTTGATTAACAAGCGGATGAAAGGTTATTCGGGGCAGGTAGGTAGTGGAGTGGAGATAACAATCAGATTAGCCATGATCTTAGTGAATGGCAGAGCAGGCTCAAGGGGCCAAGTGGCCTATTTCTGCTCTTAATTCATATGCTTGTATGTTCATATGTCCACCATCTACAAGGCACAAAACAGGAGTATGATGCAATACACTCCACTTGCCTGAATGAATGCAGCTCCAAGAACACTCAAGAAGCTCAACATCATCTAGGACAAAGCAACCCTCTTGATTGGCACCCATCCTCCAACTTAAGCATTCACCCCCTCCACCACTTGTGCATGGTGGTAACAATTTGTGCTGTCTACAATATGCACCTCAGCAACTCACCAAAGTTCCTTTGACTGCAGCTTCCATTCCCACGACCTCTCCTCAAACCAACTTCTCTTTAAAGGCAGCCCTTTGTTCCACTACAGTTTTGCCTGCCAATCTCCCATTTAAATTTACGCAGGACAGATCCATTCTCAACCCACTGAATGTATCCCTCCTTCAATTAAGTGTTTTCATTCTATATAGTTCCTTGTCCTTTTGCATAGCTAATCTACACAACATGATATTATGATCACACTTCCCTAAATGTTACCCTACCCACACTTGATCCAGCTGCCCCACCTCATTCCCACAACTAAATCTAGCAATGTCTCATTCCTCGTTGGGTCAGAAATGTACTGATCAAGAAAATACTTCTGAAGTCACTTCAGAAACGCTTCTCGCTTTCTGCCCTTTACAATATTGCTATCTCAATCTATACTCAAAGATGAGATTAAAATCAGCAAAAAAAAAGAGAAGTGAACTAACTTAGAGGTGTTTCTTTTTTTAAATCCAGGCCAGAGGGCAGGGGCGAAGTAACTAAGTTTGTTTGAAGAGCGGTATGTCTGGAAGTTCTGTCTTAGCAGAGGTATAATTATTCACATCTGCAACATATTAGCTCCAGATTTATAATTGGCATTACTAACCTGAATTGCTCTGACTGTGGCTGCTACAGTTAAAACTGCTAATAATATTACTGCAACTGGTTCATTCACCTGGGGAGGTGGGATGGGGGAAGATAAAGAGGCAATCCACTGCTTCGGCCTAAAAGTAGAAGCAGGGTGGATTAATTTGGAAGGATGGCAGTTTTATTCACTCTCTGGAGTGTGCAGAGAAACAAAAATGACAGAGTGCTACGTTGGATTTCTTAGAATTCTGACAATGATTAATTGTTCCGGACTGAAATTTTCCATCAATAAGATGATATGCATCAACTGAAAAGTATTTAGCTTCCTTCATATGTAAATGGTTTGCAGTTGTGAAAATGTAAACTAAATTCTTGGACACTTTCAAGGTTAAATATTCTTTAATATCTCAATTATTCAACCACAATGATGGAACTTCAGAGCTGGCCCTTGGGGGATAATGGATATATCTGGTACACCGTGACTCACATAGATCACCTTAAAACACCAACCAAGCGCACAATATAACCAGACACATTTTATCATTAAAGCAACATCATGAGATGTTAAAGCAACAAATTTGAGGCTTGGATGGCTCCAGAAGTGCCCTATAGTATATGTGATGCATTACGTTAACATTTATTAATGGATTTGGCTCCTGTATGTACAGATACTCATATTCATAGTTCTTGCACATCATTAATAGTGCCACTGCTGTTAAGATTACCACCATCTATCAATTCCAAGGCTTTCATGTGAATGATAGTAGAACTGGGAAAGTGATAAGATCCTGAATTAAATTTTGAGGTTGCTCTACTACTGCTTCAACAATGGTGAGGCATAAAAGTAACTGGAAATTTCTGAACAGCACACCAGACAGATGACAACCTGACCTCCTCATGGATAATGAGAGGATTGGAAAATGATGGTCAGAGTCTCTACTATTTCCTCCTTTGCTTCTCTTAACAGCCTGGGCTAATTTAGCCCAGGCCTGGCAATTTATCTACTTTTAAAGGTACTAAGCCCTTTAATATTTTCTCTCTCACTATGTTTGTCCCATTCAATATTTCACACTCCTCATCCATAGTGGCTGTATCCTCATTCTCTTTTATGAAGATAGACACAAAGTATTCATTAAGAACCATGCCCACATCTTCTGCCTCCACACACAGGTTTTTGATGTCTAAGTGGCCCCCCTCTTTCCTTATTCACCCGCTTGCTTTCTTTGTATTTATAAAACATCTTTGAGTTTTCCTAGATTTCAATTATCAATTATTTTTTAATGTCCTCTATTTGCTTTCCTAATTTCCTTTTTCATTTCACCCCCGCACTTTCCACACTCCTCTAGACTTTCTACAGTATCGAAACCTGATATAAGTTCCCCTATTTTTGCTTTATCCTACCCTTTATGCTCTTTGACATCCAACGGGCTCTAGCTTTAAGAGTCCCACTCTTCTTCTTTGTTGGAATACATTTGTTCTGAATCCTCACTATTTCCTCCTTGAATGATTCCCACCACTATTCACCTTCAAGTAACTGTTTCCAATCCACTTTTTCAAATCACATCTCAGTTTATTAGAATTGGCCATTCCCCAATTGAGAACTTTCACACCTTGTCTAATTTGATAGGTATGTATGTACTATGTTCACACTCTCCAAACCTCTCCCCTTCTCTTTGCTCCTTTAAGCTACTTCTTAAAACCTATGACTTGGACCAAGCTTACGATCATCTGTCCTAATGCCTCCTTATATGCTAAATTTTGGTTGGTAATGCAGCTGTAAAGCATCTTGGAACATTTTTACCACATTAAAGGTGCTACAGGAAAATCTCTTGTTACCTGGCATGCTCCAGGAATGGGGAGTACCAGCTAATCAAATATGTCGGTTAGCTGAGATGTAAGGTGAGTTCCGGCATCTTCATCCTGGATGATTACACGGGTGTTGAGGCCTCACGAGAGGTGCAGGGCCATGCGAATCAAGTAAGGGGTGCCAAGGGGAGATGGTGCTGTAGGGCAGTGGGAAGCTGAGACCGGAGCAAGGACAGGCCGCTGATGACTACTACCAGTGGGTTTGGTACGTCCAATCAAAAATCAGGCCCAACACTGGAATTCTGGTCAATAGAGAATTTTAGTTGGTAGAGTGCCTGATAACAGAAATTTTATTGTACATAAATGCAAACTATTTTTGTAACATTTGTCATGTTTAATTCAGGATAATAATATATTGTGAAACTCTCAAATTCAATAAAAATTATTAGATGAACTCCCTACTATAGAATATCAAAAGCACGACACCCAATTCACTTCAAAAACTACATTAAGAAAATATGTGCCATTCTCTCCTCTGAAGGAAACAGGATTCCTTTTCCGATCCATTAACTCTGTTTCTCTTTTTGCAGATGCTGCTAGACCTGCTAAGTATTCCCTGTGTTTTCTGGTTTTATTTCTGGTATCTAGTTTGCTAATCATGACTAGTTATTGAATCCAATATCTTTACCTGCCTAGTTCACAGCAGTCAACCTACTGAAGATATTTTTATTTCAATTTTTTATTATACAACTTTGACTCTTTTTCAGACTCATGGTGACACAGTCCCCTGGGTGTCAGCTGTTCTCCAGTGTCACAATATTCAATCTTCACATTGGAGCTGAGACTGACTTTCAGCAAGCTATTTGACTATGGAGGGCATCATAGCTAATCCTGATTCCATTCTTTTTCTGATGCCACATCCACACACTTTCCAGCACAGCTGATGGAGTTGTGAGCAAGAATTGGAATCTGGTTGATATTTAGTTACATTTCCTGGCCTGGGCACACAGCTCTGAGGTTAATTATACCATCTCACTGTTGCCTAAATGGAGGCCAGTTCTTAGAATAGACCAAGATTGAAAAGAGACCTTCTCAACCTTCTCGACCACACTGAGTAGTTCTTTAAGCAACAGACCATTCAGCAAACTCTTCCCAGGTTCTTATCATAAAGATTGCATTAACCGTTCTTCATCCTTTTCCTCTGTTTTTCTTTGTGTATTAGGGTTGAAGGAATCAAACTTGTCCAAAGCATAAAGGGATACCACTTTGAAAGCTCTTCCACTATCGATTCAACTTCCTGCTCAATGAACCATCACTTCCTTACTCTATTTGATTGAATGCAACGTTCTGCTTCATTTAACTGTTCATGGAACCATTCGGGATTGAGAGCCTGATTTCTGGTTGTTAAGTTAATTGAGATCATTATTGGAAATGTGTTTTTATCTGATGGTTTTGTTTACCATGTTATAATAGAGGAAATGGCATTCTTAAAAGGAGCATGGCTCCTCCTCTTATTTATTACAAGTGCCATGAAAGTCACACAGCAAGAAAACCCCATTTCTAAGAACATAAGAACTTAAGAAATAGGAACAGGAGTAAACCACTCAGCCCCGCGAGCCATTCAATGAGATCAAGGCTGATCTTCTTGTGTTTTGATTTCCACATTCCCATCTAACTCCAATAACCTTTGATTCCCTTGCCTAACAAGAATCTATCTACCTCTGCCTTAAAAATATTCAATGACCCCGCCTCCACCATCTTCTGAGGCAGAGTTCCAAAGTTGCAGAACCCTCTGAGAGAAAATATTTCTCCTCCGTTCTGTCCTAAAAGAGCGCCCCCTAATTTTAAAACAGTGCCCCCTATTTTTGGACTCACCCAGAAGAAGAAACATCCTTTTGATGTCCACCTTGTCAAGGCCATTCAGGATCTTGTATACTTCAATCAAAACACTCCTTGCTCTTCTAAACTCCGGTGGAAACAAACTCAGTCTTTCCAACCTTGCCTTATAAAACAACCCACTCATTCCAGGTATCAATCTAGTAAACCTCCTTTGAACCACCTCCAATATATTTACATCCCTCCTTAAATAAGGAGACCAAAACTGCACACAGGTGTGGTCTCACCAATGCCCTGTATAACTGAAGCATAACATCCTTACTTTTATGTTCAATTCCTCTTGTAATAAAGGATAGCATTCTATTAAGCTTATTAATTACTTGCTATACCTGCATACTAACTTTTTGTGACACATGTACTAGGATATCTAGGTCCCTCGTATCTCAGAATTATGCAGACATTTAAGTAATGCTGTGCTTTTTTTGTTCTTTCTGCCAAAGTGAACTTTGAAAACAAAGAAAACTTCACATTTTCCCACATTAAACTCCATTTGCCAGATCTTTGCCTATTCATTCAGCCTACCGATATCCATCTGCAACCTCCTCATGTCCTAGTCACAACATACTTTCCTACCTATCTTTGTGTCATCTCCAAATTTAGTTACCATGTCTTCACTCCCCTTATCTAAGTCTTTAATGTAAATCTTAAAGAGTTGAGGCCCCAGTACAGATTCCTGTGGGACTCCACTCTTCACATCCTGCCAATCAGAAAAAGACCCATTTATGCATACTCTCTGCTTTCTACCAGCCAGCCAATCTTCTATCCATGCTAATGTTACCCCCTACGCCATGCACTCTAACTTTCCATAATAACCTTTGATGTGGCACCTTATCAAATGCCCTCTGGAAATCCAAGCACAATATGCCTACAGGCTCCCCTTTATCCACTGCTCATGTTCCTCCTTCAAAAAACTCCAATAAATTGATTAAACATGCTTTTCCTTTCGCAAAAACATGCTGACTCTTCCTGATTGCCTTGAACTCTTTTAAGTGCCTAGCTATAACCTCCTTAATGATCGATTCTAATAACTTCCCCACAACAGACATCAAGCTAAAAGGCCTATAGTTTCCTCTTTTCTGTCTCCTTCCTTCTTGAATAAAGGGGTTATATTTGCTACTTTCCAGTATGATGGAACCTTTCCAGAATCTAGTGAATTTTTGAAAATTAACACCAGCGCATTTACTACCTCATTAGCCAGATCTTTTAAGTCACTAGGATGCAGTCCTTCGGGACCCAGAGACTTGCCAGCCCGCAGCTCCATCGATTTGCTCAGTATCATTTCCTTAGTGATTTTAATTTCACCAAGTTCCTTTCTCCCATTTGTCTTCTGATTTGTAGCTATTTACCTGAATATTTTTTGTATTCTCTTTCGTGAATACAGAAGCAAAATATTTGTTCATTTCTTCTACCATTTCCTTATTATCTACCATTAACTCCCCACTGTCACTCTCGAGAGGACCTACATTCACTTTACTTACTCTTTTCCTTTTTAAGTATCTGTAGAAACTCTTGCTAGCCGTTTTCCCATTTCTAGCCAGCTTCCTTTCATACTCTAATTTCTTTCTACTGATTAACCTTTTAGCCATTCTCTGCTGTTCTTTGTATTCTGTCCAGTCATCTGTCCTGTCACTCATCTTTGTGGAGTTGTATGCTTTTTCCTAAAGTTTGATGCTTTCCTTAACTTCTTTAGTTAACCACAGATGGTGATCCCTCCCCTTAGAATTTTTCTTTATAATAGGAATGTGCTTATTCTGAATACTTTGAAATATCCCCTTAAATGTCTGCCATTGCTTCTGTATTGATTTATACTCTAGCCTTGTTTCTCAGTTCACTTCAGCTAGCTCAGCTTTCATCCCCACATAGTTGCCCTTATTTAGGCTTAAGATACTAGTCTTAGACCCACTCTTCTTCCTTTCAAACTGGAGGTAAAATTCAATCATTGTTGTCGCTGCTACCTAGGAGTGCCTTTACTCTGAGGTCATTAATTAATCCTGTCACATTACACAATACTAAGTCTAATATAATCTGCTTTCTGGTTGGTTCCAGAACATGCTGCTCTAAGAAACTATCTTGAAAACATTCTAAGATCTCCTCATCCAGGCCACCAGTGCCAATCTAATTTTCCAGTTTATGTGTAGATTAATATCAGCCATGATTATTGCTGTCCCTTTATCACAAGTACACAATTTTTCTTTTGAATACTTTGTCCTACTGTTCGGGGGCCTGTTGACCACTCCCACTTTTGACTTTCCCCCCCTGCTATTCCTCATCTCCACCCAAACCGATTCTGCAGCCTGATCTCCTGAATCAAGGTCATCTCTAATTATTGCACCATTGCCTTCTTTGATTAACAGTGCTATCCCTCCACCTTTACCTAGCTTCCTACTATTCTTGAATGTTATGTACCCCTCAATATTAAGAATCCAATCTTTGTTGTCTTGCAGCCACGTTTCTGTAATTGCTATCAGATCATATTTATTTACTTCAATGTAGCCCATCAATTCATTTACTTTGGTATGAATGCTATGCGCATTCAGATAGAGAGACTTCAGTTTTGTGTTCCTGTTAACTTTGTAACATCTAGTCTTGACTGTTGATGTATCCTTAGGTTTTATCTCTCTGTCCTTTCCTGCCATTCTCTGACCCTCATTTCTTATATTACTATTTTGCTCTCCTGTCTTGACTCCACACCTTGAATTGCTACCTCTACCCAAGCTTGATTCCTTGCCCCTCTTGCTTAGTGTAAAGCCCTCTCTACTTCCTAAGTTATGCAATTTGCGAGGACACTCCTCCCAGCACAGTTCAGATGTAAACCATCCCAACAGTACAGCCCCCACAATCCCCAATACTGATGCCAGCGCCCCACAAACTGGAACCCACTTATCCCACACCAGTCTTTCAGCCATGCAGTCATCCCTCTAATCTTATTTGCCCTATGCTTATTTGCACATGGCTCAGATTAAATTAAATCCAGAGATTATTACCTTTGAGGTCCTGCTCCTTAATTTGGTACCTAGCTCCTCATGCTGACTTTGCAGAACCTCTTTCTTAGTTCTACCTATGTCATTGATACCTACATGGACCACAACAACTGGATCCTACCCCACCACCCCCACCCCACCACCACTCCCACTGCAAGTTCCTCTCCAGCCCTGAGCAAATGTCCCAAACCCTGGCACTGGGCAGGCAACATAGCCATCTAGACTCTCACGATTTGCTGCAGAGAACAGTGTCAACACCCCTCACTATACTGTCCCCTACTACAACTGCACTCCTTTTTGGTCCCCCCGCTTGAATGGCTTCCTGTACCACAATGCCATGGCCAGTCAGCTCATCCACCTTGCAGACTTCGCTTTCATCCACACAGGTTGTGAGCACCTCAAACCTGTTTGATAATTGCAAAGTCTGAGGCTCCTCCACTACTGTTTGCTTGGTCCCATTACCTGCCTCACTGTCAGTCACATCCTCCTGTCCCTCACTGCTGACCAAAACAGAAGACCCTCTTCTAAGAGTTGTGACTGTCTTCTGGAACAAAGTATCCCGGTATTTCTCCCCCTCCCTTATAAGAACATAGAACATAAAAACTAGGAGCAGGAGTAGACAATTCAGCCCCTCTAGGCTACCCTGCCATTCAATACGGTCATGGCTGGTCTTATTTCGGTCCCAACTCCAATTTCACAACCTCTCCCCATAATCTTTCAACCCGTTACTAACTAAAAATCTGTTTATCTGTTCCTTAAATTTATTCAGCATCCATTGCACTCTGAGGTAGTGAATTCCACAGATTCATGACCCTTTGAGAAAAGTAATTCCTCCTCATTTCTGATTTAAATCTACCATCCCAGCCTAAAACTATGACCTCTCATTCTAGAAAGCCCCACAAAGGGAAACATTGGCTCCACATCTACTTTGTCTATCCCCTTTAGCATCTTATACACCTCAATTAGGTCTCCTCTCATCCTTCTGAACTCCAGCGAGTACAGTTGTTATGTTGTGCAGTGTCTGTATTTCGGTTTCCAGATCAATAATCCTGATCCAGAATTCCTCAAGCTGCTTACACTTCCTGCAGACGTGTTTGTTGTGGATCACCTTGGCGTCCAAAGGCTCCCACATACCACAACTGCAACATAACACCTGTCTTGCCTTTCTAACTTATGTTATTTAGTTAATTTGTTTTAATTACTTTCTTCCTATGTATGCTACACTTTACTAAAGAGATTTAATCAGGTTTTAGCTCCTTTATTCAAAGACTTCACTGATTGATCACATTATTTTTGGGCTGCAACAACTACATTTCAGGAACAATTACATTTTACTTGTTATCGGTTATGGTTAACCAATTCTGTTTTTAAAAAATCCTCTGTTAACATTGCTCTGTAACTGGTTGGTTGGTGTAGCATATAATCACCCCCATCCAGTAACTCATTCTTCACTTCTTTCCCACTCCTGTGGCTATTATCCTCTCCAACCATTGCCTCTCCAGCCACCCAACATGAGGGCTTAGATTTTCAGCTCCCATTGGGGCCATGATCGGAAGCTTGCAAGAACTAAAAATAGGCCCACCCGCCTGCCAGTTCCTGGCACCATCCCTCCTCCCATCCATTTTTCCAGAGCTGTGAGGGGGGGGCCAACAGGACCAGCTGCCTGCATGCAGCAGGTAGCTGACACAGCTCATTAAGACCATTTAAGATCAATTAATGGAGGTCAACTGTGATTTTCTAGTTGGTCTCCAGGTTCCTGAAGGCAGCTCTGTAGTTTAGGTGCCTGGAGGTAGCCTCCTGACAGCAGGCTGGGAAGTGGTGGGGTGGGGGGGGGGGGGTGTGGGGGGCAGCGCTTCAGGCATGCCTCATGGCCCTCCCTGCCTTCCTAGGTGAAGGTGAAGCCACAGGCTCCTCTGTAGAGGGGATTCCCCCCGACACCAGTGGTGACCTGGCTGCAAGATTCATATTTTAGTTTAGCTTATAAAAATTGCCTCCATCTTGAAGCTCCATCTTCCTTATTGCTCTCCATTGCAGCCCACTGGTCCTTTCAAGCTTTGAGAGCCCACCCAGCATCCTTATTTGGATGGTGAGCCCACCTCCAGGCCAATTAAGGAGGCGTCCTCACAATAAGTGACTGTTTCTTCCTACAGGCAGGTTTAGGATCTGGAAATAGCCCCAATCTGTGTTTCCTGCCCAACGAATTTGCCACATTGTACATCACAACCTCACCCCAAAATAATTTATTCTACATTAAGAGTATTAAGTTGCAATTCACTTTGAACTGGTGCTATGAGTGCAAGACTTTACAAGACAGTTATTAAAATGTTTCTTCTAACCTACAGGAAAATAGAATGTCCTGAATAAGGGGGATAGTGATCATATGAAACTCTGGCTAGAGGCAGGCCCAATGATCTGTAACCAAAACCTACAGAAAATTAAATGATAGTTTTCACATCTTGACACAAAAGAGGGGCAGATGGTTCTCTGGACACAGAGACATGGAGAGGAAGACAGAAACTGCTGCTGTTTTGAAAAGCAAAGGAAAAGGTTACCCGCCAAGCAGGATGCTGGTGAGAACTGGTTCTCCATTTGAAGAGCCAGGGCTTGTGGAAATTTAAGGAACAAGGAATCACTGGAGTGGGCCTTTCTGTTGGAAGTCAATTCGATGATACTCAGAAGGCTAAGTTGAATGAATTTCAAGAGACACTGGAAGACTTGCCCTGGCATGACAGGGAGAAGGGAGCTTGCTGAAAAGCAGAAAGGAGTTTGGAACTTAATCTTCAAGGCTACATTTCTGCTGGTAGCATGGTGTAAAGTAAAATGTGTCATGAAGTATTTCAGTACAATTTCTTTAGTTTTTTTTATTCAGTCGTGGAATGAGGACCTCGCTGGCTAGGCCAGCATTTATTGCTGGCTAGACCAGCATCCCTAATTGCCCCTGAGAGGTTGGTGTATTAGTTGCCTGTTAAGCAATGTTTAGTATTAGTTGATTTTAGTTTATTTGTTACAGTAAAAGACTTAAAATGTGAAATCTTATCCTTTGATTCTTTCCATTATTCGCTGGGAAATTCAGCTCTCTTTTTAAAAATTATTGGTCTGTATGGGTATCATAACACTGGAAACTTGGGATACCATTTGTATCAACTGGCAAATGTTTGAATGTGGTGTGAAGTTATTCACGTCAGATAAAATAAGATAAAAAGAATAATCCAAGTAACATATTTGAAATACAAATTTCCCCAGACTAAGTATTTTGAAATGGATGATGAAATAAATTTCCAGCTTTTCTTCCAAACCTATTAGCAATAACATCTTAAGTACATAAGCTACTATCACAAACAGATGTAATCTAAAGAATTGAAGACAATGGCACTATGCAAGAGAAAATACACAAATGCAAATGGAATTCAGCAAGCAACATTCCTTTTGCTAATACCACAATAATTATACCTATACAATGTTCGCTCTCCACCCATTGTTAACTTAATTAAATAGAATACACATACCAAATAGGAAGTATTGTTATTGCTTGTTCAGCTTATAAAAACAAAGATTTATTTGAAACAACAGAATGCTTATCAGCAAATCATAGAAATTGCAACACAGAAAGAGATACTGCAGTTGTACCATAAATCTTCAACCATATAGTGTAATCCCATTTCTTCACTTTTTCCCAATATTCATTTATATTCTTAATTTTCAAATAATTATCCAACTCCCTTTCAAATCATTGTATTAACAACCGCTTGTAGTACAGGATTACATGACAGAATTATAGCATTTCTTCAAACATCCTCCCACATTCTTTGCATGATAATCCTCATTTTATTACCATTGTTACCATTTGCTAGCCAGTTGAAGCAAATTGGCTTCACAATTTGCTCTCTCAAAACCTTTCATAGTCTTAAAGATCTCCATTAGATCCTCTCTAACCATTTCATGTTCCAATGAAGAAAGACAAAACTTTTGTGCGTAATGATAACTTCTCATTTCTAGTATAATCTTTGGCAGACGCTTTTCTAATATCCTCCCTATTCAAGGGTCCACAGAACTGTACACAATATTCCAACTCTGACCAAGCCAATGCTTTGTACAAATTCAACATTGCCTTCTTAGTTTTACATTAAATACATCTCTGTTAAATCCAGGTTCCTATTTTCTTTTAATGCACCTTTCTTACATTGCTTTGCCTTGATAATTTGAAGCAAATGTTTTGGGTGATATTGTGCACCAGTTAAAATTGAAAGATACTGTGGGTTGCTAAAAAGAACACTGAAGTAAGGTCAATGGCAGAGCATGCAAGTCCACTGAGGGATTGCATTGCAAAGTGACAGGAACCTCAGAAAATTTTCAGCCAGGTCACCTGGAACATACATATAGCAAAGGTGTCGTGAGGCAAAGTGCTGGAGGGAAAATCAGAGGCAGATTTAATGCAAGGATCTGTGGTATACTCCAGTTGGTCCAAATCTTTGTGCAGTATTAAGAAAGGGCTTGGTGTAGATTATCTGTCCACCCGCTTGGCTGAGAATTGGCAAGCTTAAATACTTAAAGTACTAACTTAAAATTGAATGGAGGCAAAGAACACTTCAATTAAGAGTTATACAAGCCATTATGATTGTTGACACTAAGTAAATGTCAACAGCATAATTCAGGGACTTATATATAAGGCATGACATCAGCACCAGAGAGTTCTTTAAACTGTCACATCTTACAGGCTGATAGCAATTTATCTGGTGCACAATATCACAAAAATTTGCTTCACATTATCAAGACAAAGCAATGTAAAAAAGATAAAAGCAAAAAACTGCGGATGCTGGAAATCCAAAACAAAAACAAAAATACCTGGAAAAACTCAGCAGGTCTGACAGCATCTGCGGAGAGGAACACAGTTAATGTTTCGAGTCCGTATGGCTCCTCAACAGAACTAAGGAAAAATAGAAAAGAGGTGAAATATAAGCTGGGTTAAGGTGGGGTGGGACAAGTAGAGCTGGATAGAGGGCCAGTGATAGGTGGAGATAACCAAAAGATGTCATAGACAAAAGGACAAAGAGGTGTTGAAGCTGGTGATATTATCTAAGGAATGTGATAATAAAGGTACAGATAGCCCGAGTGGGGGTGGGGGAAGGGATCGAAATAGGCTAAAAGGCAAAGATAAAACAATGGATGGAAATACATTTAAAATAATGGAAATAGGTGGGAAAAGAAAAAACTATATAAATTATTGGAAAAAATGGGGATCGGAAAGGGGGTGGGGATGGAGGAGAAAGTTTGTGATCTAAAATTGTTGAACTCTATATTCAGTCCGGAAGGCTGTAAAGTGCCTAGTCAGAAGATGAGGTGCTGTTCCTCCAGTTTGTGTTGTGTAAGAAAGGTGCTTTGCAGGATGAAAAGGATTGATGTGTTGTTACTCTGCTGGCTCTTAGGCATTTCTGCTCTGCATCTTAACTATTTAAGGACTGTATTTTACACTTAACATAAATCAAAACTGTAGACGAAGTTATAGGGGTGAGTATGATAAATGGACAGTACTTATCTCTAGAGAAGTCATAATTTTTAAACAATCATGGTGATATCAACAAAGAGAATTTAAATCCTTAAGAAGAAATAAAATGAGAAATGACCAATTGGTTTATTAAGGCTATTCCTGCCGTACGACATGCACAATCCACTGTATTCAACTCAGTTCATCTTCAGATAAAAGATTTACAAAGTTTCTCATTGGCACAACCAAAAGTGAATCACGCAACAATTCTGGCCTTACATCATACATGAATTATAAATCCTTGGCCAATTACATTGTCAACTCACCCCCAATCCCTAATTTTCATGTGTAAATGCTTACTTTACATTTTTTAATTGGTTCTGGAATGACACTGGCAAGGCTACACAGTAAAGTATGAGGGGAAAATTTGCCATGGTAGATAGGGAAACTACATTAAAAGGTATGATGGTAGACAGGCAATGGTTAGCATTTAAAGAATGAATACATGGTTTACAACAGATTTACATTCTTTAGAGGCACAAAAATCCATCAGGAAAGGTGATCCAACTATTGCTAACAAGAGAAGTTAAAGTTTCTATTAAATGAAAGGAAGAGGCTCATGAAGTTCCGTTAAAAAAGTAGCAAGTCTCAGGATTGGAAGCATTTTAGAATCAGCAATTGAGGACCAAGAAACTGATCAATAAAGAGAAAATAGAATATGAAAGTAAATTAGAAAGAAACATGTAAATAGACTGTAAAAGTTTCTATAGGTATGTAAAAAGGAAAAGGTTAATGAAGACAAATGTTGACCCATTATAGGCAAAGATAGGAGAATTTATTATGAAGAATGAGGACATCGCAGAGAAACTAAACAAATACTTCTGTCTGTCTTCATGGAGGAATGTACAAGAAACCTCCCAGGAATACTTAAGAACCAACAAGCCAGCAAGGATGAGCAACAGAAAGAAATTAGTATTAGTTAAAATGTAGCACTGGAGAAACTAATGGGACTGAAAGCTAATAAATCCCCTGGATCTGATGATCTACATCCCAGATCGTTGAAAGAGTTGTCTGTTGACATAATGGTTGATTGGCGATCATCTTCCAAAATTCTATGGCTTCTGGAACAGTTCCTGCAGTTTGGAAGGTAGCAAATGTAATCCCACTATTTAAGAAAGGAGGGAGCAAGAAAACAGGGAACTGCTGACCTGTTAGCTTGACATCAGGAGTATTGAAAATGCTAGAATCTATTCTAAAGGATTTGATAATTGGACACTTAGAAAATAATGGTAGGATTCGGCAGTGTCAACATGGATTTATGAAAGGTAAATCATGTTTAACAAACCGGTTAGAGTTTTTTGAGGATGTACCTAGCAGAGTAGATAAGGGGGAGCCAGTTCAAGTGGTGCATTTGGACTTTCAGAAGGCTTTTGGTAAGGTCCCACACAAGAGGTTAGTAAGCAAAATTGGAGCGCATGGGATAGGGGTAATATTCTGGCACGGATTGAGAATTGATTAATGGACAGAAAGCAGAGACTAGCAAGTGGGTCATTCTCGGGTTGCTGGGCTGTGGCTAGTGGGTACTTTAAGGATCGGAACTTGGGCCCCAGATATTCACAATCTATATCAATGATTTGGATGTGGGGACCAAATGTAATATTTCCAAGTTTGCTGATGACACAAAACTAGGTGGGAATGTGAATTGTGAGGAAGGTGCAAAAAGGCTCCAGGGAGATTTAGAGCAGCTAAGTTAGTGGGCAAGAACATGGCAAATGGAATATAACATGGAAAAATGTGAAGTTATCCACTTTGATTGGAAAAAGAGAAATATAGAATATTTCTTAAATGGTAAGAGACTCTGCTTCCTTCTTGAGGGATTTCAACATTTTACTTTCAAAGATCCACCCTCCGAATTCCCATGAAAGCCGCTCCAGCCTGGGCTGCCACAACAACTGCTGAAGCTCGCAACCCTGAGTAGGTGTCTTCTTCGAATCAAAGGACAGCTGACGACAAGGTTCCTCCTCTACTTAGAGGTGCTGCAATTGTGGTCAAAGGACTGACAGTGGTGCATGGAAAAGAATTGAATCTCGTACTCAAACCTGTCTGAATACAGTGCTTGAATCAGCCAGATAGGTGTATGGGACAAAGTCCTCAGCAACAAATCCCAGGGATAGATTCTATACTAGATAATCAATTGTTGCAGGAAAATATAAAAGAATGACTGGGCTTTAAAAGTATATGCAATCAATCAGTACTAATCAGAATTGCTGCCGCACATAAAACACAGTTATTACTGTTATTTTTGAAATCACCATCAATTCCATCTGATGTCGAGTCAGTCTATCAGTCACTCACAAGCACAGAGATTACTCTCTTATGTTTACTCCACTGCATCTTTAAAATTATTTCCTCAAATTTATACATTTTTTTCTACTCCCTTTGCATCAAATTTTAGTCCAAAGAGCAGAAAGATAACTTGCTGCTGGGCCTCCCTCAAATACCACTCTGTAGCTGGCTTCTAAGAAATACTTAACAGTAGTTTGGGATGATTTAGCTGTAATCCTAAACATCAAGAGGAACTGACTTTCATTCAGTGCAGTGCCTGGGAAAGATTCAGAGGAGGGCCACTAGATTATCTCCAAGTTTAAAATGCTTTAGTCACCCAGATAGGGTTTAAAATCTGGTTCTATAGAAATCTAGATTTAGGTGATGTGATTGAGATCAACAAAAGGATTAGATTGTGTGACAAATTAGTTCATTTTGATAAATTGAGGAGGACCAGAGATCACATGTATGATTAAATATAGGATTCAGATTTTACATGGTTCTTTTCCCAGACAATAGGAGACCCGTGGAACAAGTTGCTGCTTTGTGCACTGAGCGCTTATTCACTCTAAAAGAGCGAAGAGAGGGCTGGACTTCTCCCCTCGTGAGGAGAATGTGTCATACAAGAGGTAGGTGCTAAATAATACGAGGCATGATTGACATGATCCTAGGACTAATTTCAATTGCTTTGGGAATGATGAGAAATCTCCAGACCTTTTTTTTCCCTAATTGGTTATGGGTTTCTGACCTCATTTTTATTTGCCCAGGAGATTATATGACACTCCGGGAGTCCGGAACCCCTTAACATGATGCGTATAGCATCACACTTGTATGGATTAGGCTAGCTAGGCTAGCTTTTTGGACACTTGTGTATGCCTGAATGTATCAATTTCTTTATGCACAATGGCTAATCAAATTCACGTGGAAAATAAATACATGTTAGAGTGATCCCAAATTCCAAGTAATAAGGAAACAAAAATCAAAAATAAATTGCAGGCACTGGAAATCTAAAACAAAAACAGATGATGGGTTATACCTGAAATGTTAACAATTTTTCCTTTCTTTACAGGTGATGCCCAGGCCTGAATTGATTTTTCAGCATTTTCTATTTTTGTCCCTTATGAGAAGGGCTTCGGGAAGACCTAACAAGGGCAAATTGGATAACTTTGACTTACTAGTTCAGAGTTCATTCCTAGCACCAACATCAAAAATGCTGCCTAATCCATTCCTGTTCCTTGACCTCTCAATATCAACCTGCAGTGTTCTAGTCCGACACTTTCAGTAACTCATACTAATGTCTCCCTGAATCCCCACTTCTCCTTTCAAATCAATTGTGATCACATTCAGTGTGCCTCAGGATGACATAAATGAAATGAAGTTGTCCTTGATTTATGCTGAAGATTGTCCCAAATGACTGCTGGAGGTATTAAATTAACTGCCCAGCACTGGCTTAATCTTTTGATTTCAACACTAAATCTGCACAATATTCACGCTGAGTATTTATATGAATCTCCTTCTTTGAAATGTAGAACAAGCGTGCTTAAACTTGAGAACTGCTACTCAGAAACCTGACCGCGTAAATAACTCTGCACACTTTATGGCTGCTGGTGACAGTTTTGCACATTCAAATAAATGCCGTTCATACCAATTTATAAGAAACTTTAGTGCTGCAGACATAGTTGCCTTGGAATTTAAATTGAGGCGGGCCAAATGTTTTTCATCAGTTGCCTCCTGATAGATCATATAAAATAGATTGGAAGCAGTAGGCATTCAGCTAGGTTGTCCTCACACCGCCTTTGATGTGTGCTGACCTGTAAGAATTTTGGCTCACTGACTGTGCCATTCCCTGCCTGTGTTGTGTCCTGGGGCTTGATTTTAATCACTGTTGAACTGTCTTTAAGTTGGTATAACTCAGTGAACCAAAGGAGATATGCCAACAAAGGACAAACTATAGCAGGAAATGCCATCAGGTGAGGTGATGTTTGTGGAAGTGTTTAAAATTTCTGTGACATTTATGTGCAATGATTTAAGGTCCAATGGAAACATAAAACGATGTGAGTGCACAGCAGGTCTGCCGGCATCTGAAAAAAGAGAAGAGTTAATGTGGCCAGGAAACTGTATGCTGATGGTGCTAATCTTCCTGATATGCTTTCCTTGCCTGTGCCAGGAGCAATGAAGCAGAAAATCCTGGTCTAGCAATCCAATCGGAGACATTGGATAAGCAGTAAAGAGTGTGAATTCTGGTTAATGTTTTTCTATCCTTACCTTAAGTGACAGTGGATCTGGTAGAACTCATGGTTTACATCCCACTTTAGAGACTTGGGGCAGAAGTTTCTGTGCCTGCTGGCATCAGGCGGCATGAGCAGCCAAAAATTGGTTTCACGGCCAGAGCGGGTGTAGAGGACATCACAGTGGGCCTCCAAGGCATCCAAAAGGCGCTGAAGGGATGTGTCACTAAAACTGGGGGCTGCAGTCTCCTTGCCTTTTGGGGCCATGTCTTCTTCGCAGCAGTCCTGGATTGGAAGCACTGAGAGGGATGTGCGTGGCTGTACTTTAAATGTGGTGGGCAGCATGATGAAGCAGCGAGGTGATGGCATGGCGGGCAAATCGGAGCCTGCCTGCCATTGAAACAGCATATGTCCTAGGAATGTATAATTAATGTGGTGGGATTGGGACAATATGGCGCGAGAAGCCACCATTGCGGCCAGCAGGTAAAACCTTGTTGTTCCTGTCCGCCACCCCACTTAGTGCAAATCTGGGTCGTTTCCACACTTGGGCACAAAATATAGGTTGTAGTATTGAGAGAGCACTACGCTAATGGAAGTGCCATTCTTTTTGGATGACACTAAACCATGTCTCGGGCGACATAAAAGATTCCATGGCACCCCACCCACTACCTTGGGCATTCACTCCCTCCACCACCACGTACAGTGGCTGCAGTGTGTACCATCTACAAGATGCACTGCAGCAATCGCCAAGCCTCCTTGGGCAGCACCATCCAAACCCACAATCTCTACCATCTAGAAGCACAGGAACAGCATACACATGGGAACGCCACACCTACAACCTCCTTTCCAAGACATACACCATCCTGAGTTGGAAATATATCGCCGTTCCTTCATTGTCGGTGGGTCAAAATCCTGGAACACCCTTCCTAACAGCACTGTGGGTGTACCTCCACCACATGGACTGCAGCAGTTCGGAAGACTGCTCACAGCCATCTTTTCAAGAACAATTAGAGATGGGCAATAAATGCTGGCTTAGACAGCAATGTTTACATTTCATGAAAAAATATATTCGGAGAAGTGCAGGTGAGTTTTTCCTGGTGTCCCTTAACCAACATCACTGAAACAGATGATCTAATATTTTATCTCATTGCTGTTTGTGGAACCTTGCGCTTCCTACATTACAACTTGTGATTCCCTTCATAAGTAGTTCATTGACTGTAAAGTACTTTGGGGCACCCTTAAGTCATGAAAGTCACCAAATACATGTATGATGTTCTCCTTTTCAGATTTGAACTATCAGAGATACTCAGACAAGCACTGTTTTGCTCCTTCTTTCCTCTGCAGTTTTCCTTCAATTCTATCTTTAATCATCTTCTCCTGAAGATGCTGGCATACTGTCGCACAACAAACACTTTAAAACACGAGAGAATCTGTACATGTACTTCAAACCTAAACTAGAACATTGAATTCTGAGAGGGATACTGGGGTTGAGCTGATTCCTACTGCCATAATTTTTAAAGTGTCATAACTACCAAGTCTCCTAGAGGAGGGTTGTTGGAGGATAGTATAAACATTCTACAGTAAAGGTGATTTTCTTGGACTGCACATACCATGGATAACTCTCCCCTATTTGTAAAAGGGAAGAGTGTAGAATTTGTCTGTCTAACTTGTGCACTTCGGCCAATAATATTTGCATGCACTGCTCCAGTGTGAGAAATTTGCTTATCTGAAAGCTGCTTATCTAATATCAGTCCAATTAATACCTGCTGCATGGTTCCAATGTGTCCAGATATTTCCTGTTCTTGTGAATTGTAAGCATGACCTTTACAGTCATTCTCCATTTGGACATCAGAAGGTTGAGAAACTATTTACTTTGTGGTGTCAAATCCATCTTCAGTCTCTCACTTGAGATATCAAACTTTTGCCCTTGCAGAGCATCCTGAAGGTCTGGGGATGTAGGGATCAGCAACGTGGGACTTGTGCAACTCCATAACAACCATTAAGCTCACTCCTTGCCCAAATTCTGTTTAATCACCCAAGGGAACATTCTGCAAAATTCCACTTGAAAAGATATTTAAGAAAGGCTTCAGAAAATTTATCCACTCCTGAATCTCTACTGTTCATCTCAACCGTTTGCTTCTCATAGATGACAACACTTTCCACAAAATATCAATCATCAAGTTCTATTTATGTACCTGCCTCAGTAACTTTCCAACCAATTTCTAACTGGATAGCAGCAAACATTCCTAAGGTTAAGACCATTCAAGCAACTCGCTCTGTGACTACCTTCCTCTCTTTTCCTCCCCTATTCCCAATTTCTTCCCACCACCCACCAATTTCCCATCCAAACTGCCTCAGATCCCTTGTCACTCTATACTTTCTCTCCATTCTGTCCCCTGGCCTGACCTTTCAAACTTCTCTCCCATAATATCCATTCCCACTAACTTGATTCACTCTATCTCTGCAACTTCCTCCAGTCTATATCTATTTCTGTACTCTCCAGTCCTCCAACTCTGGCCTTTTAGCATCACGCTTCTCTTCACCCTATCATTGGTAGCAGAGCTCACAGCTACAATGTCCTAGCCAATGGAATTCTTTTCCTAAATCATTCCACACCTCTAGTTTACTCCCCACTTTGAAAAAACCTTCTCAAACTGACCTCTTCAACCAAGCTTTCAGTTAGCGTTCCTACCATGGCTCACACTTTTTATCTTTTGTATTCATTTTTTCCCCTATTCTGTCAAGTATTTTAGCTTGGAACTTTCATATCAAAAATGCAATAAAAAGGCAAGTTATTACTGTTGATGAAATTTTTGCATTCTTGCTTTCAAGGTATTTGTTAATACATAATTAAATGTTTCTGCAGAGTTGGTTCCATCAGTTTTTATTCCAGTCTGGGTATTATCAAGAATACGGGCTCCAAAATCTTGCATTTGGGAATGCTAAGCCCTACTGTGGTGGTACACCTTGGAATACATTGCAGACAAGATAATTATAGGCACACAGAAAAGAAGCAATGGTTGTGTCTTAGTTTTTGCCTTCATTTTCTACTTAGCTCATGGCTTGTGTTGATTTTTGCGATTTTTGTGTGTTGGGATGAGAGAAGGCTCGGTTTGTCATTCTGATCTGTGGAACAGATGGGATTAATGTGGGGTGCCACTAATAGCAGAGCTGCAGCTGTGAATGTCTGTCAATAAATAATAACAATATTTTCCAGAAAATAGTTTTCACTCTAGTCTTATTACTCTGCTGCACTGACCAGAACGAAATTAAAAATATAGCAGTTGCATTGTCAGCTGAACTACTGCAGCAGGAATAAACGTCAGCTCTGTATACATATCAGAAAATAGCACCTTTAGACTGAATACAAAGGGAACAATGTTTCCCAGCTCAGAAATCAGGTTAGCACAATTTCGTAATATGTCAGAGCATGATAGTGTGTTCCTGCTGTCAACAATGGGAGACTGAGACAAGGCACTTTCCCCAGAGAGCAGGGGACAACGCCAGTTGCTGCTTTTATCTAGATTGGCCAACTGTGGTTGGACACTTCCTGGGGGTTTCACTTAATGCCAACCCTCCTCCAATTGCTCAGTCAAAGAAATTTTTTTCCCCTTCTTGAATATTTTTAATAATATTTTTCTCATTTAAAAAGGCTGTTCACCATCTACAGGGCACAAGTTAGGAGTGTGATGGAATACTCTCCACTTGCCTGGATGAGTGCAGCTCAAACTTGACACCATCCAGGACAAAGCAGCCCGCTTTATTGGTGGTCCATTACTACCTCCAACGTCCACTTCCTCCAGCACTGATGGACAGTGGCAGCAGTGAGTGCTATCTACAAGAAACACTGCAGCAGCTCACCAAGGCTCCTTCGACAGCACCTTCCAAACCCACGACCTCTTCCTGCTAGAAGGACAAGGGCAGCAGTGGAAACACCACGACCTCCACATTCCTCTGCAAGCCACATACCGTCCTGACTTACATACGAGCAGAAGAACATACGAATTAGGAGCAGGAGTAGGTCACTCGGCCCCTCGAGCTTGCCCCGCCATTTAGTAAAATGACGGCTGATCTGATTGTAAACTCAACTCCACATTCCCACATACCCCCTATAACCTTTCACCCTCTTGCTTATCAAGAATCCATCTACCTCTGCCTTAAAAATATTCAAAGACTCTGCTTCAACTGTGTTTTGAGGAAAAGAGTTCCAAAGACTCACGGCCCCCTGAAAGAAAATGTTTTCCTCATCTCTGTCTTAGATGAGTGACCCCTTACTTTTCAACAGTGATCCCTAGTTCTAGATTTGCACAAGAGAAAACATACTCTTCACATTCACCCTATCAAGGCCCCCTCAGGAGCTTATATGTTTCAATCAAGTCGCCTCTTACCCTTCTTAACTCCAGCAGATACAAGCCTACCCTGTCTAACCTTTCCTCAAAAGACATTGTGCCCATTCCTGGTATTAATTTCGTAAACGTTCACTGAACTGCTTCCAAAGCATTTACATCCTTCCTTAAATAAAGAGACCAGTACTGTATACATTACTCCAAATGTAGTCTCACCTATGCTCTATATAACTGAAGCATAATCTCTCTACTTTTGTTCTCAATTCCCCTTACAAACAACTATAACATTTTATCAACTTTCCTTATTACTTGCTGTACCTGCGTACTAACCTTTTGTGATTCATGTAGCAGGATACCTAGATCCCCCTGCATCTCGGAGCTCTGCAATCTCTCACCATTTAGATAATATGCTCCTTTTTTATTTTTCCTGCCAAAGTCTACAGTTTCACATTTCCCACATTTTTGGCCATTTGCCAGATCTTTGCCCACTCACTTAACCTAGGTATATCTCTTTGAAGCCTCCTTATGTCCTCTTCACATCTTACTTTCCTACGTATCTTTGCGTCGTCAGCAAATTTAGCAACCATCCCTTCAGTCCCTTCATCCAAGTCATTTATATAAATTGTAAAAAGTTGATACCCCAGCACTGATCCCTGAGGCACACCACTTGTTACATCCTGTCAACCAGAAAAAGACACTTTTGTGCCTGCCCCCTGTTTCCTGTTAGCTAGCCAATCTCTATCCATGACAAATGTCACCCTTACACCATGAGCTTTTCTTTTTCACAATAACCTTTGATGCGGCACCTTATCAAACACCTCCTGGCAATCTAAGTACAGTACATCCACCAGTTCTCCTTTATCCATAGCATATGTTACTCCTTCAAAGAACTCCAATAAATTGGTTAAACATGATTTCCCTTTCACAAAACCATGTTGACTCTCCTGATTACCTTGAGTTTTTCCAAGTACCCTATTATAACACTTTTAATAATAACTTTGAACATTTTCCTTATGACAGATGTTAAGCTAAATGGCCTGTAGTTTCCTGCTTTCTACCTCTACCGAACACCCCCCCCCACTCAAACTTTTGAATAAAGGAGTTACGTTCGCTGTTTTCCAATCTAATGGAACATTCATCAAATCTAGTAAATTTTGGAAAATTAAAACCAATGCATCAACTATCTAACTAGTTGCTTCTTCATCCCCAGGATGAAGCCAATCGGGACCCAGGAACTTGTCAACCTGCAGCTCCAACAATTGGCTCAGTACCACTTTCCTGGTGATTTTAATTTTCTTGATTTCCTCCCTCCCTCCCATTTCCTGATTTACAGCTATTTCTGGGGTGTTACATGTGTGCTCTATAGCAGAAACTGAGGAAAATTCAATTCATCTGCCATCTCCCTATTTTCCATTAGTAAATCCCTGGACTCACTTTCCATAGGACCACACTCACTTTGTTAATTCTTTTCTTTTTAAATATCTATAGAAACTCTTACTATCTGTCTTTATATACCTAGCTAGCTTTCTCTCATACTCTAACTTTTCCTTCTTATCAATCTTTTAACATTGTTTGCTGTTATTTATATTCTGTCCAAACTTCTGATCTACAAGCCATCTTTGCACAATTAAACACTTTTTCTTTAAGTTTGATACTACCTTTAACTTTTTAGTTAACCACAGGTCGTAGATCCTCCCCTTGGATTGTTTCTTTCTCATTGGAATGTATATATTCTGTGTATTCTGAAATATCCCCTTAAATCTGCCTCTGCATCTCTGTAGACCTATCCCTTAACATAGCTTGCCAGTTCACTTTAGCTAGCTCTGCTTTCATGCCCTCATAATTGCCCTCATTAAAGTTTAAAATACCACTCTTAGATCCTATCTTCTCTCTCTCAAATTGACTGTAAAACTCAATTATATTGTGAATGCTGCTTCCTAGGGGCGCCTTCACAATGAAGTCATTAATTACTCCTATCTCATTGCACAATCCATATCTAGTATAGCCTGCTATCTGGTTGATGCCAGAACATACTGTTGTAAGAAACTATTCCAAAAACATTCTATGAGTTCCTCATCTAGGTTACCTTTGCCTGTCTGAGTTTTCCAGTCTATATGTGGTTTAAAATCCCCCATGATGATTGCTGTACCTTTCTGGCAAGCTCCCATTATTTCTTCCATTATACCCTGTCCTACTATATGGTTACTGTTAGGGGGCCTGTACACCACTCCCACAAGAGCCTTCTTGCCTTTATCATTTCTTAGCTCTACCCAAACCGCTTCTACATCCTGGTTTCCCGAATTTAGTTATTCCTCTCTATTGTGCTAATACCATCCTTAACTAAGAGACCCAAATTTCTACCTTTTCCTAGCTTCCTGTCCTTCCTAAATTTCATGTACCCTTCAATATTCAGGTCCCAGTCTATGTTACCCTGCAGCCATGTCTCCATAACGGCTATTTCTATTAGCACTACCAGTTCATCCGTTTTGTTTTGAATGCTATTCAGATACAGAACCATTAGTTTTGTCCTTTTATTATTTTTGTATCCTATAGCATTATTTGCTAAGTTACTGTTAGACTTGTACTCTCTGTCCCTTCCTGTCATGGTCTGTTTATCATTTCCCACATTAATGCCTTTCTCTCTTGCCTTGCCTCTACTCTTTGTTTTAAAATAACTTACCAAATTTGATCTCTTGGCCCCACTAATTAGTTTAAAGCCCTCTCTACTTCCTTAGTTATGTGACTCACTAGAACACCTCCCAGGACGGATCAGGTGTAAACCGTCCCAATGGTACAGCCCCCCTTTCCCCAGTACTGGTGCCAGTGCCACATGAACTGGAGGCCACTTCTTCCACACCAATCTTTGAACCACGCATTCATCTCTCTAATTTTATGTACCTATGACAATCTGCATGTGGCTCAGGTTATAATCCAGAGATTATTACCTTTGACATTCTACTTTTTAATTTAGTGCTTAGCTCTTCTTACTGGCTATGCAGAACCTCTTTCCTATTTCTGCCTATTTCATTGGTGCCTACATGGACCACAACGCCAGGATCCTCCCCATCTCGCTGCAAGTTCCTCTCCAGCACTGAGCAGATGTCCCGAACCCTGGTACTGGACAGGCAACACAGCCATCTGGACTCTCACTCTTTGCTGCAGAAACAGTGCCAATCTTCCTCACTATACTGTCCCCTGCCACACACTACATTCCTTTTTTGCTCCCCACACTTGAATGGCTTCCTGCATCATGGTGCCATGGTCAGTCAGCTCTTCCACCCTTCAGCCCCTGCTCTCAACCAAAAAAGCTGAGGGAACCTCAAACCTATTGGAGAATTGCAAAAGCTGAGGCTCCTGCATTCCTACCCTTTGGGCCCCTTATCTGCCTCACTCAGTCACACTTTCCTGTCCCTGACCACTGACCAAGCATGAAGGCCCTATCCTCAGGGTGTGACTATCTCCTGGTGCAAAGCTTCTAGGTAACTTTCACCCTCCCTGATGTGTTGCAATGTCTCAGCATCAGGCTCAATGATTCCGAGCCGAAGCTCCTCGAGGCACAAACACTACAGATGCTGGATCACACTGCCATCCAGGAGTACCTGCTGCAGCCGTGTCACATCACTTGTCCTGCCACCCTTAATGTGTTTTAATTCACTACTTAATTATATTACTCAGTTATTTATTTTCCTATTTTGTATATATTTTATTAAACTTACCACCAGTTCCTGTACTATTTTAAACTTTAGAAATTAAATAGCCATCAGGTACTCACCACACAGATAGGCTCTTTCCCTGTCGTAGAATAAGAACAATTCCTACAGGGTGAAAAAGTTAGAAAAAGTGAATGGAAAGGAACACCTTGCCCACCTCACCTAACTCCCCCACTCACCAAACTACCCAGGTATACACTCAATTCCAAACTGCACTCACTTGCAAGGCTGCACCAAAGACCCCTGAACTTACATTAAACTGAACTGCCGCTACAGAAACCAGATTAAACCAATGTTTTCTTGGAACTATATCACCATTCTTTCACTTTTGCAAGGTCAACATCCTGGAACTCCCTCCCAAACAGCATTGTGGGTGTATCTACACCATATCTACATCTGGACTGCAGCGGTTCAAGAAGGCAGCTCACCACCACCTTCTCAAAGGCAACTAGGGTTGGACAATAAAAACACTGGCCAGCCAGTGACGCCCATTACCTGTGAAAGAATTAAAAGTATTAAACAAATGTGTTCAAAGAGAAGAAATAAAAGCTGATTCTAAAATGACATGTTTGATGTTGTGGGATTGGGACAGAGTCAATATTTCATGGATAACTTAGTAACCTGAGTTCAGCAGCTTCAGGCCATGAACTCTCTCCTCCATTTTTACCATTTTTTAAATCAAATTTTAAAATTTTTAATTATTTTTATTTATTCATTCATTTTTAAAATTCTTTTAACCAACCCTCCCACCCGCACCCCACCCTCCAACCCCACCCCCCACAGGGCACGTCTGTCACTTGCTTCTATATTGTACTTTCACAGAGCACTGACCCTGGTTTTGCTATTAACATATTCTGCTGTCTTATCTTTATGCCTCTATCAGCACCTTCTTTAGTTTTTAACACTACCATTAACACTCTCTTTGTCTTGTGTCCATGACATCTTTGTCAATCTCTCCTTAGCTCCCACCTATCCCTGACTTTCTATTTTGCTCCACCTGCTCTACCCCTCTTAATCAGTATAAAATCATCACATTTCTACTTCTCTTTAGCTCTGAAGAAGTGTCATAAAGGCTCAAAAGGTTAACTCTGTTTCTCTCTCCACAGATGCTGCCAGACCTGCTGAGTTTTCCCAGCATTTTCTGTTTTTATTTTAGATTTCCAGTATCCGCAGTATTTTGCTTTTATCTTAGCAATCTGATATCTGTGCCTGTCAGATCTGCAGTACTCCAGATCATTTTGATAGCTGTCTAGCCAGCCTGCTTCATTGATGGGATCTGAAGAGGTAGGCTGGCCACAGAGGTTAGGGTTCATCCTACTGGCTTCCAGGTGACCCCAAAGCAATCCCCTAAAGGGTAGTGTGGCTCTAGATGGTGAAGCATTAGTAAACTGTGCAGTTCTTGCTATTTAATCTCCAGGTAAGTGTTCTATGGGTGCCAGAAATCCCTAAGCCATGGATCTTGCCAACCAGGAGCCAAAAGCAGAATTTTCAGTTCTGGAGACTAAGAGTTGTGTCGGGTGGGAAAATCAGCGTGAATCCCATGAGGTGGCAGGGCGGGTTCTTGTGCCAGATTGCCTGTTTTTCAGTTCATTATGCATCAGCGAGGAGCTCATCGAATCTCATGGTGGTGCAGGCAAGGATTCATCTGCCCCACTGTTACCTCATGGGGTTGAAGGTCCAGGTGCCATATTTAAATGGCACCTACACACACAGTCACACCCTGTAGGGCAGGCATGTGTGGAACCTATTGAAAATCGCGACCAGAAGATCCAAACCATCTGCCCCAAAGTTCAGCAACACCTCCTTGGAGAGACTCCTCTAGGTGATTGATGATTACTTTTGGGTCACCAGGAATGGTGGGAGGTCCTCTTTTACGAGGAATGGAGCCAGAGATCCACCAACCAGCCCATGGCAGCCTAGGAGGAGCTTGCTAGGGTGTCACTGCATGTGGACCCAGGAAGTGCAGGAAGAAGATGAATGATCTCATCCGCTCCGTCAAGGTAAGTCAACCTTCTCCTCACTCCAAACTCACACTCTCATAAGGGCAGCAAGCAATCTAAGGGTTACAGTCCATAGGGATCTCATACACTACCAGCAGAAAGGACATCCGGTTGTCTGAATGACATTTTAACCATCCTGCACAATGGCATCTTCATCCCTTACTGGGGAGGACTCAGCACACACAGCAGGCATCATGCTTCTGATCTGCTCCTTCATCCATGGTGACAGTCAAACCGACTGTCTTTATGCAGGACAAGATCACCCACAACAACAGGGAGAGATTGATGACTGGAGCGGGGATGCTGGAATTGAGGCCACTGTCCCCCTACGAGGAGCAGGCGGCAGAACTCTCTGGTGAGGACAGAGACCGTTCCTGCATGGAAGGTGAAATCGGCATCCACCAACCACCAGTAAGAGAATGTGGAGGGAAAGCATCAGTCAGCGCATCAGCCCCAGCCCCTAGAGCATCTCGAAGGGGGAGGAGGCTAAAGAGGCATCTGTAGAAGACCCATCACTATGTTCAAATACACCCTCCACCAGTGCAGATACACACAACTTGGTGGGTCCTAATTCTAGAGTAGGTTTGGGGTTGCTATCCGTTGATCACCTCACAGACACATGTCCACAGCAGACAGAGGCAGAGGCAGCTGAGGTCTTTGACACTTGGCAGACTGAGGGAGACCAAGCCCCGCGAAGTCTGAGCCTCTGGGATCAGCCCTCAGAGAAATGTTGGGGCTGCAAAAACAGGCAGGGGAACATCAGGCAGGGTTGCCAGAGGCTGTCACCAGATTAGAACAAAGAATGGAGAAATCCATCCACAGTCTGGATCTATCCACCCAGGAGTCCACAACGTTGTCCTGCCACTTCAAATCCCCTCTGCCTGTGACCCCATCCACTCCAGCAGGTCAGCCAAGGAGGGTGCACCTGATCCAGAGCAGGAGACCCTTAGCAAACAGGGACCCTCCAGGCCTCAGATCCTCCAGAGGATGCCCACCAAGGTAATCTCAGACAACAGGACATAGCAGTCAGCAGGCAACTCCACCTCTGCTGCGGATGTCAGGGCTGCACCTAGATGATAGTAAGAAAAGTTCAGAAATTCTAAAAGCACAATGGTGGCATGGGTGTTCAATCACTATTTATACTTGCACCTTTGTAAATATATTTTGCTTCTCTCCATCAAAGTCTCAGGTTCTGAATGGCTCTTCCATATGATACAATGTTCTGTGGTCATTGAAGGGTTACAGATGCACCCCACCCCCATCCATCCCCCTCAATTATCCCCCATAGTGTCCCTCAGTTTTATGCTGTCTCACTCAATCTCAGCTCAGTCAGTCGTCTCGATGTCCACATAAGTGACACGAACAAAACCAGTTTCCATTTGAACATGATGGTTGGACAGTGCATATGTAAGCCTTGCATCAGTGGATCATATAATGTGGCCTCATGAGTATAGCTCTAGGAAGGTTATTGATTATCCTGATGTAGCTGAAGTCTGTTCTTTGCCTATATTATAGGTATTTTTCATGACCTGCATTGCAGTTATTCTAACCAAGTGCAATTTTCAATGGCCTCCATGTAATGACTGTCAGGTTTGAGTTACAGTTTAATTAAACATAGAGGACCTTAGCATTTCATGCCTGCCTACAACGTTATCTGGTTACTACATTTATAGTTGGACATTAGTCTTTTATTAGTACCCACTCTACACATGCATGATGCTGAGCAATAAAAGTAGTTTGCACTTGTTGACATTTGAATTGCCTGCTAGGCAGCAATGGGTCTGTGATGTTATAAGTGTGTGCCTAGCCTCATGATACTGCCTTGTTACATGTGATGATGTTAGTTTGCCCATGCAGATCTGGCTAGCATGGCTTGATGGAATCCATGTATTAGGTCTCATAAGGTCAATCGACATGGATCTCTGAACGTGACAGTGCCATCAATGTGTTAGGTTTCCTCATACGTATTGCACTCTGGCAGAATGAAAATCTGGAGGACTGTAATGGGGTGAGAATGAAGCCCCTGAGTCTCTCCTGAGTGGTTTTTAGTATTTATGAGGGTATTATGTTATCCTTAAATGCTGCATCAATACAGATGGGCCATGTCTCTCCCAGATGCCAAGGCAAAGCTGGACGTGAACTTGGGAAGCTTCCAATGAAAACAGGTCATGAGTGCTTGTCAATGATCATACAATCATACAATCTTCCTGCTGAAGCACTCTCTGTGATTACAAACTCACAGATTCGCTTCCATGCTGTAGAGTGACAGATCACAGTGTCCCTAAAAATGATGTCATCCTGTAGGCTTAGTGTGAAGATGAGGCCCAGCCATTCATCATGCATGGGAGATGGCATTTGGAGATACCCTGCTGTGTGGGTTTAGATCCATCCTCAGATGATCAAGCGATAAACAGTGGCAGAAGATTTTCCTCCTTGAGGTGCCTTGCTATGTTCCTACCACACTGCCATGAGTAAATTGATGTTTGCACTGGCATTCCAGCCTCTCAAAAACTGCCATGGTCAGTGAAATGTTGGCACAATTCTTGAAAGGACAGTACCATATCCACTTAATTAGACTGAGTGCTGGTGGAGTTCTTGCCCAATTATAGAATGGCCAGATACTCCATAGCGTGCTTAGCCTTTCAAGGATGAGGCCATCATTATGCAGGATTATGACTATTCATTCTGAGATTGATATCTTTCATTAAGATGTTGATGATAACAAAGAAGGTCTTAATGTCTACCCTGCATCGAAAGGACGGGAGAAATGCACTTGTCTGAGCTAATCTTAACCTTAATCACCTTGGAACCTTATTGCTATGAGGGTCTCACATGCACGTCTACCGCATGGTGTCTGTGCAATGATCTCCTCCTGTGAGGTTTCATCATCTTCAATTTCATCCCTCTCCATGCCCTCCTTGTCCGAAGAGACGTGGGCCTCCTCCATTTCCCCATGTGGCAACTCATCTCTTCTTTGCAGTCCTAGGTTGTGTAGGGTGCAGCAAACCACTATGATGTGGAACACCCTCTGTGGAGAGTACTGTAGCCATCTGGTCAGTCCAAACATCTGGAACACATCAACGTGCCAATTGTCTGTTCCATTAAGGACCGTATTGCAGAATATGCATGTTGCACCTCTCCAGATGCACTCTGTAGGTGTTGGTGCCATTGGCCACATCTACCTTTTATCACCAAGGAGTCAATCCTGAATGGGCTGAGAGCGCTCAAAGATCTGTGGCACCTGCGAGTGACTCAAGATTTAAGAGTCATGCGATCTCCCAAGGGACCTGGCACAAACATGCATCATCTGCTTTCAGTGATCACAGATCAGCTGCACGTTGAGAGAGTAGAACTCTTTTTGATTGATAAATCTTACTCGTAAGGCCACTTGTGTGCAGTCAATGGCACTTGTGAGAATCCAGAGATCACTGTGAATCCCTCTGCTCTAGTAGCCTGGCTTGCTTCATCTATGCTGAATTGGACATAACTGTGTGCCTTATTGAAAAGGCATTGGTCACCTCCCTTATGCATTTACGATTACAATATTCTACAGAGGATCCCAGTGGAGGCCTGGAATGATATGCTGGCAAAAAAGTTGAAAGTGGCATTTGCCTATAGCATGACCAGCATTGGATGACTCCCAAGTCGTGCAGAGTGAGATCCTCATGGAGAATGTGACAGATATGATCCACTACAGCCCTTGACAAATGAAGGAGTCTATGGCACTGTCTCTCGTCAACTCCATGTATAGTAAGCATCTTCTGTACACCCTAGGTTGTGCCAAACACCTCTGCGGATGTGGTCCCTCCTTGTCAGCACCTGGTTCTTCCTGGGTCCCTGCTCGTTCTTGTTCCTCTGGGTGACACACTTCCCTGAGCTCAGGCATATGGCACCAGGCCCTTCTTCTCCTCATCCGCATCAGTGCTATCAAGAAGACAGCATTGCCTGCAGCCTGCGTTCTACTCCTCCTCGCATCTTTAGACCAATAGAATGGAGACATGATAGCACCTTACCCTGGAATATTCTCCCTCCATCGGCAAGCAAGGAAGCCAGTGTGGAGCCATGGGGCTGCCCTCATTCCTAACATGGCATCCCCAAGCCACACCTTACAGCTAAAGGACATCCCTGAATGTTCATAGGTGGCTGAGCATCCCCTTCCGACATGACTGCACATTTACAATGAGGCTTTGATCAGGGTGAATACAGTCATGTGTTTATACCCTAAGTCAGACTATTGTCAGACTGCCTCCTTTAGCCTAGGCACTAGCACAGCCTCCCTCCAATTTCATGACGGCAAGCATTGTGGCCCATAAGCCACGACCATTGAAAAGATTATGTGGAGCCTTGTCTCAAGCTTGTTGCTTATGTAAAACAGCTGTGGCCCCCTAATTATTTGCACTCACTTCCCTCCTTATGGACATGTGGGCAACCAGACCAAATCAAATGTTTCCCCAAGCATTAACGGATTCTCGCATGAATGCGCTCCATGTGTTAAGGTGCCGAACTACTTCAATGGGCATTAGACACATGTTAATGGATCTCAGCTGAGCCATGGTCTGTAGGACTTGCTCTGAAGAAGGGTCAAATGGACTCGAAACGTTAACTCTGTTTCTCTCTCCACAGATGCTCCTGGACCTGCTGAATTTTTCCAGCATTTGCTGATTCTGTTTCAGATTTCCAGCATCCGCAGTATTTTGCTTTTATTTTTATCCGAAAGTTATTAGGATGCCTCTTCAATCAGCCCAAAATTGCAGACATTGACTCCTCCCACACATCCTTAGGGCACTCCCCAGGCAACTTTCTTCACACTTCATTTTTCAACTGTGTCATTCCAGCGCCTAGTCACGATAATGGTGCTGCAATTTATCTTTGAGACCAACTTCCAGCCTCCCGCCTTACCCTCCAAGTCCCTCCTATCCTCCTCCACCCTCACCACATCCAAATTCCCCTTCCTCCGATCACTCTCCTGCCTCCCCCTTAACCCTGGAGCCAATCTTGATTGTGATTGATATTCCTGTCCTCTCCCCGAACTCCTTTCTGTTGATGTCCCAGTGCCTTATGTTGACCTGACCCCTTCCCTTCTCGAGGCTGCATGTACCGTGACTTTCAGGGACATCTCCCCATGAGACCTGCCAACACCCATCCATGACTTATATGCTCCCACTTTACTGGATGCAGATGTGTCTCCTGACCATGACTGCGCCATCTGCTTCCCAATGATGATTCTCCAAACCCTAGGACCAACCTCTCTAGCACACTGATCACGCCTTGCACATCATGCTGTGTCTGACCATCCCTGCCCAGGGAGGCCTTCCCCTTCCTAGAACTGGGACCACTACATGCCTACCATGCAGGGTCCTCTAGCATAGCTTGCTCATCCCCAGGACCGTCTGCAGAATCTGCCCCCTGATAGTGTGGCCTCAGCCCCAGGACAGTCTCATATTACTAACCTCTGTACCGTTGACAACAGCGCCCCTACAATCCCCTCTCCCACCCGCCCGCCACCCCAGTCATGCACCTGTGTTGCAGTCTTCCCTCCCTGACTGAGCTCACTTGCACCCCCCCCCAAGTTATGCCTCTGCCTTCCCCCCCTTGCTCCACTCACTTCCTCCCAGTCATACCTCTGTCTTCACCCTCCCCACCGCTATTGCCTCCCGCGCAGCAGCCTTGGCACCGAGGTTTCGCAGCAGCAGTGAAAGGTAGGCGAAAGAAGCATCTACGTATCTCAAAGTTGCCATCGAAGTGAAGGTTGCCAGGTGCAAGCCACTTATATACGGCCGTGAAACAAACTGTTCTAATTTTCCGCTGGTGTGGCATTTAAAGTTGGAGGGCAAATGTGATTCCGGCACGTTGCCTTTTTAATGATGATTCATGAGATGCAAAGGGACACAAACGTGGTTCCCAAAATGGATCAGTGGGAAACTCGAGCTGCCATGAAAGTTGGGAGAAGAAAATTCCAAACTTATTTTCCGTCGGTGGGAAACTGACTTTTGCCATCGTTCCAAATTTTGTGCCCCCGCCTGCCACGAGTCCCACTGCCGGCAGGAGCAGAAAATCCCACCCTATGTTTTTTGAGCTCAGCTAAGTGTGATGTGGCTGTGGGCGAGCGAGGGTGAATAACAGAAACTTTAGTAGCTTTGTCTCGAAACTCTTTGGTGAACAGCTTCACCGTGTGCCAAACTGGCAACTGACACAAGAAAAATCACAATTCTAGTATTTTTTAATAGAATTGTAAGGGGTTTCAGTCGACTGAAGTTATTACATGCATCTGAGAATTGAAGTATGCACTGAAAATATGCCAGTAAATTGAAAAAGTTATAACTCACTGCTTTCAATAAATCCACATTTAAAATATTGCTTTCAGAATTCCTTCTCCCCACTCCACAGTGGGAAGCCACTCTAGAGAAAAGTTAACTTGGGCCAGATGGACACTTCCAACATGAGGTGGTATTTTTTAATTGCAGCAATCCTGTAAGTTAGTTTGAAGCTGATGTAAGAGATTGATTGCAAATGTAGGACACAGGGGGTGAAAGTGGTTTGAAGGGAGGGAGAGTCATCATATCTGCCTCAATACTGAAATGTGATAAACCCTTTGTGGCCCAGAATTCTTACCTTTGAAAATTGCCTTGAAAGGAAAATAGGTTAAGAGGTTGATTCATGACACATTTGTGGGTCTCAAATGGATTTGCAACATAACAATCCTTTTAAAAATCTGCTTTAAATTGTCTTGTAGGCATGAGAGTATAACCAATATATTACCAACAAAGTGAAACTCAATATTGCAACTTCAAATTTCTTGTTCTTTTCTATTTTTTTTCCTTTGCTCCTCTACTCTGCTACAGATCGTATCACCCAACTCCAGAGGCAAATACAATCTTCAATAAATTACTGGAGGGACCATTCTTTATGTGTGAGAGTATGCAGTGAATATCAGCAGACCTGTAACAATGGGAAACATTAGATCCAAGCACGATGCCTATTTACATGCCTTTACATGAGACACAGCAAAACAAGTGGGAGCACAAACTCTAACTGATCATATCGTCCTTAGCCTTAGAGGTGCCAAGGCCAATTTAAACACCTCAACTGCTACCCCTCGCTGTCTAAGCTAACTTAGGACAGACCTTGGGTCAAACCTGGAATTTTCCTGGCCCAGTACCCCACCACCAAAACTGCAATCCAGTCAATAAGAAATGATTCATCTACATCTGAACCATTGATGTCTCTTAGCAAATGCCTGTTTCCAACATGTTTTGGTTTTATCACAGTTTCCAGCGCCTGCATTTTAAAACCAAAAATCAGCTAACAAAAGACTCCTCTGTGATTTTATATTAAAACGCCCTGCAATAATTAAACACAGAGTAGTTTGGCATGCTCCTTGTGGCAATGGGATGTTGTTAAATTTTCTAGGATCCATTATGGAAATGTAAGAGGCTACGTAGAATGATTCAGATTCCAGGATCTGTACTAATTGTCCTTTGTTAATGCTTTGTCTTTTACACAGTGTCCGCTGGGGAATTCAGTAAAAGTTATTTTGCAATCTATCACGAAGTCAATGTCTGGCAGGAAAATAAGGACATTTCAAGCTGTCAATCAACATAAATTCCACAGTCTAGTTACCTTTTAACTCACAGCACAGTGCCCCCCTGGCAGTGCATGGATGAGTAAGGCAGATTAGAACAGAAGAAAGAACAGACCTAGAAGACTTAGAACAGCCAAAATATATCTTTTTTCTGTAAAAGATTGTCCATTGATTGGCAAATATCTCACACTTAAATTATATGTGTTTCTAGGTTCTGTTAGTCAATCAAAAATTGATTTGGTATGTTGCTACTGATTTAAGCTTTTGGTACTTAAGCAGCACAAATTTCAGATTCCAAACTGTTTGGTGTTGGCAAAGTTGTGTAGCTTGTTGAAAATTATTATGTAGTCAAAGTTAAAATGTTACTGGATTCAATACAAATGAAGACATGATGGAACAAACTCTACAGTTCCTTTAATGAGGTTAAAGGATAGGTCTTTAGGGATGCAGTGGCAGACATTTAAAGGGATATTTCAGAATATACAGAATAGATACATTCCAATGAGAAAGAATAATTCCAAGGGGAAAACCCACCATCTGTGGTTCACTAGAAAAGTTAAAGACAGTATCAAACTTAAAGAAAAAGCACATAATTGCACAAAGATGGGAGGCAGGTCAGAAGATTGGACAGACTACAAAGAACAGCAAAGAATGACAAAAAGATTAAAAAGCAGGGAAAAATTAAGGGTACGGGAAAAAGCTAGCTAGAAATAAAAAGATGGATAGCAAGACTTTCTATGGATATTTAAATAAGAAAAGAGTTAACAAAGTGAAAGTTGGTCCTATAAAAAGTGAGTCTGGGAAATTAATAATGAAAAGTAAGGAGATGGCAGGTGAATTGAACAGGTATTTTGCATCGGTTTTCACTATGGAGGATATGAGTAACATCCCAGAAATAGCTGTAAATCAGGAAATGGGAGGGAGGGAAGAACTAAAATTACAATCACCAGATTAACGCTATTGGGCAAATTGTTGTGGCTGTGGGCTAATAAATCCCTGGGTCCTGATGGACTTCATCCTAGGGTCTTGAAAGAAGTGACTAGTGAGATAGTTGATGCACTGGTTTTAATTTTCCAAAACTATCTAGATTTGGGGAGTGTTCCATTAGATTGGAAAGTGGCAAATGTAACTCCTTTATTCAAAAAAGGAGGGAGACAGAAATCAGGAAGCTACATGCTAGTTAGCTTAACATCTGTCAGGGAAAATGTTAAAAGCTATTATTAAAGATATTATAGCAGGGCATTTAGAAAAGTTTAAGGCAATCAGGCAGGGTGAACATGGTTTTGCGAAAGAGGAATCATGTTTCGCCAATTTATTGGAGTTCTTTGAAAGAGTCACATGAGCTGTGGATAAAGGGGAACCCATGGATGTACTGTACTTAGATTTCCAGAAGGCATTTGTTAAGGTGCAACATCATGATGTAGGGGGTAACATACTTGTATGCATGGAAGGTTGGCTAGCTAACAGGAAACTGAGAGTAGCCATAATTGGGTCTTTTTCTGGTTAGTGGTTTGTAACAAGCGGTGTGTCACAGGGATCAGTGCTGTGACCTCAACTTTTTACGATTTATATAAAGAACTTGGATTAAGGGACAGATGGGATGGCTGCTAAATTTGCTGACAACACAAACAGGAAAGTAAGTTGCAAAGAGGACGTAAAGAGGCTACAAAGGGATATAAATAGTTTAAGTGAGTGGGCAAAGGCCTGGCAAATGGTGTATAAGTGGCCAAATGTGAAATTGTCCATTTTGGCAGGAGGAATAAAAAAGAAGCATATTATCTAAATGGCGAGAGATTGCGGAGCTCTGACTTTCAGATGAGCCTGGGTGTCCTAGTGCATGAATCACAAAAGATTAGCATGCAGGTACAGCAGGTAATTAGGAAAGCTATAGAATGTTGTTATTTATTGTGAGGGGAATTGATTACAAAAGTAGGGAGGTTATGCTTCAGTTGTATAGGGCACTGGTGAGCCCACATCTGGAGTACTGCGTACAGTATTGGTCTCCTTATTTAAGGAAAGATGTAAATGTGTTAGAAGCAGTTCAGAGAAGGTTTACTAGACTAATATCAGGAATGGGTAGGTTGTCTTATGAGCAAAGGTTGGACAGGTTAAATTTGCATCCACTGGAGTTTAGAAGAGTAAGAGGTGCCTTGATCAAAACCTTTAAGATCCTGAGGGGTCTTGACAGGGTGGAAGTGGAGAGGATGTTTCCACTTGCGGAAGAATCTAGAACTAGGGGTCATGGGTTAAAAATAAGGGGTCGCTCATTTAAGACAGAATTTTTTTCTCTCAGGGAGTCATGAGTTTTTGGAGCTTGCTTTCTCAAAAGGCAGTGGAAGCAGAGTCTTTGAGTATTTTTAAGACAGAGCTACATAGATTCTTGATTAACAACGGGGTGAAGGGTTATCGGGGGTAGGTGGGAGGTTACAATCAGATCAGCTATGTTCTTATTGAATGGCAGAGCAGGTTTGAAGGGCCATGTGCCTACTCCTAGTTCATATGTATGCTCATATTTACGAACGTACGAACACATGTTTGATATCCATATTCTGGTTGCAGGAACACTTGTGGTTCACTGTGAGTAGGGGGAAGCTCAATTTAAAATTATCGCAGAAATCCCTGGGCTGGGAGAGAATATGAGCTCAAAATCTTGCCTATTCTTGTGAACAGCTCTTAATGATCCTAACAATGAATGCCAACAAGAGCTTACCTTTATCTTGATGGAGCATCACCAAGATGACACGTGTATTACAAAGGTAACCAATCACTTTGTCGACAAATTCACTTGTAGCTGCACTTTGTTTCCGGTATGTAATTGCCAACAGCAGTATACTTACATATTGCTTTTAACAGAATGAAACATCCCAAGGAGCTTCACTGGGGCATTATAAAACAGAGTATGATATCCATAAATCTTGCAAGCTAGCACCATTAACCATGCTGCTAACACAAACTATCCTCATGCTGTATGTTCATGGATTCGCAAGGGGTAAAATTGACATAAGAAAATTGAGTGGGATTTTAAAAAAACTGCCATTTCAATTTTGCCCATTGATACCACCATCAATCTTGGTCAGCAAGGCACACATCACCGAGTCTGAAAATGAGCCCAGGCTAATTTGTAAGTTGATAGGCTTGGTCTGATAAAGTCATAGATAAAGATTTCAGAGGCCAGGTGGAATTAGGAATGGAAGTGGGACATATTGTTGAGGCAGAGGTAGTGGTTTTAGTCAGAATGTGGTTTCAAGCTCATCTCAAGGCCAAACAGAAGCCTAATAGAGTAGTTGGTAGAAGGATGGAATTGGCAGCCAAGTAATGGTGGAGGTGTAGAGGGGGCGGGGGGTGTGGGAGGTGATGGTGGTGAAGTGAAAGGATTTGCGAATGCGTGTGAAGGGTGGGGTTGAGGGAAGGCAGGACCAGAGTGAAATCAGGAGAGATAGAGATGGAGAGTTGAGGTATAGATTGAATCGTGAAGGAGAAGAAGTAGAGTCTTCAGTGCAGCATCTGAAGAAAGAGAAAGAAGGACATCTATGAGGATATCAGTGTAGGTTTTGAGGACAGTAAGCAGCAAGGTTTTTAGGAAAGAGAAGTGAGAGATGGGAAGGACTAAGATGCTCAAAGAAGGAGAAAGTGCTAGAGCAGCAGGAAGAAAGGTCAAGATGAGACTTTGTGAGAGGACCATGATGTTATTATAACAGTTTGATTGGGCTTCAAGTCAAAAGTAAGCCAAGGTGAGATGGGGGAGCTTCTGTAAGGACATTACTAGCCAAAAATTAATCTTGGAGGAGTGCACATGGCAACTTGGTTGCTGGGAGAAAAGTATGAGCCAGTTTGTATTTCTGCTCTTGGACAGCCACTGATAGCTCTCACAGTTGACTCAATAACAAATGTTAGCAGAGGCACAGAGGGAAGCAACTTCCTATGGGAGAGATTGAGCATGTGTCAATGGTTTGTCTTGTGGAGTAGTGATAGGTGAGAAGAGGGATCAAGACTGACAGGATAGTGGAAAAGGCAGAGTCAAAAGGTTGCATGGCTGGGTAAGAGGGAAAGAAGAGATCGGGGGCCAGTTTGTGCAGAAACAGCTCTGGATTAAGCAGATCGGAGTCTTAGGATTAGGATATAGTGGACAGGAGATAATCAATAACCAAATCTGAGGGCCCCGAAGGTCAGGAAACAACAATTGCACATTAGATGTAGTGGGAGGATCATGCAGTAGCAATTAGCTCGTAAGAAAATAAATCAACTTTTAGGTAGATAGGGAAGAAAAGGGGGGCTTCGGGACCATTGGAGGAGTGAAGTATCAATCCCAAGACACAAATGGAATTTGCTAAGGATCCAGTGGACTCAAGGATCCAGAGGTGAGGTGGAGAGTCAATCAGGCACCAGTGGAAATCGCTCCAACTTTCCAGAGGAGTGGAGAATGATCCTGGCAGTAGCAGGAGTGTAACACAGCAATGGAACAGATTGGGTCCCAGGAAATTATGAGCTCTCCAGCTGACCATCAACCAAGTGAAGAAAGGAACCCATGAGGCCAAGGAACCAAAAGAAAAGCAGCCCTAATCAGGAAATAAGTGGTGGGGAACAGGGCAGTAGGAACTCAGCCAAGGAGGTCATTAGAGCAATAGATGAAGAAATGAGAAGAAGGGAAGAAAATGGCAGATGGTTCAACCCAGCAATGTGGTAAAAGACCAGTAAAGAGTAATCTTTCCTTGATTAACCATTTGTCCAGTCATTTAGAAAAGTAAAGGAAACCTGATTGCATGCTTTCACATACATAAATCTATACTTATTGTCATAGACATGTTAATGGAGTAGAATGTCTTTTTGTTTATGAAGTGGGAGGGAGAAGGGATTGGGGCCTAAATGTGATAAATAATGACCTGTGCTTTCAAAAATCTTGCCATGATAAACATTTCTGTGGGGAAATTATCAAAGGAGATTGTCCTGTCAAATAAGACATCAATTGCCTGCTTGATGCATTGGTCCAATGCTGCTTGGACGATTTGGTTTATGTTCATTGCTGTTGCTTGGAAGGAGCCTAAATCATAAAGGTTCAGAGCACTCATCACATTAACTGCTTAGCCATACCTCTCTTGGAACTATTCTGAACCATTGGCATCAGGAAAGGGCATATTTCTGTCATGAGCTTCCTTGTGAATTGTAGCCTTCCAAAGGAGATCACCATTGATGCATTAGGGTCAGTCAGTGATTGGATAAAGGCAGGTGTGGCAAGGCCATCAAAGGTGTAAAATTAGCTCCCTTTCATTCCTCCTTAGATTCTTCTCTTCCTTCTCTATAGGCAGAAAATGTTGTGATATAGTGAACAAAATGATCCTATTTAGGTCTGTGGTGCCTATGGTAAACTTAATAGACACCCAACAATATGAGGTAGGGTCCTGATAGAAAATAGCAACAATTAATACAATAGGGCAAAATAAAAATGACAAATGCATCAGGCAAGATAGACAGGGAATTTTTCATTCCCTTTAGTAAAGCAAGTTCCAAAATGGCTGAAGGGACTTCCAGGTAGTGTTCCTCTCACATGAAGGATGAATAATCGGTTTGTTTCTGGCACTAATCTAGCATTAGGTTGGAAATACCTCATTTATATTTTTTCAATGTCTTAATGAGAGGAGTGCAATCCATGTGTACTTGTCCTCTGTTCCTCTGTCACTGTCAGTCTATATTATGGTGTGTTCAGCATTTTAGGAAAACCATCAGCTAAGACCTGACTGCCTGATAATGCAGGTCCTTCTTGTCGTAGGCCGGTATTTTCTGTGTCCATTGCCTTTGGGCATGTTTGGTGGTGTGAGTGGGCAATACGATGAGAAGGCCAAAAATCCATTTCACAACATCGCGAAACCAGTTTGTGATCGATTGCTCAGCCCAAAAATGGCGGGCCGCATTTCCAGCCATCGGATCTCGGGAACCTCATCATAATACATCTGTATTATAACATTATAAGGCTAGCCCGCTGGATTGTCTGCCTCATATCGGAGGGAAAACACACCTACATGTTTCACAACACCATATACAAGGCGTGCACTTGGCGACTGCACTTCATTTGGGACTTCAAGGTTTGTTTGCCTACCTTGCTTCGAGCAGCACTCACAGTCATCAGTGCCAGGCTTCACAGATAGCACCACATCACTTTTAGGGGTCTCATGGACAGGCCTCTACCTACCAGATCAGTCATATGTGGGTGGCTTTTCAACAGCTGCAGGGCTAGGTCTTGCTTGAGAAAGGGGGAGAAGTGGCCTCAGGTGAGGGAAGAGGCTGCAGAGCAAGGGCTGTACTGGGGAAGGAGGGTATCTCAGGGTGAATGTGGGGGCACATGCTGATCTGTGCAAGTGGCCTCAAGATGGTGAGGACTGAGGAGGCAGCTTCCAGAGGAGGTGAGGCCAGATGGATATGTGAAAGTATGAGCGTGAGATTGGGTGGTGATGTCCCTTGAGCTGGCAGTGAGCGAGATGTCAATGAAAGTGTGATGGGTTGAGTGGGTGAGTTTAGAGTGTGGAGATAGTTGCCATACCCTGGCTGATGGATGAGATAATTCATCCTCTATCTGCATTGGACGGCCAGCCTGTTCTGTGCAGCATTGGCACCGATCACCACTGCCGTCGCCTACTAAGCCATAGTGTTAATGTTGCTGCCCCTCCTGCGGCCAGTGCAGGTGTAGAGGACATCACAGTGGGCCTCCATGGCATCCAAAAGGTGCTCAAGAGCATACATCTTCTTGTCTTTTGGGGCCATGTCTTCTTTGCTGCAGTCCTGGGCTGTAAGCCCTGATCGCGGCTGTACTTTGCATTAGATGCCTTGCATGATGAAGTGGAGGGGTGACAGCTTACAGGCGAATCAGAGTCCACCTGCCATTGAAACGGCGCGTATCCCAGGCACATATAATCAATGCAGCAGGTTTGGGATGATACGATGTGAAAAGTCATCATGGCGGCTGGTGGCTAAAACATTGTTTTTCTTGCCTGCTGCTGCACTTAGTGCAAATCTGGGATGATTCCACCCCCAGAATCACATACAAGTTGCCACACAGAAACAGGCAGTGTTGGTGTTTATCTTTCACATAAACAGTCATCCTTGCAACTGCCCTCTGGGAGTCATATTTGTGTGTATGAAGGTGTGGGGTGTGAAAAAATCCAATTTTGGAAGCACATAAAATCCATCCCGCTACCTACCTGCCGAAATTCCATGGGGGTGTGGGAGACATCAGGCAACCTGACCATGCTCGGGCCTATTGAGGCCCTTGAGTGGCCAATTAATAGCCACTTAGGGCCTCATTCCCCTTGGTGGGTGAAGGGCCATGCCATGCAGTAAGCCTGACAGCTTTAGCTGATGTCAGGCAAGGCCGGGGGGACCTCCTTTGCAGATGCCCTGGGCTCATCGGAGGCACTCATCCCCCAAAGGTCATCCCTCCCTTTAATTCTCCCCACTGGCCTGTTGAACCCAGCCCCCCACACTCCTCAGCCCCCTTGCCAAAACCCCTAATCCCAGACCTACCTGGGTTCCTTGGTATGGTGGGCTGGCCTGTAGTCCCAGAAGTGGCCACCAGGCCTGGTTGGCGCTGCTGGGACTATAGAGCCGTCCAATTGGCCAGCAGGTCTCTAAGGCAATCCAGCATTAATTACTGTCGGGCAGCCATTGGTATTGTGGGTGGATTTCTCTCCAACTTTTTATCTGGAGTTGGCTTAGACTATGCAGCCCTTAAAATCCAGACTGTTGTGGTCATGAAAAGCATTAGATAAATGCAAGTCTTTATTTACATCTTCTTCTTATCTCACTGAGGTTTGCCTTTTCCGGCCTATCACTCGACACCTCAGAGACCGAAAATCCGCTGAGACCTGGTTCCAGCCTGCACTGAGAGTACTCACAGGGCCCTCTCAAGGGCAGAATTCCAGGCAAGCAGATGTCTGAAACGTGCAATAGTGGCTCGGGCACCTGCCACCCAAACTTAAATGTGGTGACCTTTCACTGACCCTACATACTTCAGTAAGGTTAGAGGTGGAGATCTCCACTAGGTATAGTCCTGGCACAGTTCTGGCAATGCTGTTTCATCAAATTTCTGACCTTTCATCACACTTTCTTATCTTTACAACCTAGCTATATTATAGTTACTGTCTCCCAATAGTTCTCCTGGCCTCACATCAGTTAGTTGTCCTACTTCAACTCCTATATCAATGCCTGTCCCTCAGGTTTAAAATCCTTACTACTTAAGAAGAAGTCTTGGATGAATTCTGAAAGTCTTCCCCACTTTGACTACTTTATTTCAGTCTGTTGTGGAATAATTAAAATCACCCAACATTGTTCTAACATGAATTTCTGAAATGCCTGAGGAATTCTCTCCCTAAACCTCTCTGCCTCCTTACCTCCCTCATTCCTCCTTAAACCACTTTTTTGGCCAAGCTTTTGGTCAATTGTCCTCTCTCTCTTGCAGTCCCTCAAAGCGAGGAGGAAGCTTGACACGGAGCCTGTGACAAGATCTTGCATGCCAAGACTTTTAATGTGGGGATGAAGATGCGCTGCAGCTGCCACATAGTTCTGGCTGACTGGGAAACTCCATCCATTCTCATCGCCTGCCATAGGGGTATTGGAAGGATTTACAGGTTAATGATCAACTGCTTGGTTATAAGATGAACGCACTTTTCATGGCCATCAAGTCCTGGGATGAAACTCGAGCCAGGAGTTTCTAGCTCAGAGGTAGGGATGCTACCCGCTGTACCACAAGACCTCCTTATCAATTGCCCTAATATACCCTTTTGAGGCTTACTTTCAAATAATATCTGCAAATGCTCCTGTGGGGCTCCTTGGGTTGATTTACTATTTTAAAGGTGCTATATAGATGCAAGTTGTTTTTGTGTTGTTTTAGAAGTAGTTGTCCCATCAGTAACTTGCCATATCTTTCAGCTTCTGGGTTCATTATCTTACTTGTAAATAAAAGGGTGAAAAATCAAGTTCAAAGATGCCAAGGTGCATCCTGCACAAAGAATCAATTGAATAATAGTGACCTTGCATATTTATTATTGCTTTGAACAAGTATAATTAGATTAACACCAAGGACAAAGTGACCTGACTCAACTGGAGATCAAAGAACCTGCCTGCATTCTGATAGACAGCCGGCATCTATTTTGTTGGTTAATCAGCAAAAACACAACTTCCTTCTAAACTCTAGTCATTTCTAGATCAAATTTGCCCTGCCTGGCTAAGTAGCGTACAAAAAAAATACAGATTTATTTTTCTGTTTGATCCAGAGAAAAAGGCTCTGCGTTTCTCACATGTAGTAGCAATTTCTTCGGTGGCTACTGGAGCTAATTTATGCCTGAGGGGTTGAACTATAGCCTTATTAAACATTACAGCTTTAATCCATTAAATGAAACAGTTTTTAATTTTCAATCGTAAAGGTGCATTGATCCATAATTAAGCTCTCGGTCATTTGAACAAATTAGCTTTTGTTCACATTCTCTACTTCTTGGCACCAACTATGGATGTGGGGATACCTGTTTTAAACTTGTCAGTTTATAAAGAGTGGAGTGGAAGGGCAGAGGGAGAGGACTGGATGGGCTGAGGGCTGGATTTCATGGGGTCAACCGGGGTCTTGCCTGTCGGCTGAGAACCGGCAGGGAACCCTGTGTGTTACATGGAAGCAAGTTCCCTTAGGGTCAGCATCGGGCCTTCCCCACGATTGAGGTCCACAGTGGAGGAAGTCTCACCCACTGAGAGGCACCGGCCAATCAAAGGCCAGTAGCTACTAGTCGCCGCCAGTAGGGAGCTGGTAGCACTACACCCACCAGAGGCCCAGGAATGTTATGGGTCCCAGACCAAACGTGAGTGACGGCAGGATGGGGGGGTGGGGGAGTGGGTCATGGGAGAGTGGGGTGGAGGGTCAGAGGCAAGGGCAGGGGAGCTGACTTTTAGTGGCCCCCACATCCCTCCTGATGCCGGGTCCCCTGATCAGGCACGGACAATGAGGGACCCCCGCCCCTTCATTGATACCACTGGCAAACTGAACAGGGTCCATTGGGCGGCCTTCCAAGGGCACAGGAAATCTCCCTTGAACCATGACTAAACTGTGGTGGCCCCAGGGATAGTGGGTGTGAGTTGGCTCATTAAGGAGCTGGGAGACTGATGCAGGGCCTGTCCTGTGATTAAATGGGCTCAATCACCATGGCTCCCACCATGATAGGCTGCATTAAATCCAGCCTAGAGCGCCACTCTTTAAACTGAGCCATAGAGTACTTTATTTTATGATTTGTCTAATAATGCCAATTGATAGTAAGACATTATGTAGTGCCTAGATACCCCTTTTGTTCTGCAATGTTAAGGTATTTATAATAAGCTTAACAGCCCAAGCTTTTTATCTTCATTTAGGAGAAATGCAAATTCACACTTTTCAGGTAATTACTATCAGAAACCATAGCCATTTTAAAGAATTTAGTATAACCTGAATGTTTGGTAATAAAGGCATTACCTGTCTATTTGACTTTAAATATATAAGATTACTCTACCCATGTTATAGTCAACACTCAAGGACTTTTCATAACTTCCTAAGCCCAAAGGAAAAGTAATTTCTTCTCCCTCCTCACCAATTTGTTCCTGCTAATTTCTGTCCACACCCCTTTTCTCCTGAAATATGAACTTGCTGAGGTACAACCCTGGTCACCAATTTGCTCTTCAGTACCTTATGCAAGAGCTGTTATTCATAGGTGAATCCTTACAGTGAGTGTGGGCAACTGCTCAGCTTGCAGGGGCAGTCCAGCTGAACTTGACCCTGGCTTCACCGGATGGCCACTTCCAGCAGAGGCCCCTATGCAATGGTCAGGAGTTTGAACCTTGGCTGAATTTCTGCCCTCTAATGCAAGAGTGCTGAGGGCAATCTTTGGTGTTCCTACTGCTGCTCCAGCCATGATCAACTCACTAAAGTCATGATGAGATTAATGCCTATAATGTTCTTCAAAATTATTTTTTAAAATAGAGTTTGGTGGTGTGTTTTTGTGTGTGTGTGTGTGTTAATTGGATTAAAGCCACCTAGATGGGTGCTTTGATGTATAGAAAGAAGTAGGTTTGAAATGTGGCAGATGGAACATAATGTGGGGAAGTGTCAGTTTATGTACTTTGACGGCATGAATAGAGGAGCTGAATATTATTTAAACGGAGAAAGACTGAAGAAAGCTGCAGCACAGACAGATTTGGGGATCCTCGTACATGAATCCCAAAAAGCTAGCATACAAGTTCAGCAAGTAATAAGTAAGGCAAATGGAATGTTAGCCTTTATTTCAAAGTGAATGGAGTATAAAAATAGGGAAGTATTGCTAAAACTCTGCAAGGCAGTAGTTACACCACACCTAGAAGACTGAACAGTTTTGGTCCCCTTATCTAAGGAAAGATATACTGGCATTGGAGGCAGTCTAGAGAAGGTTCACTAGGTTGATTCTGGGGATGGAGGAATTTTCTTATGAGGAGAGGTTGAGTAGGTTGGGTCTGTACTCATTGGAGTTTAGAAGAATGAGAGGTGACCTTATTGAAATATATAAGATTCTTAGGAGACTTGACAGGGTAGATGCTGAGAGGTTGTTTCCCCTTGTGGGAGAGTCTAGGACTAGAGGGCATAATCTCAGAGTAAGGGGGTGCCTACTTAAAACAGAGATGAGGAGGAATTTCTTCTCTCAGAGGGTAGTCAATTTGTGGAATTCTTTACCACAGAGAGCTGTAGAGGGTCGTTAAGAATATTCATGGCTGAGATAGACAGATTTTTAATCAGTAAGGGAATCAAGGGTTATGGGGAAATGACAGGAAAGTGGAGTTGAGGATTATCAGACCAGCCATGATCTCATTGAATGGTGGAGCAGAGTTGATGGGCCAAATGCCCTACTTCTGCTCCTATGTCTTATGGTATTATGGTAATTAGATAAACATGGGGAAGTTTAGAAACATCAATGTCAAGGGGATGCATTTACATTTGTTGGATAAACTATTCAAGACTGTGGGTGAAATTTTGCACCTAGCTAGAAGATGCCAAGCAATGTGTTCATTTTTTTTAGCTTACTAATAAAATTGGTGGAATCAAAGGGTGTTATTGTTAGAATAATTAGAAAAATTAAAAATCTAATAATACAATGGGTAATTTACATTCAAAGAAAAAGCTAGGTATAAACAGAAAGGTGTTTGTATGTGTAAGTCAGAGGGATTTAAGGTCTAACCAGCCTGTATGCCTGCAATTGTGTCTGCAAGGAGCCTTATTTTGAATTTGTAAGGTCAAATGTGCTTTGCCTGGGGTCTTTTAAAATCTATGAGTTTTACTGTTGCCTTAATGGGGGTGTAACTGAGAGTCAGATTAATTAGGAGATATTTGTAGTTATTATAGTAATAATTTTGTAGATATATGTATGTGTTTACAATTTTTCTTGCATTAATAAATGTTTAATTTAGTCTTATAAAAACCCTCTTGAGACCCGGTGGTCTTATTACTAATAAATTCAAAGCCTGCATCTCAAAACGTACAAATTGCAAAAAATAGATTATGACATTGTTTCGAGTTTCCCTCTGGGATTTGAACAATTCAGCCCTTACCATCGGTTGTGTCACAATACTAAGCACAGACTGAGGGTCAAAGCTGCAATGTCCTCTGCCAGCTACTCACGGGATAAATTTAACAATGGGGTGAATTTGTCCTTGGGATTTTTCCACAGAGATGCTTTGGAAACCTTGGAATAAAATGCATAAACGACGTTTCTCATGGATTTTTCAATGCATTTGAAGCCGATGATCAAAATAACCCCCATGATAATTCACCCACTGAATCTCTATGGAAACTATATCGCACAATTTCAATTAACTAGCAGTTTATATAAAAGAAGAACTTCATACTTCAGATTTAGTCAGTTAACCCTGGCATCATATGCTCTGCAGAAAAAAACAGGTTCTGGAAGATATAATAAAGTAATATAGCTGTGGGTTCTTGATCACATTGCTCCCTTTGAGGCCAGGTCACCGACATATATGGTCCAGAAGTATGCACTATTGAAGTGTTAGTAGTATTCTGAATGATATACTGTCTAACCATTGTATGCACGACTGCAGAATGCACACTATCTAACCACATGCACTGCTGGGGGAGACAGAATGTATAACCATTGTTGCAGGATGCACAATGTCTAAGCCTTGAATGTACTGTTGCAGAATCAACATTGTGTAACCATTTGTATGTACTGTTGGAGAAGACACAATATTTAACCATTGTATGTACTGTTGCAGAATGCACAATATCTAACTATTGCAAGCACTGTTGCAGAAAAATATTTTGTAATTACTGTTTGCAACACTCCGGAATGCACAATATCTAACCATTAAGTACCACTGCAAAAGTGCAGTTTAAACATCATGGCTTTGAAATTCAATGGGAGCTCTTTTGATCTCCTGCTATAACTTATAAACTGTGACCCTGAAAAATAGCAATAATTGAGGTGGACAGAATGGAGATCCTCCAGTGACAAAGGGCCTGACCTACCCCTTACCCCTGCAGTGGCAGGATTCCGGAGGAGAATTCTGCTTGTATGTACATAGTAGAAGGGGTATTTTAAAAGATTCATCCTGGCGCAAAAACAAAACCTCGGTTTTTTTTTACACTTAAGATCTAGAGAACACTGTGTAACTGGGTTTCACATAGTTTAGATAAATATAAGTTCAGAAGCCCATATTTCAGTATGTTTGCTGTGGAGAGGAGAGAGACTAGGAATTCTGACCTACTACATTCCTGAATGTCTTATTTTTACACAAATGCCTGGTAAATGAGTTACCACCTATTTAAAAACAGCCACACAGGAATGTAGTAAGAATGTGTTAACCATTCATACATGAACTTGCCAATGATGTGTCTACCCTTCGGTTTCCAATTAAACCCATTTTAAAGAGTGAGATGATTTTACTCAGTCTTACTTTGAAATCTGCATTGCAAATTGTTTTCAAATTTTTGCCAATTTTGTTCTCATGTATGTGAGAGGTGTCAGCGCTGGGGAATAGGAGCTTTTCCATTTCAGATGTGGAGTAAATCATCCTCTACTCTGCCCCAACAATGGATATTGGGCGGTTCGGGGGCAGTTTAAACTGGAGAAAACGGGTGAGTTTTGGATCAGGAAGGGGTGGGGGGGTGGGGGGGTTAAAGCTTAAAAATTAGGTTCCCAAAACAAATTCATCTCCAAACCACCCGCTTCCAGCTTTGGCGGGAAATCCCCCTTCTCACCACTGAACCCCTCTTTCCCACCAAAGGATCCAACCCATCCAGTCCCCCTTTATCTCCCGGCATGAAGTTACCTTGTCCTGCGACCTTCGCCGGCACAGCATGGAGGGGATTCCTGACTTTGAATTCTCCATGACTTCCTGGCCCATCCACTGCTGGCTGGTCTTGAAAGTAAAAACCCACACCAACATGTCTGAGCCTCAAATTCAGAAGAGTATTCCTCACTGCACCAGTTTTCATTGTCTATACCAGCAATCTCACGATATGAATGAGTGGGGTTGGCGTGTTACAGTTCACTCAGGGAGTGCAAGTTGCAGTGGTAGCATGCGCTTTTACATGCATGTTGTACTCTGGAGCTATGAAAAGCGATGGTAGAGGCTCCAACTTTATTTTCATCACATGGTTGACAAGGATCCTCCCCCACTCTTACCACCTGCCGTTAGCATACATTGGAAGAATTTGCAGATTGATAATCAACCTGTTTGGCCACTTCATGAACACATTCCTTGGCCATCAAGTCCTGGGTGGGATTCAAACGCAGAATTTCTGGCTCAGAGGCAGGGACACTACCCAATTCACCACAAGACATCTATGCCATTGCACAGAGATAAAAACAAAAAAACTGCGGATGCTGGAAATCCAAAACAAAAACAGAATTACCTGGAAAAACTCAGCAGGTCTGGCAGCATCGGCGGAGAAGAAAAGAGTTGATGTTTTGAGTCCTCATGACCCTTTGACAGAACTTGAGTTCGAGTCCAAGAAAGAGTTGAAATATAAGCTGGTTTAAGGTGTGTGGGGTGGGGGGGGGTGGGGGGGGGGTGCGGAGAGAGAGAGGGAGAGAGAAGTGGAGGGGGTTGGTGTGGTTGTGGGGACAAACAAGCAGTGATAGAAGCAAAACAAAAACAGAATTACCTGGAAAAACTCAGCAGGTCTGGCAGCATCGGCGGAGAAGAAAAGAGTTGACGTTTCGAGTCCTCATGACCCTTCAGAAGCAGATCATCAAAAGATGTCAACAACAATAGAACAAAAGAACACATAGGTGTTAAAGTTGGTGATATTATCTAAACGAATGTGCTAATTAAGAATGGATGGTAGGGCACTCAAGGTATAGCTCTAGTGGGGGTGGGGAGAGCATAAAAGATTTTAAAATATTTAAAAATAATGGAAATAGGTGGGAAAAGAAAAATCTATATAATTTATTGGGAAAAAAAAGGAAGGGGGAAACAGAAAGGGGGTGGGGATGGGGGAGGGAGCTCAAGACCTAAAGTAGTTGAATTCAATATTCAGTCCGGAAGGCTGTAAAGTGCCTAGTCAGAAGATGAGGTGTTGTTCCTCCAGTTTGCGTTGGGCTTCACTGGAACAATGCAGCAAGCCAAGGACAGACATGTGGGCAAGAGAGCAGGGTGGAGTGTTAAAATGGCAAGCGACAGGGAGGTTTGGGTCATTCTTGCAGACAGACCACACAGGTTTGTCAAATTAGTGTCTGTTTTGTGCTTTGGCCCCAGAACCATTAGAAACTGCAGTGAGATTGTCCAAATGTAGCTAACAAAGGAGAAACTTTCATAGTGTCAGCCTTTAATTGGCCCCCTATGTGAAAGACCAGTGTTTGACTTATATGGAACTGCAGATTACCATTTGTCAAAGCTGACTGCTTTTCAACATCATTTCTTAGGATCTGTGTTTAATTATTTCTGACTTATATCTGTGGAGCTGACTGTTCAGAGAGAAAAAGTTGTGAAGCTCATTGCCATGAAAATCTGTGGAACATTATCTCAGCAATTTTCAATTTCCCCTGGGTCAGCTGCGGTTCAGTTGGTTGAATTCTCATCTCTGAGTCAGAGAGTTCATAGCGGCCATTCCAGAGGCCTGAGTACAAAATCCAGAATGACACTTCTGCATGGTACTGACGAGGAAGTGCTGTACTGATGAACCACTGTCACATGTTGCCAAATGTATCAAAAATGATGATGTATGAAATGGATGAAAAGAATTTCCAAAAATATACTTTCTCCATCAAATTTGTAAAGGTACATTACTTAGCAGTTCAACCTTAAAATTACATATAGTGCAAAATAGATCAGTTCTTCACCATACATTATGTGGCACTTTGAGGTGCCTAGCCACATTTGCAATTACGGGTTACATTTACAATATTCATTTAATGTTAAACATTCAGCCTGAGGGGCTTTACACCATTTCTAGCCCCTCCCCCTATAGCAGGAGGGCCTTAGACTGTGGCCTTTCCCTGTTGAGCCTTTGCGGCAGATGCTCCAAGCTTTACAGAACATAGTCTTGTATCTCGAAATTTGCTAGTCTGCAACACTCAGTCATCAACAGTTCTTTGCAGTAGAAGACCAGTACGTTTTGGGCAGCCAAAAGCAGCATCTTTCATCGGGTTGATGTTCCTCAAAATGGGTAAATCACTGATGAAGTGATGTAATTTATGTTTAAGCACTGTATCCCAAAGACCCTGTCGTTGGTGGTTGCAGCACTTAGCCCCCTGTTATACACATCATCATTGCTGATGCATACGGTGACTGTGTGACACTCAACAATCAATAAAGCATTCCAGGGCTTGCTCATGAGAAAGATAAGCTGTGCCACATAAACTGCTGGTCCAGAGACCACAGGTATAAAGGGTTGTTAAGAAATCAAGTCCTGACAGATAAATTATAAAAGACAAAATCTGACTGCTGATAAAATATCCAGATCTTCCCTTATCACTAATGCAGAGCTCAGCACTCCCATTACTGGCAGTCATGACACAGAAGCAAAAATGTGCAAGAATTTACGTGGTCTGAGGTGAAGGAGAACGTCCGGAATTTAAATCACTCCCAGTCATGTCTTTGAAATTATTGTCCAGAGCAAAGGAAAGATATTAGATGAATTCCTTGCATAGATATAGTTACAATGAAGGATCACTTGCTGCTACCTGATCCTCTTTTAAAAAAATGTTCACACCTAAAATTCTTTGCTGTTACAAGAAAAGCATTGCATTCATGAGAGGCCAAATGTTCCAGACCAGTATTTCTTGCATGGTTTTTTGTTAAACCAGTTTCCTTTACCAAACAAATCACAATGGGCAGAATTTTCCCATCGGCAATTTGGGGGCGGGGCCCGCTTGCCGACAGGAAAATGATGTGGGATGATGTCGAGAGGAACCCCCGATGCATCCAGGTTCATTTAAATATTGAGGAAGGCGGGCGGATAGCGAAATCAGCTGTCCGCCCGCCGACCTGTCAATGGCCAATTAAGGCCATTGACAGGATAATTAAGCTTGTTAAATGCCCTGCCCGTTCAACCTTAAGGTTGGCGGGCAGGCCAGGAGCCCCAGCGGACTTCTGATAAAACATGAAATCTCATCCACTGGCGGGATGAGGTTTCATGTCCGTTTTTAAAAACTTCAATAAAGTTTATGTGCTTCTTATTAACATGTCCCATCTCGTGTGACATTGTCACATGAGGAGGACATGTTAATAATTTTAAAATTTTTCTATTTTTAAAGATTTTTATACTGTCAGTAATCTCCCTGAGACAGCACTTAGTCTCAGGGAGATGTGCGCTCTTTCGGGCGCTTCCTGTCGGGCAGGCCGCTGGGTGGGCCTTAATTGGCCCGCCCACTTAAAATGGCGATGGGCCCCGTTTCGGTGGCGGAGTTCAGCTGCCTACCTGCTGCCGAGTTCGTGGGGCCCGCCTGCCCATCAAGGTAAAAATTCTGGCCAGTGAATGTAACTGCTGAAAGATACCAAAAGTATTTTTAAAAATTTAGGAACCTCCACAAATGGCCCCAATGGGTAAATGCAACATCTCATGTGGTGATACAAAAGAAAGAGCTTCCATTTGCATAGTGCTTTTCAGGACCTCATGACCTCCCAAAGCATTTTACAGCCATTGAAGTACTTTTTGAAGTGTAGGCACTGTTGTAATGTAGGAAACTACATTAACTCACCTACTGACACCCAAAAGCCTGTCCACCATCTATAAGGCACAAGTCAGGAGTGTGATGGAATACTCCCCACTTGCTTGGGTGAGTGCAGCTCAAACAACACTCAAGAAGCTTGACATCGTCCAGGACAAAGCAGGTCGCTTGATTGGCACCACATCCACACACATTCACTCCCTCCACCACTGAAGTGCAGTAGCAGCAGTGTGTACCATCTACAATATGCACTGCAGGAATTCACCAAGGCTCCTTCAACAGCACCTTCCAAACACACAACTATTACCATCTAGAAGGACAAGGGCAGCAGATAGATTGGAATACCACCAGCTGGAGGTTCCCCTCCAAGTCAGTCACCATCCTGACTTGGAAATGTATCGCCGTTCCTTCACTATCACTGGGTCAAAATCCTGGAACTCCCTTCCTAACAGCACTGTGGGTGTACCTACACCACATGGACTGCAGCGGTTCAAGAAGGCAGCTCAACACCACCTTCTCAAGGGCAACTAGGGATGGGCAATAAATGCTGGCCCAGCCAGCGAAGTCCACATCCTGTGAATGAATAAAGCAAAACACAGCAGTTAATGTGCACACAGTGGGATCCCACAAACAGTAATGTCGTCAGATCATCTGTTTTTAGTGATGTTGATTGAGGGATAAATATTGGCTAGGTCATCAGGGAGAACCCCCCAGCTCTTCACAAAAGCACAGAATTGGGAGCAGGAATAGACCACATGGCCCATCAAGCCTGCTCCGCCATTCAATATGATCATGGCTGATCTTGGGCTCCAACTCCACTTTCCCACCTGCTCCCCATATCCCTTGAATCCCTGAGAGACCAAAAATCTGTCTATCCCAGCCTTAAATATATTTAACAATGGAGCATTCACAACACTCTGGGGTACAGAATTCTAAAAATTCATGACCCTTCAAGTGAAGAAATTTCTCCTCATCTCATCCTAAATGATCATCCACTTTTCCTGAGTGTGTCCCTGCCCTCCCCCAACATCTTAGATTCTGCTGGCAGCAGAAATAAACCTCCCAATGTCAACCCTGTCAAGCCCTCAGAATCTTGTATGTCTTCTTTGAAATAGAGCCACAAGGTCTTTTAGGTTCACCTAATAAACTATTCAGATCTGTAAAGTGCCTGGATTGGTTCCTGTTTCTGCTCAGTTGGCTGATCTTAGCCAGGCCTGGAACTGAGGGTTTACATTTGGCTTCACAGCCCCAAGATTAAACAGAACAGATTGATGTCCAGTGACTCCTGCTGGAAACTAAACATTTGTAACCATCAGATGAGGGCAGGATCAGGCTCAGTTGTGACACACCCCATGCTTGCAACATAGCTTGCAACAATCACAGTCAGGGTTCACACATGAAAAACGGCCTCTTGGGTGAGGTATTGGGACCTTGCTAGGTCCACTGAAGTACAAGGCAGCAAGGAAAAGAGAAGGGGAGAAAATTGGGGTTAAAAATAAGAAAGTGATTGCAGGTTGGGTTTTTGCATTGATAGCTTCAAGAGTTATAATGTTCAATGGTCTGCGTGGAGTTTTGTATTTATCTTCTAGCTTTTGTGCAAATTGCAGTTCTAAACTGGGGGAGATATAGCGGCTAGAAAATAAAAAGGTGAACTGTAATTTTTAAAAATCTACTTGAAGCAGTATAACTGGGTATTGGCTGATCTCAAACAGGACAATTGATCTCTCAGTCTCTGGAGCCAAGAGGACAAAACAAGCCAGTTTTCCTGCTCCTGATTATTTTTATGTATATTTGGAAAAAGCAGAATCAAATACAGCTGAAGTGCCCCTGTGGTTGTTTGGCCTCCCATTGCTCACTGTATAAGGTCCTACATTTACTGATACTCATCTCAGTCAATGTCCAGAAATGTCTGCTTTGCTATAGCAGGTGTGACGTAGCAATCAAGAATGATGAAATCCTGGATGATGTTTTCCCCTCTGCAGCCAAGGGGCACCGAGGCAGGTGACAGCATCTCTACTGCCATTCCAAAGTAAAATAATTAACTGATAATAACATAATAGAAGCAAGAGTAAGCCATATGACCCCTTGAGCCTGTTCCATCACAGAATCACAGAATCACAGAATTTTTACAGTGCAGAAGCAGGCCATTCAGCTCATCATGCCCACCAGCTCTCTAAATGCGCAATTTAATTAGTGCCATTCTCTCGTTTTCTCCACATAATCCTGCATATTCCTCCTTTTCAAATAATAGCCTAATTCACTTTGAATGCCTCGATTGAACCTGCCTCCACCACACTCTCAGGTAGTGCACTCCAGACCTTAACCACTTTGTGTGTGAAATTTCTTTTGCAAATTACCTTAAACCTGTGCTCTCTCATTCTCGATCCTTTCGTGAGTGGAAATAGTTTCTCCCTATCTACTCTGTCCAGACCCCTCATGATTTTGGATACCTCTATCAGATCTCCCCTCAGCCTTCTCTCTTCCAAGGAAACAGTCCCAACTTCTCCAATTTACTTTCGTAACTGATGTCCCCCATACCTGGAACTATTCTCGTGAATCTTTTCTGCACTCTGTCCAATACCTTCATGTCCTTCCTATAACGTGGCGCCCAGAATTGTATATAATACTCCAGCTGAGGTCTAACAAGTGTCTTATATAAATTCAGCATAACCTCTCTGCTCTGCTACTCTATGCCCCTACTAATAAAGCCCAGGATACTATATGCTTTATTAACTGCTCTTTCTACCTGATCTGCCACCTTCAATGAGTTATGCACATATACACCCAAGTCTTTCTGCTCCGGCACCCTCTTCAAAATTTCACCCCTTATTTTATATTGTCTGTCCATTTTCCTCCTACCAAAAAGAATCACACCACATTTCTCTGCATTGAATTTCATCTTCTATCTGTCCGCCCATTCCACCAACTTGTTTATGTCCTTTCAAAGTTCTACATTATCCTCCTCACAGTTCACAATACTTCCAAAAATTGTTTGCAAATTTTGAAATTGTGCCCTGCACACCAAGGTTTAGGTCATTAAGATATGGAAGAGCAAAGGTCCCAATAATGACCGTGGGGAGCCCTACTTCAAACATTCCTCTAGCATGAAAGACATCCATTAACCACTACTAGTTGTTTTCTACCACTCAGCCAATTTTGTATCCATGTTGCTACTTTCCTTTTTATGCCATGAGCTATATCTTTGCTCACAAGTCTGTCCTACAGGACTGTATCAAATGCCTTTCGGAAATCCATGTATTCCACATCAATAGCCTTGCCCTCATCAACCCTCGCTGTCACCTCTTCAAAAAACCTCAGCAGATTAGTTAAACATGATCTCCCCTTAAAAAATCCATGCTGGTTTTTCTTAATTAACCTGTATTTGTTCACGTAACTATTAATTTTGTCCCGAATTATTGTATCTAGAATTTCCCCACCACCAAAGTTAAAATGACTGGCCTGTAGTGGCTGGGCTTATCTTTACACCCTTTTTTGAACAGGGGTGTTTGCAATTCTCCAGTCCCCTGGCACCACCCCTGAGTTATTCATTAAGATCTTGGCTGATCATCTACCTTAACTCTACTTTTCTGGCCTGTGTGACTCACTATCACATCCCATGATGTCTTATCCAACTGAGTCTTCAGAAAACCCGTCACGCAATTAGAACATGTACTTTTAAATTTACAACGCTGGATTCTTTTGGATCAGTTAATTTGGTGTCTAGCGAGCTTGCCTGATACTTGCTAGCATCCCCTAGCATTTTTACTTTGACCAAGCTTTGTACCTGCCTAATTCTACAGGAGTGCTTCAATTCAATAGAGCCTGGCATGCAAAAAAGAGCCTTTGATACTGCTGATTTTTAGGTGGGAACACAGTCCAGCATTATATAAAAAAAACAAAATATTGTGGATGCTGGAGATCTTAAATCAAGAACAGAAGGTGCTGGCAATACTCGGCAGCTCTGGCAGCATCTGCAAAGAGAAAAACAGAGTTAATGTTTCAAGCCCAACATGACTCTTCTTCGGAACTGAAAAGTAGAAATGTGATGGGTTTTACATTGTTGTAAAAGGCGGGAGGGGCAGGTGGAGCAAAAGAGAAGGTCAAGGATAGGTTAAAGACACAAAGCTTGGTCAGAACAGGTGTTCATAACAGAATAAAGATGAGCGCTGTCTGAAAGCAAAATAGCAGATTGTGTTAATAGCAGAATAAAGATCAGTGCTGTCTGAAAGCAAAACATGAGGAAAAAGATACAGATGGGCACTAGGGGAAAACATTTTCAAAATGGAGGACAGAGTTCAGGGTCTGAAGTCCAAGTTCATGGTCCAGCATTGCTTCCACTCATTAACACTAGGCCTGAAATTTCTTCCAAGTTTCTTTTGTTCCACCACTGTATCTTCACTAGAGTTGAGCTATTATTTTTAACATTTATCTGACTCACTACAACAGGCATCTCTCCTAAAAAAATTCCAGTATACTTCAGTCCTATTGCAAACAGATCCATTAATTTCTGCCAGCATTTTTGTAATAGGATAGAGCATTGTACTTGAGTGATGAAAAGCTTTCATGAAATGCCCATTTTATTGTAAACGGGTGGGGGCACCTCTGCCCCAGAATTCTTCGAAAAGTTTTTGAAACTTTTTTTAATTTTTGAAAAAAAGTCCTCTTGTCCACCTCATCTCAGTTACATGGTTGCCATGGCGATTTGGGTTAGGTATTGGCTCCATTGCACGAGAGATAGAAGAAAATATATTTTTTTTCCTCAACTATGGTAGCATGGAACTAAAGTTTTAATTTCTCATATCAATCCCACATAGTCAGTGAACTGAGGTTTTAAATGGACAGTTATAATCCTTCTTAGGCTGCCCTCAGAATTGAGGATGTCTTGCTTCCACTCAAGTTCAATGCGTTGTGAGATGGCTGATAAGTCCAATGCGCGATCTGCAGACTCTGTCACATGCGGGGCTGGTGCTGCTAGAAAGGTTGGGTCGATGGGTTGATTGGAAGTTTGAGCACTCCCTCCAAAGGCTCAACTTGACCTCAGTATGTTCCTAACAAAGTCTCTCGATGTGTGCAGTTAATGAGACTTCTTGAATGAGCCTTCCCTGGCAACCAGGATTAAGGAAAATCCCAAGGCCTTTTATACATATGTAAAAAGCAAGAGGGTAGCCAGGGAAAGGGTATACACACTCAGGGACAGAGGTAGGAATCTGTGTGTGGAGCCAGAAGAAATGGGAGAGATACTAAATGAATACTTCTCATCAGTATTCACCAAAGAGAAGGACTTAGCGGTTGATTTGACTAGGGAAGAGTGTGTAGAAAGCCTGGCTCATGTTGAGATCAAAAAAGAGGTGTTAGGCATCTTGAAGAATATTAAATTGAATAAGTCCCCAGGGCCAGATGGGATCTACCCCAGAGTACCGAGGGAGGCAAGGGAGGAGATTGCTGGGGCCTTGACAAAAATCTTTGTAATTCACTGGCTATGGGTAAGGTCCCAGAGGACTGGAGAGTGGCCAATGTTGTTCCATTCTTTAAGAAGGGTTGCAGGGATAATCCAGGAAATTACAGGCCGGTGAGCCTTACATCAGTGGTAGGGAAGTTATTGGAGAAGATTATTCGTGACAGGATTTATTACCATTTGGAAGCAAATGGGCGTATTAGTGAGAGGCAGCATGGTTTTGTGAAGGGGAGGTCGTGTCTCACTAACTTGATTGAGTTTTTCGAGGAAGTGACAAAGATGATCGACGATGGAAGGGCAGTGGATGTTATATACATGGATTTCAGTAAGGCCTTTGACAAGGTCCCTCATGGCAGACTGGTACAGAAGGTAAAGTCGCATGGGATCAGAGGTGAGCTGGCAAGATGCATACAGAATTGGCTTGGTCATAGAAGACAGAGGGTAGCAGTGGAAGGGTGCTTTTCTGAATGGAGAGCTGTGACTAGTGGTGTTCTGCAGAGATCATTGCTGGGACCTTTACTGTTTATAGTATACATAAATGATTTGGAGGAAAATGTAACTGGGCTAATTAGTAAGTTTGGAGACAACACTAAGGTTGGAGGAGTTGCAGATAGTGAAGAGGATTGTCAAGGATACAACAGGATATAGATCGGTTGGAAACTTGGGCGGAGAAATGGCAGATGGCGTTTAATCTGGACAAATGCGAGGTAATGCATTTTGGAAATTCTAATACAGGCGGGAATTATATAGTAAATGGCAGAACCCTTAAGTGCATTGACAGGCAGAGGGATCTGAGTGTACAGGTCCACAGGTCACTGAAAGTGGCAACGCAGGTGGATAAGGTAGTCAGGAAGGCATATGGCATGCTTGCCTTCATTGGCAGGGGTTTTGAGTATAAAAGCTGGGAAGTCATGCTGCAGCTGTATAGAACCTTGGTTAGGCCACACTTGGAATATTGCAGGCAATTCTGGTCGCCACATTACCAGAAGGATATGGAGGCGTTGGAGAGGATGCCGAGGAGGTTTACCAGGATGCTGCCTGGTCTGGAAGTTATTAGCTATGAGGAGAGGTTGGAGAAACTCGGATTGTTCTCACTAGAGCAACGGAGATTGAGGGGCGACTTGATAGAAGTTTACAAAATTATGAGTGGCATGGACAGAGTAGATAGTCAGAAGCTTTTTCCCAGGGTGGAAGAGTCAATTACTAGGGGACATAGATTTAAGGTGAGAGGAGAAAACTATAGAGGAGATGTGCGGGGCAAGTTTTTTACGCAGAGGGTAGTGAGTGTCTGGAATGCGCTGCCAGAGGAGGTGGTGCAAGCAGGTACGATAGTGGTGTTTAAGAGGCAGCTTGACAAATACATGAATAGGATAGGAATAGAGGGATACGGACACCGGAAGTGCAAAATGTTTTAGTTGACTTAGCAATATGATCGGCGCAAGCTTGGAGGGCCAAAGGGCCTGTTCCTGTGCTGTAGTTTTCTTTGTTCTTTGCTCTTCTCCATTTTGGTCACTCACAAGCCAACTAGGGTCTCCCATGTGTCGGAGGGTATGTTTGACCATGAATCACTTAAAACCAGCTCCATGGACAGGCCACGTCATTCATTTGCCTGTCACCGGTCTCCCGAAGCAACTGCTTGACTCGGGATTCAGTTGCGGCAGGAGACTACCAGGAAGACAGTGGAAATGCTTTAAGAAATGCTGTTGTCCTCAAACAGTTATGATAACACTCCTTTTGCATGCAGTTTTTGTAATTTTGTAATTAATTGATTCAAAACAATTTCACCTGTGTTCTCATTAATAATATTCCCTTATTGTATATTCTTCGCTAACGTTTTGAAAAGCTCCTGTGGCCCTGCACTATTAATGTAAGTGTGTTCCTCTTTTCCCCAGGTCATTTGTATTTGCAGGCAGGATTGCCTGAGCCTATTAGTGCAAATCAACAATATCCATAGAACCTTAGAAAAGTTACAGCACAGAAGAAGGCCATTCAGCCCATCTTGTCCATGCCAGCCCGAGGACACCCAGGTGCCCTTTCTAATCCCACCTTTCTGTACCTGGCCCATAGCCCTGCAGCTTACAGCACTTAAGGTGCAGATCCAAGTACTTTTTAAAAGAGTTTAGAGTTTCTGCCTCTACCACCAACTTGGGCAATGAATTCCAGACACTCACCCTCTGTGTGAAAAAGTTCTTCCTCATGTCCTCCCTACACCTTCTGCCACTTATCTTGAATCTATGTCCCCTGGTTCTAGAATTCTCCACCAAAGGAAACAATCCATCCCAGCCATACCTGATTCGCTCTCCTAAAGTGGAATGGATCATCCTAAACCCAAAGTGAGTTGAAGAAAAGTTTCAAAAATATTTAATTCCTCAGCTATTACTGTAGTCTCTAGATACTATAGAAGGTAAGGAATCACTCTGCAAATGATTACTTTATTCTAATAATGGTTTGAGGCCTATAGCAAAAAGATTCTTGCCATTTTTCAACTGGTGTGTGCTGCCAAGGCCTTTCAAGGGCATTAAGACAGGGCTTCCTTGCAGAGTCAGAGGAACTCATTCTTTTTATTTGTTCATTGGATGTAGGCATCCCTGGCTAGGCCACTAAAGGATATTAGTGAACCAGATGGGTTTTCACAACAATCGGCAATGGTTTCATGGTCATCATCAGACTTCTAATTCCAGAGTTTTACTGAATTCAAATTTCAGTATCTGCCATGGTGGGATTTGAATATGGGTCCCCCGAGCATTACCTTAGATCACAGAATCACACAGTGCAGAAGAGGCCCCTTGGCCCATCGATTCGGCACCGACACGTGAGAAACACATCTCTGGAATACCAGTGGGTGACAATCCCACTATGCCACTGCCTCCCCTAGATGCACTTGTGACACACTCACTTGATCTGGATACCGTGGGTGGAAGATTTGCTCATCGTCTGATAATTTCAGCAGGGCGGAACCCTATCCACATTGAGCTCCCCCAGGCAAAAAGGGGACCCTTTCTGCCATCTCAAGAATTTTGGTACCCAGCAGTCCAAATAAAAGTCTTTTAAGCAACTATCTGGATGGGACAGTAACTTGCTACAAATTATTTTTTTTCAGGATGTGCAAAATGCTTAACGGGGATGGAAATTAAATGTATGCTAAAGAAGGCAAGGTATGTTTCAATTTATCAAAACAATGAACAGAGTCATTAAGATGGCTGTCTTGAGGTATCTCATGCAAAGGGAACATGAATACGGGGTTAGGAGGTGGGGTGGGGATATTTACTGCCAATCACTAACTTCAGAAAAAAATAATTACTTTACTAGAAATGGTGGCGGATGTAAATCTATAATAGCTATGTAAAGGGAAGTAGAGGAAATTTAGAAAAAAAAAAGGAAAGGGGTTGAGGACAAGGGTAATGAGGCTGCTGGCGGAATTTTCCGCTCCAGAGGCTAAGTGCTGGGGCAGGCAGGGTTAGCGACGAGTTTCCCGCTGATTGGCAGGTCAGGTTCTGAGGTCTGATCTTCTGCTTGGAACCCCATTAATTAAGCATAGGCGAGATGCTCGCTGAATCATGTAGCAGGGTGGGCACTGTTTCATCCGCCCGCCATCCACCTCATGGGATTATAGCCCCTGGCGCCATATTCAAACATCGCCCGAGCACACCCATTACCCTCTGCAGCCCGGCTGTGTGGTCAGAAATTCCAGAGGTGGGTCCAAGGAACAAGAAGAGCACGCAAAGGTTTAGCCACAGCTCCCTTGGAGCCTTTAATTAGCGGTGTCTGTCAGCACTGGGAGGTTCTTTTTTCCTGGGGTGGATGCTGGAGGTCCACCAACCTCACCTCGCTGGCCTGGGAGGCTGTAATGATGGAGGTCAGCACTGCGGACAGCCTCCAGCGAAATGCCATCCAGTGCAGGAAGAAGGTGAATGATCTCACCTGCACTGCCAGGGTAGGTCACTCTTCAGCTCACCCCAAACTCACACTCTCATCATGGCATTATGCACTCAAAGCTTTGCACAGTTCAGTGATCTCACACAATATTAGTGGTGGAGGTATCAGCATTGAAAGCCTATTCACCAGCATCTCACCTATCATCCCGCACAAACAGCATTTTCAGCCTTTACTGGGGAGGGCTCAGCACACACTGGAGGCATGAATGCTTCCAAAGCTCTGCTCCATCCCTTCACATCACATCCCATCCATTTGTCTTCATGCAGGCCAAACTTACCCATGACAAAAGGGAGAGATCCTAGACTGATGGAAAGGCAGCCAACATCCAGGAGCTCTCCAAATACGTGGAGGATGCTGCCAGGTTGGAAGGGGAGGACAGAGATTGCTCCTGTGGTGAAGGTTAGATCAGCCTCTCCCAGCAAGCCAGTATGGATCTGCTGTCCATGAGTTAATCACATCCTGACATTCACAGTGAGTGACATGCAATATTGTATTCAGCCTGTTCATGAACTAGATCTATCTTCTCTCTCTTACAGGCAGCACCAGGTCCAGACAGACCAGCACAGACAACATAAGACCCAGCTCCCAAACAGCCTCAGAGGAGGCTGGTGAGGATCCATTTGAAGAAGACCCATCACTGCGTTCACCTGCACCCTCCAGCAGCACAGAGAGACACACACCATGGTGGATCACACATCTAGTTTAGGCTCGGTGTCACATTCTGGGGAACAATTCACTGACACGCCTCTGCAGCAGTCGGAGGCAATGACAGCCCAGATCTCTGACACTCGGAGGACTGCTAGAGAACAGGCACCTGCTGAGTCCAAGACAGATGATGAGCTTCTGGATGTGGCTGTTGCAAACATACTGGACATGCAAAGACAGGCACTGCAACATCAGGCAGAGCTGTGAGAGGCAGTGAACAGACTAGAGAGAAGAATGGAGAAATCCATCAGCATTCTGTCTGATGTCATAGCTCTGACATTCAAGCACTTTGAGATCTCCGTGGGAAAGGTGGCAGACCTTGGTCCAGCAGCTTCTGCTGGATTTGTGCTCGGACCTTCCCTCAATCATGATAGGCATTGGTGGGATCTATTTATGGCTAGGAGGAGAGGGGGCAGGGCACCTAGACTGCCCACCTGGTGCCCTCTCTCCTCAAGGAGTCAGGTAGGGGCCCTCAGGCACCCACAGGGGTAGGCGCAGCAGCTGGAGACCCTGGGGCCACCTACTCGGGTGACTCCACAAGTGTTCAGCTGATCCCAATCCGCTTTGCTTGTGAATCCCATCACCTCCAGCTGCACAGGCCAAGGATGGTGCACCTGCCTCATACCAGGAGACCCAAAGCAGGCCAGGGCTCTCCAGGCCTCAGGCCTTCAGAGGATGCCCGCCAAAGTCATCAATGACAACAGGGGGCAGCAGTGACCAGACTGACTTCACCTCTGTTACTGATTTCGGGGACCCACCAAGAAGTAGCATAGGATTAGAAAGATGAAGGAACCTTGATATTACTTTTGGGTCATGGGTGTTCACTCATTGTATATATCATGCACTTTTGTAAAAACATTTGCTGCTCATGACAATGGTCTTGTCATTTGAATACATCTATCTGGGCTCTTATTACTAGTGTGACCCACGCTCCCACTCTATGATTGCCTCCCTTTGTTAGCCTCACATCATGTGATGTCTAGCTGACTCATGTTAGTTGCTTGCCCCTTGTCTAATATCAGGGAGATGTCAACCTCTTTATTGTAAGTAACTGCAACTTATGTTAGGAAGTGATATTTATTAAAAGACATGGAGTTGTGCGTGCTCAATTGCATTGCAGGGTTACCACTCATGTTGTCTCATCGTCAAATAGCTGTCTTCATTGTTTGCGCCAAAGCACAAGGTTTGCAGCCATGTTCACATCTCTGTGACAGCAAGAAATGACTCATTCAGGAGGCCACAAGTGCATCAAGTCCACTTGGCACAGGCTTCGTGCTGGCGTGTTGCCTTTCATGTCCCAGAGCCGTTACATACAGCTTTGACTGCTGACCTTTCCAAAGATTAGGGCCTGGTGAAACATGAGGGTTGGAGGTCCAAGGCCAATGCTGACCTTGCTCTTGATGCTAGTGGTTGTAAAGGCCTTTCAGATCACTGGCCTTCCATGGGGCAGTATCCTTGCCTGCACTTTACTCCTCCTGGAACCTTGTGGGTATGAGTGGGTCAGGGGCATGTCTTCCACGTCTTGCAGCTTCGATTACATACTTGCATGGAAGCTCCCTATCATTGCCCTCTTCAGGTTCTGCCTTTCCAAATCTTCCTGATCCGAGCAGTTCTCAGCCTCCTCCATGTCTTCCTCTGGCAAGTGATCTCCCCTTTGAAGCGCCAGGTTGTGCACTGCCCAAACACCATGGTGATGTGGGACACCCTCTGTGGAGAGTACTGCAGAACCCCACCTGAGCAGTCCAAGCATTGGAATCACATCTTCAGGATACCAATGGTGGATGATGGATCTTGTCAAACTACGCACTGCTTTGTATCTTTCTTCCGAGGCACTTTGCAGTTGACGCATGGGTGTCATGAGCCATTGTTTCTGCAGGTACCCCTTATCACCAAACAGCCAGCCCTGTAAGCGCCACGGCCTAGTGAATATCTGAGACACCTGGGAGTGCCTCAGGATGTATGATTCAGGGGAAGTCCCAGGGTATCTGGCTTAAAGAAGCATGATGTGCTTCTGATAATCTCACACCAATTGAATGTTCATGGAGTGGAACCCTTTCCTGTTAATGAACATTAGGGGCTGCTGCCATGAGCTCTCAAAGCCACATGTGCGCAATCGATCGCACCCTGTACCCTAGGGAAGACAGAGATTTCAGCAAAACCCAGGAAACTAGCAGCCTGGCTAGCTTCATCCAGTATGAACTTTATACAATGATGAGCCTTACTGTAAAAGGCATCCTTCACCTCCTTGATACATTTATGTATTGAGGGCTGAGAGATTTCATATAGTCCCTGTAATGACCTGCAGGCAAAAAAATTGAGTGTGGTGGTAAACTTCGGGGGTACTGGCAGGTGATGTCCTCCCAGTCCATGCAGCATTAGCTCCTGCCACAGGATGTGGCAGATATAAGCGGCCACATCTCTTGACAAGCATAGACGTGCACAGCATTGTCTCTCACTTATCTCCAGATAGAAGCGCAATATTTGGTAGGCCCTTAGTTGTGTATGTTGCCTCCGTGGAATGGGTCTAATCTCCTTATCCTCCGGGTCTTGCTGGGGTTCCCCTAGACCATGGTCCTCAGGCTGGGCCCTTCTCGAAGCTGTGCTAGGCAGCACAGGGCCCTTCTTCACCTCCTTAATCGGATCACTGCCTTCAAGAAAGCAGCATTAAGCACAGGCTCCATTATGCAATCCTCCTTCTCTCGGTGGACAGATAGATCCAATAGATTAAAGGGTAATGGACAACTATAGTAGATTGCGACCAGAAAGCCACCGTCATGTTCTATAACTGTGCGTGCGTAACGCGTCTTTCCTTGATGCAGCGTTCCAGCTGAGGCTCAGCCTCACAGATCTAGCTGACCAGGATGTCACCCCAGCTACTTAACATTTAATCCCAGGATATATTCAACCATATCTAATGCACTCCTACTATGTCTGACCTGGTATACTCATTATGCCTAACCTGCCCTATTGGAATGACTGGATGCCCTTTAGGCCATTAGCCATGCCAATTGCAGAAAATGCCTCAGCCCCCTCCCTTGCAGATTCGTTTCCAGTTTCATTTTTAAGTTGCATCATAACTTTGGGGTCTCTAGATGGTGGTGCTGCATTTTTACTTTGAGACCAACTTCAGTCTTCCCCCTGTCAAAGTTCAGGTCTCCTTGATCTTCCTGGAACCTCATGTTGTGCATGTAGAATTCCTTCCAGTGATTCCCTGGCCTCCCCCGTACCCCTGAATCCCATTGTCATTGTTGTGGACATTCCTGCCTTCCCCACTGAAACCCATCACTGTTGATGTCCCATGCCCCATGTGGACCTCACCCCTCCCCATCTTGAGGCCATATACACCGTCACACACAGAGGTGATCCTCCCCCCCCAGGAGAGTTTTGAGTAAACCCCCCCCCCCACCACTAACTTTATTCCATAATCCCCATTTACACACTGCAAATGCATCTCCTGACCATAACCATCCCACCTGCAGCCCAGTACTGAGTCAGACACCCTCATCACCACTGTCTATGAGGCTATGACCACACCCTGCATACCAAGCTTTGCCTGATCCCCATTGAACATACAGGCTCCTTGGAGCAGGAACACGACATACCTGCCAAGCATAGCCCTGTAGCATGGCCCTTAGAGCTCCCAGACTGACGTTAATCTCTCAACCTGACCTCTTGGCACCAGTCCAGGGTCTATGACTGTCTTTCACTCAGGTCTCCAGCTCCTCAATGAATGATCACAAGATTTTTTCCCTTCCCCCCTACCCATGGGTCCCTGTGCAAGCTGTCCCTCTTGTGCAAGCCTTCCCCGGCCACCCCACTCATGAGCCTCTGTGCAACTCTTCCCTCTTGTTCCACTCTAACCCCCCTCCTTTTCGTATTTTAAAGTGTGCGTGCATCCCCTCCCGTTCATGCAAATCAAATCCCATCGAGCCCCTCCTGTGTCTGCGTTCTCCTGTTCCATGTTGGGCTCCAGCTTCCCTACCCCAATCTTCCCTCTGCCTGCCACTGTTCTGCCCTTCCAACCCTACTATTTCCCTTCATCCTCATATCTCTGTCATCTCCCCCCCACCCCTCCCCAGTCGCCATGTTGGTCTCTATTTTAGAGTGCAGCCCTGCCTGAGACTTGCAGCACAGAATGCTCTCCTGCTGGAGTAGCGCAGCAACCATGGTGAGCAGCCCAACTCAACACGCCTGGCAACCACGATGAGCAGCCCAGCCCAACACCCCAGGTAACCACAGTGAGCAGCCCAGCACAACACGCGAGGCAGCCACGGTGAGCAGCCCCACCCTACATCCCCACCAGTGTGGGCTAACATTGGCATCACTGAGGAACCAGAGCAGCGCTGTTGTAGGTAGGCTTTGAATATTGCACTCACCTCGAAGTTACAAGTGAAGTGAGTGTGGACATCTGCAAGCCACTTGTATCTGGTTGTGATTTAGACCAGTCTAATTTCCCACTGGCGTGGCATATAATTGGGAGGGGGAATGTGATTGCGATGAGTTGAGTTTTTAATGAGTATTCATGACATGCTAATGCATGCAAATGAAATTCCCGACATGGGAAAATTCACTCGTTTATCTGCCAGTGGGAATCCGGCTTATGGCCTCACTCCGTATTTTCTGCTCCCTCCTGCCACGAAACCTGCTGCTGGCAAGACCATAATATTCTGCGCTATGTTGCTTGATCTGTGAGCGAGGGTATTTTGGGCTGAGTGGGCTCTTTCTGTATTGCAAAATTTCTGAATAGATGAGAATGTAAAGTAGAATTTCTCTTTTTCTCCCGCCCACCCTATCCACTTGCTCTACTAAACTTAACAAATGGCAGTCATGATAGTCATATATATTGAAAACATCAAATAACCTTAGAATAACCTATTTTGCTTAGAGTTACTGACATATAAACAGTCTGTCCCCTGGTGAGTTAAATGCAGACTCATTCAGAAGGGGGGTTGGATTCATTCATGATTCAGTAAGGAATGAAGCGTGTGAATTTGCGGTAGGAAAAATAATTTTTATTAAACGGTCAGTTTGGGAATAATGTTGCAAGGCCAACGATAGAGGAGGAATGGGGTGAACAGATATGAATGAAGTGAACAGGAAGAATGAACTGAGTGGGATGAATGGCCTTGTTCCTGCATTCTTGGCTTCTGATGTAATGCAATGTTCATGGCACAACTCCTAGGTGTGGTTCAGTTATTTGTGAATATGGTAAACAAGCAGCCTGGTGTGTGTGGGTTGGTCAATTGACAGGTTGTTCACCAAAGGCATGAAAGACATTGCCAATCAGTACAAATTGACATCCCTTTACATCTTTCAAATCCTCAGAATCCTTGTGACTACAAAGCAGTTCACAACAAAATATTTTAGAGTGCAGGCACCATTGTTTTGTTGTCAAACACATCAGTCATATTAACAGTAATAGACTGAGGGATAAATGTTAAAAAAGGACATGCATATATATATATATATATGTATATATGTTTTATATATATATATAATATATAAAGTCCATAATCACCAATTTAATGATTTTGACATGTAGTCACTGTTATAATATAGTAAACACAGCAGCCAAGTTTAATAAAAACAGAAAATGCTTGAAAAACTCAGCAGGTCTGACAGCATCTGTGGAGAGGGGAACAGAGTTAACATCTAGAGTCCGTATGACTCTTCTTCAGAGCTAAAAGTTCTGTCAAGTCAGTGACGATGAAGGAATGGTGATATAGTTCCAAGTCAGGATGATGTATGACTTGGAGAGGAACTTGGAGTTGACAGAGCTTCCATGCGCTTACTGTCTTTGTCCTACTCATTGGTAGAGGTCAAGAATTTGGGAGGCTCTGTCACAAAAGTGTTGATGAGTTTCTGCAGTAGATGGTGCGTACTACAGCCCCAGTGCACTAGTGATGGAGCGAGTGAATGTTTAAGGTGGTGAATAGGGCAGTGATCAAGCTTTGCCCTGGATAGCATCAAGCTTCTTAAGTGTTGTTGGAGCTGCACTCATCCAGGCAGGTGGAGAGTGCTCCATCACACTCCTGACCTGTGCCTTGAATGTGGTGGAGACGCTTTGGGGAAATTAGGAAATGAGCCGCTCACCACCTCAGTCTCTGATCTGTTCTCGCAGCCATGGCTTTTATGTGGCTGGTCCTGTTAAGATTCTGGCCAATGTTGACCCTAGGGTGTTGATGGTGGGGGATTCAATAGTAATATCAAGGAGACATCGCTGCATTAGCTTCAGGAATTGAGAATGGAACTGAAAACTTTTTTTTTTATTTGTTTCTGGGATGTGAGTGTCACTGGCAAGCCCATCCGTAATTGCCCTTGAGAAGGTGGTGGTGGACTGCCTTAATGAACCACTGCAGCTGCCTTGTTGAACCACTGCAGTCCATGTGGTGTGGATACCGCTACAGTGCTGTTAGGAAGGAAGTTCCAGGAATTTGACCGAGCAATAGTGAAGGAATAGCAATATAGTCCCAAGTCAGAATGGTGAGTGGCTTGGAGGGGAACTTGCAGGTGGTGGTGTTCCCATGTGTCTGCTGCCTTTGTTGTTCTTGGTAGTGGAGGTCATGGGTTTGGAAGCTGCTGTCAAAGGAGGCTTTAGGAATTGCTGCAGTGCATCTGTAGATGGTAATCACCACTGCCTCTGTGCTATGTTGGTGGAGGAAGTGAATGTTTAAGGTGCTAGATGGGGTGCCAATCAAGTAGGCAGCTTTGCCTTGATGGTGTTGAGCTTCTTGAGTGTTGCTGGAGCTGCACTCATCCAGGCAACTGGGGAGTATTTCATCACATTCCCGACTTGTGCCTTGTAGATGGTGGACAGACTTTGGGGAATCAGGAGGTGAGTTACTCACCACACAATTCCCTGCCTCTGACCTGCTCTTGTAGCATAGCTAAAGATGGTTGGGCCTAGTACACTGCCCTGAGGAACACCTGCAGCAATGTCCTGGGACTGAGATGATTGGCCTCCAACCACCAGAATCTTTTGTGCTAGATATGACTCCAACCAGTGGAGAGCTTTCCTGCTGATTCCCATTGGCTTCAATTTTACTAGGGCTCCTTGATGCCACACTGGGTTACATGCTGCCTAGATGTCAAGGGCAGTCACTCTCACCTCACCTCTGGAATTAAACTCTCTTTTCCATATTTGGACTAAGGCAGTAATGAGGTCTGGAGGTGACAGACCCTGAACTCATGAACAAAAAACAGCTGTGGGGGGAATATAACAATATTTTGCAAGATTAGGAATCTCTGAAGAAGCAGGAGGTCATTGCAGGTGTGGTACTGAGATTGAAAAGGAAAGTATAGTGGTAGATGGGAAGAGACATATGACAGATGTTTGCATGAAGTGAGGGAGGACTGTAGTGAAAGTTATTAGTGGGAACCGAAAGGAGCCAGCGTAAACTGAATGGCAACAGAAATAGGAGGGGTAGAGGGTTAATATCAACTGAGAGGGGTGATAACAGGGATACCGGGGAGAAGGTTGCTAACTCAGACGGGAAGGGAGGAGGCAGAGGGGTGCAAGGTTTTTGTAATGAAGGGGTGATGGTCAGAAGCAGGAAGCTCTTCTGTGAATTGAAGGAAAATGGATAGAGGGAGAAAATGCCTCTGAGAAGAAAAGAATGCCTTTGTGAAGGAGAAAGTGAATGTTAAGGTATCATCTGCTGGTTGGTTTGGCCTGTTAAACATGGATATAGCAAATGCCATTCATATTTTTCCTATTACTTTTACATTAAAAAGAATAAATTGTTGAAATAAAAAAGTCTTTAACAGCAAGCTATCATTTTCAATATAAAAGCTCTCTTGGGGAGCGTGGCCTTGACCAAATAAAAACAGAAAGTGCTCAAAAAACTACAGCTCTGAAGAGCAGTCAGATTGGAAGTGAGACATTAGCTCTGTTTCTCTCTCCACAGATGCTATCAGACCTGCTGAGTTTTTCCGGCACTTTCTGCCTTTATTTCAGATTTCCAGCATCCGCAGTATTTTGCTTTTATGTCCTGGTCCAATATGCGTGAAGACAATTTTATATTTGCTGCATATGCCCCTGATTGAACCTGGAGCCATTTACCGCCTGTTCCGCTTAGTAAATTCAATAAGCCATTTTCTGGTTTATTTTAAGAAAACAATGCATTGGTAAAGAATAGTTGGTGCATTAACTAATCATCAACAAGCTTGTCATCAAATTCTATAAACAGAAAAACCTGAGTGCCAAACGATCTTGGAATCAAGTCACCAAGCTCATTGACATTGTTTGGGACAGACATTTCTCTGGATTTTATTTTTGGCTTCATGCAGACACCCACATGCTTACAAATTCGAGGCTTCTTAACAAATCTTTCTTATCCATTCAAAACGTGTGCCAAAGCATCACTAATATGATAGTAAAGGGTTTTTTTTGTGTTCCAAGGACAAATTCAACCTTTCAACAAAGCAGTCAATGTTACCAAATGTAAATAATTCAAACCAATGATGGAGCACCACCTGGTGGCTTCCAGAAGGCTGTCACTCATGATTAAGTGTCACAGTTTGCTGCTAATTTCGAGTAGCTTTAAATATAATGATTTGGGTCAGTATTAAATTTCAATTCCACTGTTATTTATATTATTCAATTAGTATTATTGGATTGTTTGAATTTTTGCCTCAAAACAGGAATAGACTAGTTCATTCAGAATATTCAACTTCAAATTAAAAGTGTTTATCTTCTCCCCAGAATGCTTTATTATTACATGAATGACACCTGGAACATGGAAGCATTTACACATAACTGAATTAAATGATAAAAATCTCAAAACAATAAGTTCTAATTGTGATCAGCTGCCTCCCCATGTATTTTTAAAATTAATTCTAAGTATGCGCTACCAAGGCTGAAATTTATTGCCTATCCCCGAGTACCCTTGTGAAGCTGGTGTTTGGTGAATTATTTTCTTAAAGTGTTGCAGCCTGTGTGGCAAACGTTCTCCCAGAGTGCTGTTAGCTAGAGAGTTCCAGGGTTTAGACCCAGCTTAGGTAAAGCTCTCTGGCCACAGGAGAGGTGCCAGAGGACTGGACGACAGCGAATGTGTTACCATTATTCAAGAAGGGTAACAGGGATAAACTAGGTAATTATAGGCTGGTGAGTCTAACATCCATGGTAGGGAAACTATTGGAAAAATATTCTGAGGGACAGGATTAATTCACACTTGGAGAGGCAGGGATTAATCAGGGATAGTCAGCATGGCTTTGTCAGGGGGCAGATAATGTCTATCAAATTTGACTGAATTTTTCGAGGTCAGGAAGGTAAGAGTCCATGGGATTCAGGGCAATTTGGCAAATTGGATCCAAAATTGGCTTGTAGCAGGAGGCGGAGGGTGATGGTCGAAGGTTGTTTTTGCGATTGGAAGCATGTGACAAAGGATCGGTGCTAGGACCCTTGCTGTTTGTAGTGTACATTAATGATTTGAATATAGGAGGTATGATCAGTAAGTTAGCAGATGACATGAAAATTGGTGGTGTCGTAAATAGTGAGGAGGAAAGCCTTAGATTACATGATGATATAGATGGGCTGGTAAGATGGGCAGAGGTGAATGGAATTTAATCCTGAGAAGTGTGAGGTGGTGCATTTTGAGAGGACTGGCACAGCAAGGGAATACACAATGAATGGTAGGACCCTAGGAAGTACAGAGGATCAGAGGGACCTTGGTGTACATGTCCATGAATCCCTGAGGGCAGCAGCGCAGGTGGGAGGGTTGGTTGGAAGGTCATATAGGATATTTGTCTTTATCGGCCAAGGTGTAGAATATGGGAGCAGGGAGGTTATGTTGGAGCTGTATAAAATGCTAGTTGAGCCATGGCTAGAGTGTTGTTTGTAGTTCTGGTCGTCGCACTATGGGAAGGGTGTGATTGCACTGGGGAGGGTGTAGGGGAGATCCACCAGAATGTTGCCTGGGCTGGAATGTTTCAGCTGTGAAAAGAGACTGGATAGGCTAGGGTTGCTTTCCTTAGAGCAGAGGGGGGACCCGATAGAGATATACAAAATTATGGGGGGCATAGATAGGGTCGATAGGAAGAAACTTTTCCCCTTAGCAGAGGTTTCAATAACCAGGGGGCATAGATTTAAGGTAAGGAGCAGGAGGTTTAGAGGGGATTCGAGGAAAACCTTTTTCTCCCAGAGGGTGGTTGGAACCTGGAACACACTGCCTGAGGGGGTGGTAGAGGCAGAAACCCTCACAACATTTAAGAAGTATTTAGATGAGCATTTGAAACACCATAGCCTACAGGGCTATGGGCCAAGTGCTGGAAAAAGGGATTAGAATAGATAGGTGCTTGGTGGCTGGCATGGACACGATGGGCTGTAGGGCCTGTTTCTGTGCTGTATAACTCTATGACTCTATGATAATGGTGGTGTATGTCTGAGAGATGGGATGTGACTTGAAGAGGAACTTGAAAGCGTTCCCTTGCTTTTGCTGCCCTTGACTTTCAAGGTGGTATAGGTCATGGGCTTGGTAACTGATGTCTGCAAATTGGTAACTTGTCACTATTTGTGGTAGATAGAATTACTGGAGAAAGTGTTTCACCACACATAAAATCCACAACGACATGGCAAATAAAATTTAGTGCTGAGAAGTGTAAAATGATACTTTGTTGTAGGCAAATTGAGAGGGGGTAATGTTAACTCATTGATATAATTTTAAAGGGGGTGCAGGAACAGAGGGACTTGCGCATATATAAATATTTCAATGTGGCTGGACAAGTTGAAAAGGCTGTTTAAAAAATGGAATCTTTGGCTTTAAAAGCAATGAAGTTATGCCAAACTATTATAAAACACTGGTGAGGTCTCAGCTGGAGCATTGAGTTCACTTCTGGGCACCCACTTTGGGAAGGATGGCAAGCACTTTGAGAAGGTGCAGCACAGATTTATTTGAATGGTACAAGGAATGAGGGACTTCTCTTAAATGGCAGGCTGGTTAAACTTGCGCTGTTCTCCGTAAATCAGAGAAGATTAACAGGAAAATTGATGGAAGTGTTCAAAATCATGATTGATTGTTAGAGTACAGAAGGAGAAACTGCTTCCAATGGCAGAAGAGTTGATAACCAGGGGATGCAGATTTAAGACAGAAGAATTAAGGGTGGCATGTGAAAAGATATTAAGCAGTAGATTGTGATCTGGGATGAGGTGTCTGAAAAGGTGGTGGAAGCAGCCTCAATAATAACTTTCAAAAGCAGTAAAAACTTGAAGTGGAAACAAGTTGCAGAGCTATGAGGAAAGAGAAGGGGAATGGAACTAATTGGATCACTCTATGAATCTATGTATGGTGATTACCAGGATTTGTAGAACCTCTTGATCGTGGAATAAGAAAATACCTCAAGCAAGGGTCCCTGTGTTATTTCTAATGAACAGTTTAGCACAGAAAATTCCTTTTTGTACAATAGATTGAAACCTTACCATGTGATATGAGATAAAAATAGAAAATGCTGGAAACACCCAGCAGGGCTAACAGCATCTGTGGAGAGAGAAAGACAGAGTTAACCTTTCAGGTCACCTGATGAATGGTCATCGATTCTGAAACATTGAGCTGGATTTTACAAAGTGCTGGGCTGCTGAAAGCTTATATGTGTGTAATCTAAAGATGGCTCTTGATGTTTTCAACTGATGGGGCTATGACTATTTCCTTTGGCAACTTGTTTTAATGTGGGATTGTCCTTGGGAAGAAACGTTGATACACTGTCTTGTAATTGTGTGGATGGCTACCTTGTGTTTGTCATTGTCAGAGGGCACTAGGTACTTGTTTCTGTCAATTCTCACCAGTCCCATTCCATATTTTATAAAAGTTGGTCAGTCTATTTTTTTTCTCTCCCTCCTTTGCTGTAGTGATTCCCATTCCAAATCTTTGATCAAAGATGTGACACTGGTGTATTTCAGAATCATGCAGCACATCTTTGGATTGCTTCAATTTTATTTATATCTCTCGCCATGTAAGGATCCCACACACAACTTGCATACCTGAGGAATGAACAAATGTACGTCTGGTAAGCCATAGCACTGATATTTTTGTTGCAGTACCAAAGATTTCAGCCCAGAAATCCAAGAACCCTGTTTGCTTTGGATGTTATTGGCTGAATGTGGAATCCCCATTGAAGATTGTTTTTACGATGGACTTCCAGGTATGGTTGTGCATCTAGATGACAGAGAATTTGATTACAGAACTTAAAGTTATCGGTTGGTGGATCCTTTTTCTTGGTGATATACATGACATCCCATTTTTTGGCATTGAATGCCATCTGCCATTGTTTGCAATTCCAGAAGATCACCTTGCAGTTAATTGACATGATCTTGAGTTTTCCCTGTTGTGTAAATATTTTTGTAGTAGACCATATGAAATGAATAATGTCTCTGATGTTTTTATAAAAGATATTTTAAGGTTGCAGACAATGCTGGTAAGGCTGCATTTATTGCTCCTGTGATTGTATTTGGTAGCAAATTTCAGGATTTGGATCTTGCAATGATAGATTCCCTGATATATATTAATGATCTAGACCTTCGTGTGCAGGGACAATTTCAAAGTTTGTAAATGATACAAAACTTGGAAGCATTATAAACTGTGAGGAGGAGGACAGTGCAGAGCTTCAAAAGGACATAGATAAGTTGGTGAAGTGGGCAGATAGGTGGCAGATGAAGTTCAATGCAGAGAAGTGTGAGGCAATTCATTTTGGAAGGAAGAACATTGAGAGACAATATAAAATAAAGGGTACAACTCTAAAGGGTGTGCAAGAGCAGAGCGACCTGGGTGTATATATAAATAAGTCATTAGAGGTGGAGAGAACAGTTAATAAAACATACAGTATCATATTACTTATTAATAGGGGCATAGAATACAAGAACAAAGAGGTTATGCTGAACTTGTACAGGACACTAGTTAGGCCTCAGCTGGAGTATTTTGTATAGTTCTGGGTGCTACACTTTAGGAAGGATGTAAATGCATTGGAGAGAGTGCAGAAGTTTACAAAAATGGTCTAAGGGATGAGAAAGTTCAGTTATGAAGATAAATTGGAGAAACTGGCACTGTTCTCCTTGGAGAGGAGCAAGCTCAGAGGAGATTTGATAGAGGCATTCAAAACCATGGGGAGGGCTGGACAGAGTATATAGGGAGAAACGGTCCCTGCTGGTAAAGTGATTGAAATGAGAGGGCACAGATTAAAGTGATTTTCAAAAGAAGCAAATGTGATGTGAGAAAAAACGTTTTCACACAGTGAGTAGTTAGGCTCTGGAACGCACTGCCTGGAAGTGTGGTGGAGGCAGATTCAATCGAGGCATTAGATGATTATTTAAATAGAAACAATGTGCAGAGTTACGGGGAAAAGGCAGGAGAATGTCACAGAGCCATAATGCTAATTCGGAGAGCTGGTGCAGAAATGATGGGCCAAATGGCCTCCTTTTGCACCGTAACAACTCAATTCTATGTATTTTCCCACTGTTTCTCAATCTCTTTATGGCAATTGCTGCCTTTCCCCTCAATAACTCTCTATAAAGCTTTCATGGCTATCCAAGACTTGAATACTACTCCCACATCTGGAGAAGCAGCTTTAGTGTCACTGTCATAATCTTGGAAGGATGCAAGAAAACGTCAATGTCAGTCAATCCCCCTCTCAGTTCAAAGCTTTGCCCCTTTTCACTCACTTTCCATGCTAACTTTTCTTCTTTCCCTCCTTTTACTTCATCATCTATGAACCTTTCAACTTGTTCCTTCTAGAGACCGCTCTCCTGGTTGTGCAGAAATTAAAACGCATCATATGAGTCCTCTTGGAAGATAATCTCTGGAACTCAAAGACTATGGAACCTGCTACCATAGATTATCAACACAGACTTGTCACATAAATTACACCTGGATCCCAACACAGATAATAACCTGAAACATAGAAAATAGGAGCAGGAGTCAGTTATTCAGCTCTTTGAGCCTGCCCACCACCCGATATGATCATGGCTGATCCTCTATCTCAACACCACACTCATCTCTCCCCACAGCCCTTGACACCTTTAGAGTCCAGGAATCTATCTATTTCTTTAAATATATTCAGTGACTTGGCCTCCACAGCCCTCTGTGGTAAAGAATTCCACAGGTTCACCTCCCTCTGAGTGAAAAGTTTCTCCTCATCTCAGTCCTAAGTGGCCTACCCCGTATCCTGAGACTGTGACCCCTTGTTCTAGACCCCACCCAGGCCAGAGGAAACATCATCCCTGCATCCGGTCTGTCCATGCCTGTCAGAATTTTATATGTTTCAATGAGATCCCCTCTCATTCTTCTAAACTCCAGTGAATAAAGGCCTAGTTGGCTTAATCTCTCCTCATACGACAATCCTGCCATCCCAGGAATCAGTCTGGTGAACCTTCGCTGCACTCCCCCTATGACAAGTATATCCTTTCTTAGGTAAGGAGACCAAAACTGAACAAAATACTCCAGGTGTGGTCTCACCGAGGCTCTGTACTGCTGCAGTAAGACATCCTTGCTCCTGTACTCAAATCCTCTCACCATTTGCCCTCTTAGCTGCTTGCTGCATCTACATGCTTGCTTTCAGTGATTGGCGTACAAGGACATCCAGGTCCCTTTGTACATTAACATTTCCCAATCTATCACTATTTAAATAATATTCTGCCATTCTGTTTTTCCTGCCAAAGAGAATTAATTAACACTTAACCACATTATGCTGCATCTGTCATGCATTTGCCCACTCACTCAACTTGCCTAGATCATCTTGAAGCCTCTTATCACCCTCCTGACCACTCACATTCCCACCAAGTTTCTTGTCTTCAGCAAACTTGGAATATATTACATTACGTTCCCTCACCCAAATCATTGATATATACTGTGAATAGCTGTGGCCCAAGCGTTATCTTGACTCCCTTCTCTCTCCCCTTGTCCAGTCCCTTCCCACCTACATCCGTGATTCCTCTGACACCTTACCTCACATCAACAATTTCCAGTTCCCTGGCCCCAACCGCTTACTCTTCACCATGGACGTCCAATCCCTCTACACCTCCATCCCCCACAAGGATGGTCTGAGGGCCCTTAGCTTCTTCCTCGAACAGAGGCCCGAACAATTCCCATCCACCACTACTCTCCTCCGTCTGGCTGAACTTGTTCTCACACTGAACAATTTCTCCTTCAACTCCTCTCACTTCCTCCAAATAAAAGGTGTGACTATGGGTACCCGCATGGGCCCCAGCTATGCCTGTCTCTTTATGGGGTATGTGGAACATTCCTTGTTGCAGTCCTACTCCGGCCCCCTTCCACAACTCTTTCTCCGGTACATCGATGATTACTTTGGTGCCGCTTCATGCTCTCGTCAGGACTTGGAAAAATTTATTAATTTTGCTTCCAATCTCCACTCCTCCATCACTTTCACGTGGTCCATCTCTGACACTTCCCTTCCCTTCCTTGACCTCTCTGTCTCAATCTCTAGTGATAGACTGTCCACCAATATCCATTACAAACCCACCGACTCCCACAGCTATCTCGACTACAGCTCCTCACACCCCGCTTCCTGTAAGGACTCCATCCCATTCTCTCAGTTCCTTCGCCTCCATCGCATCTGTTCCGATGATGCTACATTCAAAAACAGTTCCTCTGACATGTCCTCCTTCTTCCTTAACCGAGGTTTTCCACCCACGGTCGTTGACAGGGCCCTCAACCGTGTCCGGCCCATCTCCCGCGCATCCGCCCTCACGCCTTCTCCTCCCTCCCAGAAATGTGATAGGGTCCCCCTTGTCCTCAATTATCACCCCATCAGCCTCCGCATTCAAAGGATCACCCTCTGCCATTTCCGCCAACTCCAGCGTGATGCCACCACCAAACACATCTTCCCTTCACCCCCCTTATCGGCATTCCGTAGGGATCGCTCCCTCCGGGACACCCTGGTCCACTCCTCCATCACCCCCTACTCCTCAACCCCCTCCTATGGCACCACCCCATGCCCACGCAAAAGATGCAACACCTGCCCCTTCACTTCCTCTCTCCTCACCGTCCAAGGACCCAAACACTCCTTTCAAGTGAAGCAGCATTTCACTTGCATTTCCCCCAACTTAGTCTACTGCATTCGTTGCTCCCAATGTGGTCTCCTCTACATTGGAGAGACCAAACGTAAACTGGGCGACCGCTTTGCAGAACACCTGCGGTCTGTCTGCAAGAATGACCCAAACCTCCCTGTCGCTTGCCATTTCAACACTCCACCCTGCTCTCTTGCCCACATGTCTGTCCTTGACTTGCTGCATTGTTCCAGTGAAGCCCAACGCAAACTGGAGGAACAACACCTCATCTTCCGACTAGGGACTTTACAGCCTTCCGGACTGAATATTGAATTCAACAACTTTAGGTCGTAAGCTCCCTTCCCCATCCCCACCCCCTTTCTGTTTCCCCCTTCCCTTTTTTTTCCAATAAATTATAAAGATTTTCCTTTTCCCACCTATTTCCATTATATAAAAAAAAACCCCACTAGAGCTATACCTTGAGTGCCCTACCATCATTCTTAATTAGCACATTCGTTTAGATAATATCACCAACTTTAATTTTAACACCTATGTGTTCTATTGTACTACTGTCGTTGACATCTTTTGATGATCTGCTTCTATCACTGCTTGTTTGTCACTACAACCGCACCCCCCCCACCTCTTTGTCTCTCTATCTCTCCGCCCCCCACACACACACCTTAAACCAGCTTATATTTCAACTCTTTCTTGGACTCGAACGCAAGTTCTGTCGAAGGGTCATGAGGACTCGAAACGTCAACTCTTTTCTTCTCCACCGATGCTGCCAGACCTGCTGAGTTTTTCCAGGTAATTCTGTTTTTGTTTTGGCCCAAGCACTGATCCCTGCAGTGCCTGCACCAGTCACTGCCTGCCGCTCCAAAGACCCATTTATCCCTAACAAATACAGAATTACCTGGAAAAACTCAGCAGGTCTGGCAGCATCGGCGGAGAAGAAAAGAGTTGACGTTTCGAGTCCTCATGACCCTTCGACAGAACTTGAGTGAGTCCAAGAAAGGGGTGAAATATAAGCTGGTTTAAGGTGTGTGGGGGTGGGGGGAGTTTGGGTGGGGGGAGAGAGAGAGAGAAGTGGAGTGGGGGTGTGGTTATAGGGACAAACAAGCAGTGATAGAAGCAGATCATCAAAAGATGTCACAAACAACAGAACAAAAGAACACATAGGTGTTGAAGTTGGTGATATTATCTAAACGAATGTGCTAATTAAGAATGGATGGTAGGGCACTCAAGGTATAGCTCTAGTGGGGGTGGGGGAGCATAAAAGATTTTAAAATATTTAAAAATAATGGAAATAGGTGGGAAAAGAAAAATGTATATAATTTATTGGAAAAAACAAACGGAAGGGGGAAACAGAAAGGGGGTGGGGATGGAGGAGGGAGCTCAAGACCTAAAGTTGTTGAATTCAATATTCAGTCCGGAAGGCTGTAAAGTGCCTAGTCGGAAGATGAGGTGTTGTTCCTCCAGTTTGCATTGGGCTTCACTGGAACAATGCAGCAAGCCAAGGACAGACATGTGGGCAAGAGAGCAGGGTGGAGTGTTGACATGGCAAGCGACAGGGAGGTTTGGGTCATTCTTGCGGACAGACCGCAGGTGTTCTGCAAAGCGGTCGCCCAGTTTACGTTTGGTCTCTCCAATGTAGAGGAGACCACATTGGGAGCAACGAATGCAGTAGACTAAGTTGGGGGAAATGCAAGTGAAATGCTGCTTCACTTGAAAGGAGTGTTTGGGCCCTTGGACGGTGAGGAGAGAGGAAGTGAAGGGGCAGGTGTTGCATCTTTTGCGTGGGCATGGGGTGGTGCCATAGGAGGGGGTTGAGGAGTAGGGGGTGATGGAGGAGTGGACCAGGGTGTCCCGGAGGGAACGATCCCTACGGAATGCCAATAGGGGGGGTGAAGGGAAGATGTGTTTGGTGGTGGCATCATGCTGGAGTTGACAGAAATGGCGGAGGATGATCCTTTGAATGCGGAGGCTGATGGGGTGATAAGTGAGGACAAGGGGGACCCTATCACATTTCTGGGAGGGAGGAGAAGGCGTGAAGGTGGATGCGCGGGAGATGGGCCGGACACGACCGTGGGTGGAAATCCTCGGTTAAGGAAGAAGGAGGACATGTCAGAGGAACTGTTTTTGAAGGTAGCATCATCGGAACAGATGCGACGGAGGCGAAGGAACTGAGAGAATGGGATGGAGTCCTTACAGGAAGTGGGGTGTGAGGAGCTGTAGTCGAGATAGCTGTGGGAGTCGGTAGGTTTGTAATGGATATTGGTGGACAGTCTATCACCAGAGATTGAGACAGAGAGGTCAAGGAAGAGAAAGGAAGTGTCAGAGATGGACCACGTGAAAATGATGGAGGGGAAGCAAAATTAATAAATTTTTCCAAGTCCCGACGAGAGCATGAAGCAGCACCAAAGTAATCATCGATGTACCGGAGAAAGAGTTGTGGAAGGGGGCCGGAGTAGGACTGGAACAAGGAATGTTCCACATACCCCATAAAGAGACAGGCATAGCTGGGGCCCATGCGGGTACCCATAGCCACACCTTTTATTTGGAGGAAGTGAGAGGAGTTGAAGGAGAAATTGTTCAGCATGAGAACAAGTTCAGCCAGACGGAGGAGAGTAGTGGTGGATGGGGATTGTTCGGGCCTCTGTTCGAGGAAGAAGCTAAGGGCCCTCAGACCATCCTGGTGGGGGATGGAGGTGTAGAGGGATTGGACGTCCATGGTGAAGAGTAAGCGGTTGCGGCCAGGGAACTGGAAATTGTTGATGTGAGGTAAGGTGTCAGAGGAATCACAGACGTAGGTGGGAAGGGACTGGACAAGGAGAGAGAGCAGGGAGTCAAGATAACGAGAAATGAGTTCTGTGGGGCAGGAGCAAGCTGAGACGATCGGTCTACCGGGGAAGTTCTGTTTGTGGATTTTGGGTAGGAGATAGAAGCGGGCCGTCCGAGGTTGGGCGACTATCAGGTTGGAAGCTGTGGGAGGAAGATCCCCAGAGGAGATGAGGTCAGTGACAGTCCTGGAAACAATGGCTTGATGTTCAGTGGTGGGGTCATGGTCCAGGGAGAGGTAGGAGGAAGTGTCTGCGAGTTGACGCTCAGCCTCCGCAAGGTAGAGGTCAGTGCGCCAGACAACAACAGCACCACCCTTGTCAGCGGGTTTGATGACAATGTCAGGGTTGGACCTGAGAGAATGGAATGCAGTAAGTTGAGAGAGAGAGAGATTAGAATGGGTGAGAGGAGCAGAGAAATTGAGATGATTAATGTCGCGCTGACAGTTCTCAATGAAAAGATCAAGAGAAGGTAAGAATCCAGAGGGAGGGGTCTAGGTGGAGGGAGAATATTGGAAGTGGGTGAAAGTATCTGTTGAATGGGGAGAGGACTCCTGCCCAAAGAAGTGAGCCCGGAGACGAAGACGGCGGAAGAAGAGTTCAGCATCGTGCCGAGCCCGAAATTCATTGAGATGAATTATCCCTATTCTGTTTCCCTACTGCTAACCAATCCTCAATCCATGTCAGTAAATTACCCCACCCCCATCCTTTGCTTCAAAGGCAAAATTCTGACCCGCCCCCTGAGCGAGCCGCTCCGACTCCACTCCCTGAGCGAGCCGCTCCGGCCTCGCCCCCTGAGCGAGCAGCTCCGATTCCTCCCCCTGAGCGAGCCGCTCCGACTCCACTCTCTGAGCGAGCCGTTCTGACCCCGCCCTCTTAGCGAGCCGCTCCGACTCCTCCGCCTGAGATCCTCTCTGACCTCGACCGCTGATCGATCCGATCTGGCCCCGCCCCACTGATCGATCCCCTCTGACCCTGCCCCCGCGTGAGCGAGCTACTCTGACCCCGTCCCCTGAGCGTGTCGCTCTCACTCCGCCCCCTGACCGTGACGCTCTCACTCCGCCCCCTGACAGTGACGAGTCAAACGCGACAAAAAAAGGGAAAATAACAGTGATTCCAGAGGAAAGTCACAATCGAATAAATCGACAAATCTCGAGTGCGTGAAGGTGAAGAAGCCTACAGTAAGAGACTTGGGCAATTCACAGAGAGAAAAAACCTCCTACAATCGCTGTAAAGTGAGAGAGAGGAAACGCAGAGGGACAGAGAAAGCCTCATGATGCTTGGTTCTGATTCTGTGGAGAAGGGAACATCCAGTGAAATCCCTAAGGAGAAAGGTCCCAGTCTGCGAACACATCCCTGGTAAATTATTATTATTAACATGCAGACATTTCCTGTAACTACAGCAAATTTCAGGTAATATAATTATAACAAGGTAAATATTTGGTGATTCTTATCATGACCGTGAACGACGGCTAATATACCTGCAGTAATAAACTGCAAATCATGCTTAGAAGGTAGGTAAACTACAGTTAATCTTCTCAGACAGTCCCAGAGGATCAAAGATGACTTGCTTCCACTCTGGTTGGATGGGTTCTGAGACGGCTGATAACTCCAATGTGTGATCTCCAGGCTTTGCCACATGCAGGCCAGGTAGTGCTTGGAGAGTTGGATAGACACATTGGAGGTTTGTCCGCTCTCCCCGGTGCCTTACTTCACCTCTGTGTCCCAATGAATTTGGGGTCTTCCTGAATAAACCATCTCCATTTTGATCACAAGCCAGGGATTCCCATGAGTCAGTGGGGATACTTGATCTCTTCAGGGATGCTTTGAAGAATTCAATGGCAGTAAAACCATCCTGGGCTAGGGACAGTCATCAACAGCATGCTCCTCTTCCATTTTGAACCCCCCAGTGGCCGAGACCCGAGGTAGCCACAGAGCTGTACAAGTGCTGAGGCAGGCTAGTTAAAGGGTCCACCTTCATCCTCTGGCACTTCAGCCCACCTCTATTAAAGACTGTTAGGCCCTCTCATTCCTCACACTGCCTCACCAACACTGTATGCAGCCTCCATGCCTCCCCATACTCCCAATGCCCCCTCCATGTTCCCTTATTTCCCCATGCCCTCCATGTATCTTCCATAGCTATTCACTCAGTGTTCACTATGGGCAGACATCAGGATAAAAACATATTAAGCTTATGACAATCTAATAGAGCTGTCACTCATACACATTTCATACAGAAAAGAACTCTCATTCATAAAACCCATGCAAAAGATGTAAATCCCTTCAAATGGTCAATCAGTTCTAAAAATAAGCAAATATCTATTTCACTTACCTCATCAAAGACAGATAATTCTTTAATAACCTCTTAAAACTGTCAATCTAAATGTCTATATGGCCACCTGCTGAATAAGTAGTTGTAGACCTTTTGAAATTCAGCCAAGCATTCATGATGTGCTCAGCTATAATACAAACTGTAGGAAATCTAAACAATGGAGTTAATTGAAATTGCAAAAACAGATGGCTAATGGTTTTTACTAAGCTACACCAGATGGCCTGTTAATCAATGCACTCTAGCAGCTGGTGTCTGTTTTTCCCCCTATGTGAAATCTGCACCATATTTCCCTTTTTATAAGCATGACATTTAAAGTTTTAAACCGTCTAACTATCCTTCATGCACATTAGGTGGAGTATGTTTAAGAACATGCAGTCATGGAAACTTTTCACATTTGAATGTGGCTCATACTGATGCCATAAAAATATATTCATAGAAGCCAAATATGCAATGCAGGTCTCAATAATAAATTCTTAAACATTGCAATAACACCAGAAAAAATAACTTTTTCTGCTTTCCCTAAAAATTAGGTTTTAATTTTTACATCTGTACATCACTTAGACCACCCATTTCCACCTGTAAAATATTATCTTACTTTGCTCCTGTTTCAGCCCATTTTTTGCTAGAACCCTCATTCATGCCCTTGTTACCTCTAGACTTAACTATTCCAGTGCACTCCTGGCTGGTCTCCCATATTCTATCCTGCGTAAACTTGAGGTCATCCAAAGCTCTGCTGCCTATGTCTTAACGCGCACCAAGTCCTGTTCCCTTATCATCCCTGTGCTCACTGACCCATGCTGGCTCCCGGTAAAGCAGCATCTTGATTTTAATCAAAAACAGAAAATGCTTGAAAACCTCAGCAGGTCTAACAGCATCTGTGGAGAGAAAGACAGAGTTAACATTTTGAGTCTTTCTCTCCACTGATGCTGTTAGACCTGCTGAGTTTTCCCAGCATTTTCTGTTTTTGTTTCAGATTTCCAGCATCCACAGTATTTTGCTTTTATTTTGATTTTAATTTCTCACCCTTGTTTCCAAATCTCTCTATGGCTTTATCCCTTCCTACCTCTGTAATCTCCTCCAGCCGCTCAAACCTCTGAAATGTCTCATCTTAAGATAATTCTAATTTTCAGCATCCTCAATTTTAATTGCTCCACCATTGGTAGCTGAACCTTCAGATGTTTTGACACTTGGCTCTGGAATTTCCTCCCTACATCTCTCCACCTCGCTTTCCTTCTTTAAGAACTACCTCTTTGACCAAGGTTTTGGTCCCCTGACCTGATATCTCTTTATTTGACTTGGTGTCATTTTTCTTTATAATGCTCTCTGAGGTGCCTTGGAATGTTATGTTCTGTTAAAAGTGCTATACTAATATAAGTTCTTGTTTTTGTTGTTGTTTTTCCTTGAGCCAGTGTAAATGCAGGAAATTTTCTGTCACAGCTCTTTATCTTGGGAAGGTAGCCATTGCAATAAGCCCAGATGGTTTTTAGGAAAGGATCGATAGGTGGCCAAAAATGTCTTCGAGTCAATAGGAAACAAAGAGGCTATTCTGCCCATTGAGTCTCATGCTGGGAGCAAGGAAATTCAGGCATACTGTATTGCATGCATAACACACTTTCCCCAAGTGTCCCTAGGTATCAGGACACAGGAAATCCTACCCTCGTGAGTGTCTGGCTATGTTTTTGCCATGTCTAGAAACTGAGAATTGCACGCACAAGGACAAGGAAAATCTCCCTAAAATTCAATATAAATGGGATGATTTGACTAACAGTTGTTATTAACTTGAAGAGGATGAAAGTGTATAAATTAATTTAAAACAAATTTTGCGAGACTTACTCAGCAGGTGAATCAGCATCTGAAAGAAGATTGGTTAACTAAATGAATTAATTCAAAAGTTTCCTCATTGTTATTGGTCAGTGTTCTGCAGGACCGCACCTGCATTCTAAACGTTCCTTTACCTTCCCACATACAGCTGAGCCAGCTCCGTATTTCCAATTTTTTTTTTGTCTTACTTCTGATTCTGTCTAGACTTGGATCTACTTTGTCTTTGTAGAAACTAAGGGCGGCATTTTGTTAGTGGCGTGCCGTTCCCGACGGCGTTCTGGAAATGTGTACCCCTCACCTCTCTTTCTTTTTGTCGGTTTCCACATGATACTACTTAAAATTTAAAGTGCATGGGGAGACACATGCGATCAGGCGGGTGGGGTAATGCTTTTCAGTGGTGAGACCTGCCCTCAGCTGACAATGAAGCAGGTATGGGTGAGCTAAGAAAGAACCTCCTGGTCAAACAGACCCTTCAACACGGCCACAACTTTCCTGCCCAGCTCCATTGCCATGAACGGAAGAGTTGAGGGCACAAAGGGTAGCACGCGTGTTTTTCCAAATTAAATTTTACTTGCAAGTATTTCACATTACATATTTATTGAGACTAGCTTAATCAAAGAGATTAATATGCTGGTACACCTCGGTTGGCACAGATTGATGGTTACAGGGGAGTTTCTTGTGGAAGGAACAGTGTAGTGATTTTTTTTTGTTTACCCTTTATTGAATGTCCATGTTAGTGTCCAGTGTTGTACTCCATACTCTATGGGACTTGGCTAAACTTGCAGGCTCAGCTGGGCCTCCCTTCTATGCATTGCAAAGGACATTGTCTGAGAGCAGCCTCAGCAGGGATCATTGAGTTGTTGTAGGTGGATGCAAAGCCCTCTAAGGACTCTGTCAGCCAACACCCTGAGATGGACCCACATTTAGTCAATATTCACCCTGCCCTTTAGGCCCCTCAATTTCTTGACCGACTATTCCCACCACACCTGGGATGCCAGGCCCTTCCCACTTCACTCTCCATGCCCCTAACCCCATCCTCTGTTCCCCCCTTGGGACCCTCTTTCACTCCTCTATGCCCCCGACCCGACCCTACACCACACCATAGCCCCAAGCACCACTGACTCATTTTGCCGGTCCGGAGCCTCTATGCAACCTACCATTCTCCTGCTCCCCTCCCTTTTGCTACAGGGTTCAGCAAGAATACCGCTGACCTCAGACACAGCAGCACAAAGCCAATAGGTGCACGCCGCCATTAAACGAGCATCAAGTGAGTGTGATGCGATTCTCATGCACTGCTGTCTTTATCTTGAAGATAGGGCTTCATTTTAAAAAGGTTTGACGCTAATGAGTATTCATAGCATGCAAATGTATCACAAGTACGAACCCGCCACAGGACGGCGCGAGGCTCGATGCCCAAACACACCGCTGACTTAATCTCTGCATCTCAACCTGCCATTGGGAAATTGAAATCTCCCGTTCTGCCTCAGTCATCCCGCACGCCATGTTTCCTACTCTTGCAGGGTCCATAAAATGCCCCCCACTAAGACTCATTACAGTGATCTACTTGAGATGTCCTCTTGATTCCAAAGCTTATTGTACTTGTTACCACGTTATTATCTCGCTTTTATATTCCATTTGTGTTTTTTTTTCCATCCCTTTCTTGTCTATTCTACAAAGTACAAATTTTTGAAAGTGTTGAAGATTCAATGATCTTTAAATCAATCTGCTCATTGTGTAACAACACAATAACACATGAATAAAGTCTTGTGCGTAATCTGACAAAACCACACATCTGCTGACAGCTGAAGTGAACAGACCCTACCTGAAATTTTAGATTCTATATTATTTTTCACTCTGCAGGTGTGCTTTGAATTTCCAGCATTTGTAGTTTTTTTGTGTGTTTTATCTCTGAATCGAGTAATTGACAGTTGTATTTTCACAGCTTTTACAGAGAATGCAGAACTTTAGGGCTGATTTTCAATCACTTGTCACTGCTCACCTGTGTAGAAGGAATCCCATGTGAGACTCCTTGTGATTTATGCACGTTTGCCACAATGGCCCTTGTATTGAGTAATGCCAGATCAAATTAGAACAATGTTGCAAACAGTGCCTGCATGATGAGATTGTGTTTAATTTTACTACAGGAGTGATACAGTGCCATGCAAAAAACGGGAGGAGTATCTCGAGTGGTCAGAATATTTTATGGCTGTTGCTTTTCTATCAGCACAGAGGAGCAAGGACCCAAACTCCCAGGTAAAAGTCAATGGGAATGGAGAACTTCAGATCACAAGCAGGTGCTCAACATGCACACAATGTGCGATTCAGTCGCTCGCTCGTTTATTGTCTTTGGGCAAGCTGTGAGCAATGATTATTTTTTCTTGAAATATTTACTCAATTCCCCTTTTGAAACATGCTATTGACTGATGTCACTGCCCTTTCGGACACTAAATTCCAGAGCAATTACTATTTTTGACAATGACTTACCCAGTCAGAGATTGTTGCCTAGGCATTTCATCCCTTGTCTCTGTCTATTCAACTCTCTTTCTCATTATCAGCATTATTATGCTCAGTGCTTCTCTGAACTTGCTTTTCTTGTTTCTTCAACACACCAAATGTGCTGTTCTCCGTGCCTTTCCATCTGCTTGCATCCCGGTAATGTTCTGGGCTTTCTTCTAACACTTTTACTTTTGGCCATGGCAGCGACAAGAGGCAGTTTCCCCAGGCAGACTATGATCCTATAAACCAAAATTGCACCCTTACAGGACTTGAGTGAGATAGTGTATTACAGGACCTTTCTCTTTGCCTCTCTATCTCTCTTTTCTGCTTTTAAGATGCTCCTTAAAACCTACCACTTTGACCAGGCTTTTAGCCATCTGCTCTAATATTGCCTTATGTGGCTCAGTGGCAAATCCTGCTTTATAATGCCCCTGTGAAGCGCCTACGGATATTTATTTACATTAAAAGCACTAGCTAAATAGAAGTTGTTGTTTAAATTATGGTAAAACACATCAGAGATCATGTGGAAAGTCCATCCTATTTACGATAATTGGCACAAAAATCAGGGGCAGGGTGCATCAGGGGAATGAGGAGTTGGTGAGTTTACACAGTGAGTTGTTTTGATCTGGAATTTGGTGTCTGAAAGGGTGGTGGAAGCAGTCAATAGCATCTTTTAAAGGGGAATTGAGTAACTTTTTCAAGAAAAAATTTTCAGGGCATTGGGGAAAGAGTCGGGGTGTGGGACCAATGGCTAACTCTTTAAAAGAGCCAGCACACTCGATGGGCTGAATGGCCTTGTTCTGTGTTCTATGATTCATATATCTACCCTTAAAGGGACTAAATGCCATTGCATTCGGGATAGAAATCGACCAAATTTACTTACAAGAAAAACAATTAGCCAGCAGCAAACAACAGGAAGATACCAAAGATACTTGGAAAAGATAGTATCCATCCAGAAGAGTTTTTATACCCTTTCCTGGAATATATTTCTCAAACTATTTCAGTGTGACGAAGCTTTTAGATAGACCTTCAACAATACGAAGCTGTATGTGAGTTATGTGATAGCTGTGGATTATGAAAAATTCAACAGTCAGTTCCAGAAACTGAAGTATTGACAAAAGTCTGCCCTATATATTTCAGACCAAATGTCCTCTGGATAAAGTGATGTCAGTCAGCCACACTTTGAATGGGAAGGAGATGTTTGCATTCCATGCTAATGAACACATTGCCAGCATATGAGGAATGCTATAGAAATTCAGATTGTTGTTGTGCAGTGTTCTAAATGTACACTACAGCTTTACAAAAACGGTGATTTATATTTTAGTTGTACAGTGCAGAGTTGCCCAAACAGTTCCCTGTGGTGTCTGGCTATCAGGCATCCCCAAAGGCCTTGAGTCTCGCTCTTGTACTGACTCACTTATTCCGAGTTTTAGTTTTGCGTTGCAGATTTTGGCTGTTAGAACTTGGCCAGTTGGAAAGCTCTGTGCTAAATGACCCATTGAGTCCACCAGTAAAGGAATGGAACTCAGAACTGGCCATCTCAGACCCAACATTAAATAGAAAGGAGCATTCAAAATTCCACCAAGTTCAGATTATAATATAACTGGAGGGAGAATGAGGCATTGAGGGCATCCCTTAATTTTGTTTGTTCTGTAATTCTTTGTTTATATCTCCATGGTAACCAAGCAACCAAAAACAAGTTTGACCAACACCAGTAGATCGATAAAATGTTTGAGTTCAAATCATAAGTTTTAGTTTCAAAAGCCTGGCATTTTTAGCCTTGACACTGAAATTCAAAATTGTAATAATGTCCGTTTTACAAGTCACTGCAGCATATTCTGCAGAGTGATAATAGAATCGGGGCAAGGTGAGGTGACTTTTTTTTGCGCAGTGAGTTATGATCTGGAATACACTGTCTGAATTTGGAACTTCTGCCTTTCATTAGTGATGCAGTAATGGCTGCTTTATTGTGCCTGGAAAGTTATGAAATGATGGTGCCAGATAGAACTATTTTACTAGGGAATAAAATGTATGTTATTGCTACGGAAAAGGAAAGATTGTTTTACTGAATGCTAATAAACACCCTGTTTACTCCAGCATTATAAATATCATTGTATAAGTAGACTGGGTTATAGTGCATGTGAAATGTGAGGCCAAATTATATCGACCAAGCTCTGTTCTACTGTGAATGATGGTGATCAATATTTGATCTGAATACAGGTTGGCGCTTGTATCGTGAACCCTGAAAACAAGATAGTTGGCATTGGGTACAATGGGATGCCAAATGGATGCAGCGATGATCTTTTACCGTGGGCAAGAACTGCCTCAAATAAACTGGACACAAAATACTTGTATGGTAAGAATTGTGAAGACTAAAGAGATTATCTGGAGCTGTTTCTTCATAATATGGTTCCACTGAATAATTCAAAATAATGGCGAGGGTTGAAGAAGAGTGGGCTTGTACTGGTGAAGAATTGGGGTTTGCAAAATACTGAGGGGTTTGACTGATCTAAATCTGATTCTGTTGTCCTGAAGCCAAATGGTGTTCAAGGTCTCGGGTCCATACTGAGAATGACCATTTGGCAACAAAGGGGTGGATTTTTTTTACCTAGGTGGGTAGCTTGAGTCAGGAAATTTCCCAATTTGCTAGCTCCACCCCAGTAAAAAGTGCCCTGTTACATGTGGTTTTTGCTCAGGGAGGAGTGCAGGATAGGGATGGATGAGTGCCAAGGAGAGCTGGTTAGAAGGCCCGCCTTGGTTCTCTAGGACTTTGTCCCAATTATTTCAGAAGTTGTTAGGCCCTCTAGCTCTTAACCCTGATCCTCCCCGCATGGCCTCACATACCCTTCATACCAGCTCAATGCTAATTCATGCCCCCTCATAGCCCCCATGCCAACAGAATGCCAGTTCATGCTCCCAACCACCCCATGCCCCCCAAATAGTCCCCATTGCTACCTCCATAGCCATTCACCCAATATCCACCATGGGCAGACATCAGGAGCTTTGGAGATAGGGGGGAAACCTTCTAACAAAGTAAGCTCTTAATTATATAGACTTCATAGTGAAAAAGCTACCATTTATGAAATCCATACCAAGGATTTAAATTTGCTGAAGTGGTTAATCTGTTATAAAAGCAAACTTTTATTCAGATCCTACATCAAAGACAGCTAATTCTTTACTAGAGCCATAGAAAAGTTATTGCACAGAAAGAGGCCATTCAGCCCATCGTGTCTCCTCCGACCAAAAAAGAGAAAAAAAGAAATAGCCGCTCATTTTAATCCCACTTTCCAGCACCTGGTCCGTAGCCTTGTAGGGTACAGCACTTCACGTGCAGATCCAGGTATCTTTTAAATGAGTTGAGCATTTCAGCCTCGGCCACCAACTTAGGCAGTGAATTCCAGCCACTCACCAACTCTGGGTGCAAAGTTTTTCCTCATGTCCCCTCTAATCCTTCTACCAATCACCTTAAACCTATACCCCTAGGGGTAACCTAGACAGTAACTGCCAATAATCTATCGGGGGGGGTGGGGAAGTGGCATGTCTAAATCCAATATTGTCCTCAGCTATCCTTCATGCTCAGGCACTTTACAGCAATGTTCCCTGGATAGCGATCAGGAGTGGGAGCTCTTGGGACCTTCCCAATCTATAGAGCCAAATACATGTGCTTTCAAGAAAATTATTCTGTCTAAGTGAAAACATAACGACAACGCCAACTTGTATTTACATAGTGCCTTTAATATAATAAATAGTTCACAGGAACTTCATGGGGACTAAATCAGACAAAAACTGGCATGGACCCAGAGAAGGAGGCATTAGGACAGGTGATCAAAACCTTGATCAAAGAGCTAGTATTAGCGTCTTAAAGGAGGAGAGAGAAGTAAACAGTCGGAGAGGTTAAAGGGAGGAATTCTAGACCGTTGACCCTTGGCAGCTGAAAACGTGGCTGTAAGTCATGGGCTGAAGTTAGTTGGGTGTTCAAGAGTCCATTTTTTTCAACAAATTTTGATAAGAAAATACTGAATAGACTGAAAGGAAACTATGAAAAGCAAAAACTAAATTTCACTAAAACTTTGGAACAAAAGACTAGACTAAAAGTAGAACTTAGTGCCCTCCAACAACCACAAATGAAATAAAAGTAAAAATTTGTAGACCAGAGAACATGACCACTGCTAGAATTATTTCTAGGACCAAGATGTGTTGTTGATTTGGAGAAGCATTAGAATCATAGGGCTGGATTTTCATCCTCGAGGCGGCTAGCGGGTGGCGGGAAAGTCGCTATCTTGGCCCGCCTTCGAAGAAAGTGCCCACAAGGACAGGATTTCCATTGTGGTTGGGGGTAAGAGTCGGGTTAGCTGACCGAGGAAAAAGTTCTGGGGCAGCCACAGTAGCCACTGGGTGTGGAGGCGGATTGTTTAAAAGGCTTGCCTCGGTGCTGTGGGATTACATCCCAATTGGAATAAAAACAGAAACTCCCTCCAGATCTCACCCCTCATAATCACTCACCCCCACGCACTCCCCATTCCCCATTCATGCCACCTCACATCCCCCCACCCACCCCCATGTCCCCTCATACCTCCATGCCAAACTACGCCCACCCCAAACAACCCAATGGCACCTGGGAACGGTGGGATCTGTACGAGGCAAACGGGTTGCACCTGAACCGGAATGAAACCGACATCCTTGCAGGGCGGTTTGCTAGTGCTGTTGGGGAGGGTTTAGACTAACTTGGCAGGGGGATGGGATCCTGAAAGGAGGTTCAGCAGGGTGTGATGCACAGCCAAAATTGGAAGAGAGAGCAAGTGAGTCTGGAAGGCATAGAAGTTATAGGCCAGTTAAGGCACAAGGGAGTTTGGCAAGGTTGGATGGTATTTATTGTGACAAATAAGGCAGATGAGTTGAGGGCACAAATTAACACATGGAAGTATGATTGCTGTCACAGAGACATGGTTGAGAGAGGGGCAAGATTGGCAGCTCAATATTCCAGGATATAGGGTCTTCAGGCGAGACAGGGAAGGAGGTAAAAGAAGAGGAGAAAACTGCAATATTGATCAAGGAATGAATTACAACAGTAAGGAGGGATGACATCTTAGAAGGCTCCACAAAGGAAGCCATATCGGTAGAACTTAAGGAGCAATCACATTGCTGGGAGTGTATTATAGGCCCTCAAACAGCCAGAGAGAATTAGAAGAGCAGACATGTAGGCAAATTTCAGAAAATAAGACGCTGATACAGCTAGAGTATTGCATGGCAGTTCTGGAATCCGCATTATAGGAAGGATGTGATTGCACAAGAGAGAGTGCAGAGGAGATTTACCAGGATGTTGCCTGGGCTGGGAAGTTTTAGTTGTGAGGAGAGATTGGATAGACTGGGGTTATTTTCCCTGGAGCAGAGGAGATTGAGGGGGGTCATGATTGAGATTGTGAGGAGCATAGATAGGGTAGACAGGAAGGAACTTTTCCACTTGGTGAAGAGATCAGTAACCAGCGGGCATAGATTTAAGGTAAGGGGCAGGAGGTTTAGAGGGGATTTTGTGGAAGAATTTTTTCACCCAGAGGGTAATGGGAATCTGGAACTCACTGCCTGAAAGGGTGGTAGAGGCAGAAACCCTCATAACATTTAAGAAGTATTTGGATGTGCACTTGTGATGCCATGGCATACAAGGCTACGAGCCTAGTGCTGGAAAATGGGATGAGAATAGTTAGGTAATTGTTTGACCGGCGTAGACTCAATGAGCTGAAGGGCCATTTTCTATGCTGTAGACCTCTATGACTCAAGCCCACATGCCAAGGCATGCCTCCCACCACCCCTGTGACCCTTCATGCCCCCCATGAAGGGGCCAAGAGGCTATGGGACTTTCATGCTCATTTTAACCATGATACACTATAGAAGCAATGAACCCTATGGTAATAGTAGGATGTTTAAAAGAAAGCTTCAAAAGAATTATTAATTGACAACTTTCCACTTTCTTAAAAATGCTCTTTTTTTCTAATTGTCAATCATCTAGACCCTTTAAAGTATCAATAGCAGGAACTGCGAGCACTTGAAACCTATTTATCTTGTGTAAATAAATATTGTGAAATTGACAGCATAGATCAGAGGGTAAGAACTGTCAATCAAGCAGTGTTTTCCCTGGGGCTCAGATGTTTTTGTATTCCAATGGACGTCTGGGCTCTCAGCCAAGAACACATAATGAGGCTTGGCTGAGAGCCGAGAAATCCATTAGCCTGTTGAAATACCTGAGCCCCCGGTAGCTGAGGGGGGCAGTGGCATGAGGGGCCATAGGGGTTGTTTGGAGGGGTGTACCTTGGCATGAGTGGCCCTGGGATTGGGTGGGGCCATACCTTAGATTAAGGGGCATAAAGAGGACCTTTTGAACTTGTCTTTTAAAAGATTCCCTCCTGCAGACTATGGTTCAGAACATTTCTAAGGTGCCGTGAACCGTATCTCTTTGAAAAGCTGGCTCGATTCCATGCAACTTGTGAAGGACTAGGACATGGCTATCCCTGCAGTGGAGCCGGCTAGGTAAGGAGTGCAGTTTGGGCCGCGAGCCTGCACCTTTAAAAGGCTCTACTGAAAATCAGAAGCTCCAGGAATAGACTCAGGAATCCCAGCGTTGGGCCTCAGTCGCCATTTTCACCCCTCCAAGGAGTATCCATGAAAATCTAGCCTTTGAGGGAAACGACACATCCCAACGTTTTCCCCTTAACCCTACAACTTGATTCTCTTCAAGCGCATGCAAATGCAAGTCTTTTTTTTCCTCTCATTGAATGCAATAGAATATCTTTCCTTGGGATTTTAATTCTTTATCTCAAGGTTGCTTGTCCAGTACCAAAACCATTAGGTTACCATCACAGGCAGTAATCGGGTTACCTGTAGGTCATAGAGGTCTACAGCACAGAAAAAGGCCCTTCAGCCCATCGAGTCTGCATCGGTCAAGCAATTACATAACTATTCTAATCCCATTTTCCAGCACTAGGCCCATAGCCTTGTATGCCATGGCATCACAAGTACACATCCAAGTACTTCTTAAATGTTATGAGGGTGTCTGCCTCTACCACCCTTTCAAGCAGTGAGTTCCAGATTCCCACCACCTTCTGGGTGAAAAAATTCTTCCTCACTTCTCCTCTAAACCTCCTGCCCCTTGCTTTAAATCTATGCCCCCTGGTTATTGATCTCTCTACCAAGTGGAAAAGTTCCTTCCTGTCTACCCTATCTATGCTCCTCATAATTTTATACATCTCAATCATGTCCCCCCTCAATCTCCTCTGCTCCAAGGAAAATAACCCCAGTCTATCCAATCTCCCCTCAACTAAAACTCCCTAGCACAGGCAACATCCTGGTGAATCTCCTCTGCACTCTCTCTAGTGCAATCACATCCTTCCTATAATGCGGATTCCAGAACTGCACGCAATACTCTAGCCGTGGCCTAACCAGCGTCTTATACAGCATAACCTCCCTGCTCTTATATTCTAAGCCTCGGCTAATAAAGGCAAGTATCCCATATGCCTTCTTAATCACCTTACCTACCTGTCTCACTACCTTAAGGGATCGGTGGACATGTACACCAAGGTCCCTCTGATCCTTGGTACTTCTCAGGGTCCTACCATTCATAGTGTATTCCTGTGCCTTGTTTGTCCTGCCTGAGTGCATCACCTCACACTTATCCGGATTAAATTCCATTTGCTACTGATCAGCCCATCTGACCAGTCTGTCTATATCCTCCTGTAATCTAAGGCTATCCTCCTCACTATTTAGCACCCCACCAATTTTCATCTCATTCGCGAACTTACTGATCAACCCTCTTACATTCAAGTCTAAATCATTTATATAAACCACAATCAGCAAGGGACTCAACACTGATCCCTGTGAAACCCCACTGGACACAGGTATCCAGTCCCAAAAACACCCCTCGACCATCACCCTCTGCTTGCTGCCACTCGACCAATTCTGGATCCAATTTGCCAAATTGCCTTGGATCCCATGGGCTCTTACCTTTGTTATCAGTCTACCATGCGGGACCTTATCAAAAGTCTTGCTGAAGTCCAAGTAGACTACGTCAAATGCATTGCCTTCATCTACACACTTGGTCACCGAAAAATTCAATCGAATTGGTCGGACATGACCTCCCCTTAACAAAACCATGCTGACTGTCCTTTATTAATCCCTGCCTTTCCAAGTGTAGATTAATTCTGTCCCTCAGAATTGCTTCCAATAGTTTCCCCAACACTGAGGTTAGACTGACTGGCCTGTAGTTCCCTGGTTTATCCCTTCCTCCCTTCTTGAATAATGGCGCCACATTGACTGTCCTCCAGTCCTCAGGCTCCTCTCCTGTGGCCAGCGAGGTATTGAAAATTATTTCCAGCACCCCTGCTACCTCCTCCCTTGCCTCAGTCAACAGCTGGGATACATTTCATCCGGGCCTGGAGATTTATCTACTTTTAAGCCTGCCAGACTACTTAGAACATCCTCCCTTTCTATGCTAATTTCTTTAATTAGATCACAGTCCTTCTGCCTGGTTTCCATACCCATATTGTCCCCCTCACTTGTGAACACCGAATACAAAGTATTCATTTAGAACCCTACCTACATCTTCTGGCTCCACACAGAAATTCCCACCATGGTCCTTAATGGGCCCTACTCTTTCCCTTGTTATCCCCTTACTCTTAATGTATTTGTAAAATAACTTTGGATTTTCCTTTATTTTACCTGCCAGTGTTTTTTCACGCCCCATTTTTGCTCTCTTAATTTTCTTTTTAAGTTCCACCCCACACATTCTATATTCCTCCAGGGCTTCCACTGTTTTGAGCCCTCGGTATCTGCCATAAGCGTCCCTTTTTTTCTTTATCCAATCCTATATATCCCTCGACATCCAGGGCTCCCTGGATTTGTTGGTCCCACCCTTTGTCTTTACTGGAATCTGTTGGCCTTGCAGTCTCTCTGTTTACTTTTTGAATGAGTCCTACAACTCTGATGCAGATTTTCCTAAAAGTAGCTGCTCCCAGTCCACACTGGCCAAACCATATCTGATCTTATTAAAATCGGCCTTCCCCTAATTTAGAACTCTGATTTTTGGCTCATCCTTGTCCTTTTCCATAACAACCTTGAATCTAACATTATGATCACTATCTGCAATTTGCTCCCCCACTGATACCTCTACCACTTGCCCAGCTTCGTTCCCTAAAATTAAGTCCAGGACTACCCCCTCTCTTGTAGGATCTTCTATGTACTGGCTTAAAAAGCTCTCCTGGATGCATTTTAAGAATTCCACTCCCTCTAAATCTATCATACTATGACTAACCTAGTTAATGTTGGGGAAGTTGATATCCCCCACTCTTACTACCCTATTATTTTTACACTTTTTACACTTAACACCATAACAAGTGTTATGTGGTTCAAGAGAATTGGGAGCGTAAAAGAACATTTGGAGTGAAGAAAAGCCAAATAACTAAATTATGTACACTTTCTGTACAAAGACACTTTCAAAAAAATAGTTTTGACAGTTGTTGTAGTTACACAGGAGTGTGTTGAGAAAACCATATGGAGGCCCTCTGTAAAATGAATATCCAATATAACCTTCATGTGGCCGTTAAATTGGCTCCCCATGCACTTGAACCTTGCATAACATGAATTATTAAGCATTTTAATTTGCTTCAGTGGTGCAGTCTAATAAAAAACAAAACTCATTAAATCAGGCCATGCAAATGGGTATTTTATACAACCTTATTGCACTTTATTTGAATCTATTGAAACCTTCAACAGCTACTTTATCAAAATGAAATACAAATGACTGCTGTTTTTATTATGAGAACGGGCCTCAGTCCCAACCTGCAAAAGAATATCCCACTGTTGCAACACTTGTCCATTTTCCCCCATCAGTCCTCTTGCGTGCCTTCCTAAGAAAATGATTATTGGTACCAAACTGTGGAATTGAGTTTGGAATTGAGACCACCAGATCCGTCACGTGCAATACTTACAGCTACTGGACAAGGGAGTCCGTGATCTCACGTGTCTAAGCTGGATTTGACCCCATGCCCCAGAGTGAAAGACCAGAATCTTTCCTGCTTTCCCCTATGCATTCTAACCAATTTGAGGAGGTTCTTTAGCTTTGCTCCTTCCCCGTGGCAAAACACATCTATGATGTTTCTGCATCTGCAAGGATTTTAATCTTTGCTCTGCTCGCTATCCGGCATCCTTGCTTTGGCTTCATGGATTTTGCTTTCTTCTGCCTCACAGTGCCTAATTCATATCACCAGTAGAGGCCACTGCTGCATCAGATTTTACAGCGAGTTAGTTTTTTAACTGCATATCCCTCAACCTACTGTGTGTTGAAAGGATGGAATTCTGGTCACTGTTTGGGGCTGCTGCATGGTTTCCTGTAGTCATGGCAAATCAGGTGGCATTTTGTTGTAGTTGACAATTTGGACATCTTGTCGATCACTGCCACTGTTCTTATCAGGAAATCCAGGTTAAAGGTTTTGGTCAGCTGTGAAATGTAGCTAATTGTCCTTTCTGATGAGTTTTTTGAAAAGCAAAGCAAAAACTGTTTATACTGTCGGGAACTTCACAATCAGAAGTCTGAGGATATATTCTCAGATTGCTTGTTTATTGTTTAGCTCTGTAAAATGATTAGTACAGAGTAAATTCCTCTCTAACTGCTTGGTTGAAATTATAGCAGAGAGCCAGAATTTGCTTAGCAAAACAACAGCGAGTTTAATAGTGCTCACTGTTATCAATGTGTAAATTGTCAAACATTTTGTGGCAAGGAAGAGACGGGGCATGAGTCGTTGATCACCACAAATTGATGGACAAATTGTGTCTCATCCTTAACCCACCCACCCACCACAACTGTTTGCTTCAAGAAATTGCTGTATTTGCACATTAATTACTGAGTTAAGGTCTGTTTTCTCGCAGTGTATGTGTACTACAAGATTTATGTCCATTTAATGTCACTGAACTTCTCGGGCCCAGAAAGGAAACATTTGATGCAGTGGAATCACATTTCTGCTGGCAGTAAATTTTTCAGAGATTATTTAAATTTAAAACTTAATATTTTGGATTTTTTTTTCTTTCATTTCCTTTTTGGCTCTCTATTTTTCTCTGTTTCTTAAACCAATCATTCTGACGCTCTTTTTATTTTGATTTCTGATTTGATTTTAATTGCTCCATCAATGACAGCCAGGCATTCAGCTACCTAAATCCTAAACCCTGGAATTTCCTCTTTACACCTCTCCACCTCTCTTTCCTCCTTCAGGATGCTCCTTAACACTTACCTCTTTGATCAAGCTTTTGGACATCTGCCTTAATATCTCCTTGTGTGGCTTGGTGTCAAATTTTGCTTCATAATAAACCTAGGAAGTGCCTTGAAATGTTAAAGGTGCTATCTAAATAAAAGTTGGTGCTGACACTAATTCACCCTATTTCCTTCTCCACCATTTCTCTGCTTCTTTCTTAATCCCTAAATCTCATTGGCTAAAGAAATAACCAGTCACTATTGGCCTCCTTGTCCAAGATCTCATATGCACTGTTAACCCCATTGCACTTTTATCAGATCATAATCCAAGCAATTTACAGAGCAAAATATTTTCAAGGTGAAGTATGGAAACTAGCTAACTAACTGGGTGCATTGCAAGTTTTTTTATTCTTTGACAGGATATGGGCGTCACTGGCTAGACCAGTATTTGTTGCCCATCCCTGATTGGCCTTGCGAAGCTGGTGGTGAGCTGCGTTCTTGAACCGCTGCAGTCCATGTGGTGTAGGTACCTCCCACTCCAACAAATTCCCGGCCAGTGGCTTTGGTGAAATTATGAGACCTTCTTCCATAACCGTAGGTTTTTTTTATTTGATCCTGGGATGTGAGTGTCACTGGTAAGGTCAACATTTGTTGCCCACCCCTAATTTGCTTTGCAAAGATGGTGAAGAACTGCTGTTTTGAACCACTGCAGTCCATATGATGTAGGCACTTCCACTGTGCTGCTAGAAAGGGAGTTCCAGGAATTTGAACCAGCAACAGTGAAGGGAATTACGATAGAGTTCCAAGTTAGGATGGTATGTGACTTAGAAGGGAACTTGCAGGTGATGATGTTCCCATGTGTCTGCTGCTCTTGTCCTTGTAGGTGCTTGAGGTTGTGGGTTTGGAAGATGCTGTTGAAGGAACCTTGGCAAGTTGCTGTAGTGCATCTTGTAGATTGTACGTACTGTTCCACTGAGGGAGTGAATGCTTGTTTAAGGTGGTGGCTGAGGTGCCAATTAAGTGGGTTGCTTTGTCCTGGATGCCGCCGATCTTGAGTGTTGTTGAAGCTGCACTCATCCAGGCAAGTGGGGATTATTCCCTCACACTCCTGACTTGTGTCTTGTAGATGGTGGACAGACTTTGGGGAGGCAGGAGGTGAGTTACTCGCTGCAGAGTTCTTAGCCTTTGTAGGCACAATATTTATATGACTGAGCCAGTTAAGTTTCTGGCCGATGGTAAGCCCACTCCTCCAGGATGTTGCTGATGGAGATTCAGCAATGGTAATGCCATTAATTGTCATGGGAAGATGGTTAGATTCTCTCTTGTTGGAGATGGTCATTTCCTGGAACAAATGTCTTGCGAATGTAACTTGTCACTTATCAGCTCAAGCCTGGATATTGTCCAGGTCTTGGACATGGCCTGCTTCAGCATCTGAGGAGTCGTGAATGGTGCTGAACGTTGTTCAATCATCAGCGAAATTTCCTACTTCTGACCTTATGATGGAAAGAAGGTCATTGATGAAGCAGCTGAAGATGGATGGGCCAAGGACACTAACCTGAGGACCTCCTGCAGCATTATGCTGGGGTTGTGATGATTTGTCTTCAACAACCACAACCTGCTTTGTTTGTGCTGGGTATGGCTCTAACCCATGGAAAGTTTTCCCCCGATTCTCGTTGTTTTCAGTTTTGCTAGGGCTCCTTGATGCCACACTCTAGATGAATATCTAATCTGTAAATGACTACAGGAAGTTACTTTATTTGCCATTGCCACCCCCCCCCCCTCCCCCTCCTTAGTGAGAGAGCAGGACATCTAAACCAGTTGCACTGTGGAAGCTTAGAGTACCTGGTTAAGCATTGTAATGCTACCTCTAGGTCCCCCTCTCAGCAGCTTTAGAAATAGGGAAACCCTAGTTACTGACATGAATGCCAGTCCACTTTCCTCCTCCTCCCCAGTTACAATTTTAAATAGCAAATTTGTGGAAAATGCAATTAGAGAAAATCCAGAAAGTGCTCTTAATTTTAAGCACTTACTTAACATCTCATTGGAATAAAATGTTTTGAATTGCAGCTGCTTCACAGTTTTCATTTTCCCCTATCATCCTCCAGCTGTTTGCCTGGTGCTTGTCATTGTTAAGTTGCTCTTGCTTTCCTTTTCACACTGGCACACTGTGCAGTAAGGTTTAGCAGCCTCACACAGTTCTTTTAGATTCTCTGGTGGAATAAAGCTGCAGAGATAGATGGAGCTACCATCTCTGTTGAAAATCACTTGGGATTTTTTTCCGTGAAGAGATAAAACTGCATTAATGTTAATGGCTTGTTATAAATGTTGCAAGACATTGAAAACTGATATCTACTTTTTCTAGGCTGCCTTAAAATGTCATTAGTAGTTACTTTTACGAAAAGAGTCGGGGCCTTCCTATATTCTGAGCTGGGTGTGTGTATTTGTATTTTTTTTTTGTTGTTGGCTTCTTCGCAGCCACAATCCTCGGGAGGTTTCAGCGGTTGCAGCACTCAACAGCTGATGAAGACATTTGAATCTATCGGAGCTGACACTCAGACTTCCCCGACAGGGAGAGAGTTGCCATGTCTGTGGGAAGCAGAGTAAACTCTTGGGGGAAGAGGAGAAATAAAGAAGAAACACTGCACATTGAAGGCTTTAACAGACAATATGTTAAAAACAAAATGGCCACTGCATTTTGGATAAAATGGTAGCCAAAGATAGTGGGGAGGGTAATTTATGCATCCAGGCAGTAACCCTAATGTTTGTGCTTATCTTGAAAAGTGAGGGGGAATGTGAGGAAAGAGTGCTTTACTGAGCTTAGTCTTATTTTTAGCATTCAAACTACAGCACAACATCTTTTGGACAGTATATTTGGAGGTCATGATTCCTGCCACAAAATGGAACATGCACCACCAGTGGCAGAAAATAAATGGTCTGTTGAGCAGATCTATAAATGTTAGTAATAAAATAAAAGTGAAATACTGTGGATGCTAGAAATCTAAAATAAAAATGAAGTGCTGGATAAACTCAGCAGGCTTGGCAGCATCTGTGGAGAAAAACAGAGGCTGGGATTTTCCATTCCGGGGCCTAAGTTCTGTGGCGGGAGCAGGAACCGCGAGCCTTTCCAGCCACAAAGCCCGGTGGAAGTTCACGCCGAATCGCACAATGCTGGGCTCATTAATTATGCAGTTGGGTGTTCCCTGATATATTGCAGGCTGGATGAGCACTCTGCTGTCATATCTGGGCACCCGGACATCAACTTCTCCTGCTGAGGGCTGACTTTTTGCTTTAGAAGAGCCTGTTGGCCTTGGCTGCTTTTCCCCACCACCTACTGTCATCTTGGACATTGGTGATGGAACTGTAGACATTGGTCATCTATCCACCTCTTCCGATATCTAAGGATGGCTTGCGGAGATCAGAGGTAAAGAAACCTTGGTCTTGAATTGCTTTGGCTGGTGATGGTTATTTTTGGTTGCTCATGTGGTAATGTGTTTTGACCATCATAAAGAAGGACAAACAGCCTGCAAAAAAACCTCTACCTTGCAGAGGCTGAGTGTGAACTCGCAGACACTTCCTTCTACCTTCCCCTGGACCATGACCCCGCCAATGAACATCAAGCCATTGTTTCCAGGATTGTTACTGACCTCATCTCCTCTGGAGATCTTCCTTTCACAGCTTCCAACCTCATTGTCTCCTAACCTTGGACGGCCCGCTTCTATCCCCTACCCAAAATCCACAAACAGGACTAACCCGGCAGACCGATCGTGTCAACCTGTTCCTGCCCCACGGAACACATTTCTTGCTATCTTGACTCCATTCTCTCTCCCCTTGTCCAGTCCCTTCCCACCTACATCCGTGATTCCTCTGACACCCTACATCATATCAACAATTTCCAGTTCCCTGGCCCCAACCCGCCTCTTCACCATGGATGTCCAATCCCTCTACACCTCCATCCCCCAACGGGATGGTCTGATGGCTCTCCGCTTCTTCCTCGAACAGAGGCCCGAACAATCCCCATCCACCACTACTCTCCGTCTGGCTGAACTTGTTCTCACACTGAACAATTTCTCATTAAACTCCTCTCACTTCCTGCAAATAAAAGGTGTGGCTATAGGTGTCCGCATGGGCCCCAGTTATGCTTGTCTCTTTATGGGGTATGTGGAACATTCTTTGTTCCAGTCCTACTCTGGCCCCCTCCTACAACTCTTTCTCCGGTACATCGATGATTGCTTCGGTGCTGCTTCATGCTCTCGTCTGGACCAGGAAAAATTTATTAATTTTGCTTCCAATTTCCACCCCTCCATCATTTTCACATGGTCCATTGCTGATACTTCCCTTCCCATCGTTGACCTCTCTGTCTCAATTTCTGGTGATAGACTGTCCACTAATATTCATTACAAGCCTACCAACTCCCACAGCTACCTCGACTACAGCTCCTCGCACCCCACTTCCTGTAAGGACTCCATCCCATTCTCTCAGTTCCTTCGCCTCCGTCGCATCTGTTCTGATGATGCTACCTTCAGAAACAGTTCCTCTGACATGTCTTCTTTCTTCCTTAGCCGAGGTTTTCCACCCACAGTGGTTGACAGGGCCTTCAACCGTGTGTCCGGCCCATCTCCCGCACATCCGCCCTCACACCTTCCTCTCCCTCCTAAAACCATGATAGGATCCCCCTTGTCCTCACTTATCACCCCACCAGCCTCCGCATTCAAAGGATCATCCTCCGCCATTTCCGCCAACTCCAGCATTATGCCACCGCCAAACACATCTTCCCTTCATCCCCCTGGTGGTGTTCCGCAGGGATCGTTTCCTCCGGGACACCCTGGTCCACTCCTCCGTGAACCCCTACACCTCAACCCCCTCCCATGTCACCTTCCCATGCACCGCAGAAGGTGCAACACCTGCCCCTTTACTTCCCCTCTCCTCATTGTCCAAGGGCCCAAACACTCCTTTCAAGTGAAGCAGCATTTCACTTGCACTTCCCTCAATTTAGCCTACTGCATTCGCTGCTCCCAATGCAGTTTCTTCTACATTGGAGAGACCAAACGCAGACTGGATGACCACTTCGCAGAACACCTTCGGTCTGTCCGCAAGCATGACCCAGACCTCCCTGTCGCTTGCCATTTTAACACTCCGCCCTGCTCTCATGCCCACATGTCCGTCCTTGGCCTGCTGCATTGTTCCAGTGAAGCTCAATGCAAACTGGAGGAACAGCACCTCATCTTCTGACTAGGCACTTTACAGTCTTCCAGACTGAATATTGAGTTCAACAATTTTAGATCATGAACTCTCTCCTCCATTCCCACCCCCTTTCTGATCCCCCTTTTTTTCCCAATAATTTATATAGATTTTTCTTTTCCCACCTATTTCCATTATTTTTAAATGTATTTCCATCCATTGTTTTATCTCTAGCTTTTAGCCTATTTCGATCCCTTCCCTTCACCCCACCCCATCCCCACCAGGGCTCTCTGTACCTTGCTTGCCCTGCTTTCTACCCTTAATTAGCACATTCCTTAGATAATATCACCACCTTCAACACCTCTTTGTCCTTTTGTCTATGATATCTTTTGGCTATCTCCACATATCACTGGCCCTCTATCCAGCTCTACCTGTCCCACCTCCTCCCCACCCTTAAACCAGCTTATATTTCATCTCTTTTCTATTTTTACTTAGTTCTGTTGAAGAGTCATATGGACTCGAAACATTAACTGTGCTCCTCTCCGCAGATGCTGCCAGACCTGCTGAGTTTTTCCAGGTATTTTTATTTTTGTTTTGGATTTCCAGCATCCACAGTTTTTTGCTCTTACCTGCTAAAAAATATGTTTATGATATAGGCTGAGATGTTAAATCATTAGGATTACTGATCCAAGTGTATTATAATGTGGCCAGATAAACTCTTGGCAACTACTTCAGAATTGTTATCCTATGTAAATGGTGGAACAAATTTTCTGCTTACTAAAAAGCAGGATGGAAAATGGGATTTTTTTTTTTAGTTTGCCTTTTTTTGCTGTTTATGGTATCTTCTGAGCCTCTTGATCTCTAACAAGAATGTAAGGAACTGGTTATTTAATCCCAACTCTGACAGAAATCCCTCCTCTTCAAAGGTTGTGTGGAAACACAAGGCCAGATGAGGATTAATTGGAACGCTAGCTGCTTTGCTTATGCATCTTATTTTTAATTCTCTTATGACTTATTATTCTCTCCTCTAGTTTGTCACGCAGAATTAAATGCGATTCTGAACAAGAACTCTGCTGACGTTAAGGGATGCACGATGTATGTGGCCTTGTTCCCCTGTAATGAATGTGCTAAACTCATCATCCAGTCAGGTAAGGATTTGCAATTGTTCCAACTTCGATTTGCTGCATTTATATACCAGCATGTAGCTCAATATCTCATTACAGAGCAAGTATTTTTTTAAACTGGTACCCTTTGGTCCAAATTAATCATACAATCAGTTGTGCAAAAAATTATCCCTTGCTGTCGCTGAGCAATGTCAGGTTCCCAGTGACTAATTGCTCTATGCGCGACTCTTAACATGTTTTTAATTTAAATCAGCGACCTTCTAAAACATGGGCTGCCAAATAAGAACTCAAACCGTGTGCATAATTAATGTCAGGTTCTTGCACTTTAAAGATCCTGAGCACACATTTGAAAGATTGATGGAGAAACTATAGTCGGAAACAGATTCCATTGGCAGATTACCATTTTCTGCTCCATTAAAAATGTTGGTAAAGCAGAGAAGATGTGGTTACTCACCCCACCCCAGCCATTATCATCACCCCATCCTGAAAATTTTTGTTGCTGGGGTAGGACTTCCTTTGGGTAACTGACCCAAGCAACTATTCTTAACATGTGAGCCTTGACTTACGATTGCTACAGGGTTATTAAACTTCGATGGGCATCAGCCATTGAGCCTGATCCTCTCATCACACGCTCTTTGCAGCACGTGGCCATAAGATAATGGGGAGGAGAACCCTGACTAACCCCATTTCTTTTAATCTCCCATGGTTCAAGGGCACTGTGCTTCATTGTATTACATCTAATGTCAGCCTGGCTAAAGTTGACTGAGTTGTTTGCAGTCCAGGCATCAAAGCAGCAGCATCCCTGATTTGAAATGGCCCGCTGTCTTGCCAGGTGTTGCATTTTACCCACTGTACCATTTGGAACTAAGTTATGGCATTAAAAAGTACAATCTCTGTGTCTGCTGTTAGCCAATTTTCCGTTACTGAAAGAACGCATAAATAAACTCTGGCCTACTGCACTCCCAATGGGAAGCTACACTCGAAGGATAAAGAATGGGCCCTCTGGCCTTGCAGCCTTATCTCAGATCAAACCTTCAAACACTTCTGCCCACTGGGAGTGCAGCATCAGTGAAGATGATTGTGCACTGAAGTTCAGAAGCTAATTTATTGAGAAATGTCTTCAACTGTAATGGTTTTAAAGTTTGAAGAATCCTTGACATTTACCGTCGGTTGCGAACTGATGTTGGATAAGGATTTGCAGAGGTAATGATTGAGGCTATTAATCTACTGCTGCATTCACATTGTTCAGCTATATGCCCAAGTGTCAGAGCAATTTACATCCAACAAGCAGGCTTCCATAAAAGTGAATGGATAATATCTTTGCTTAAATGTTGTAGACACTTGCAATGACTTAACTGGTTAAGGAAATAAGTAGCTGAACCATAAAAACAATGACACTCAATCCCTAGTCTATGCTGCCTGAGCTCATTGATCTCAGCAGGGCTAGTGGCTGGGTTACTTTAATTGGCACCTGCCCCTGAATTAGGAGAGAACTGTTAGTCAGGGTTCCCTTTCTCAATTTGCTATACAGTTAATCTGGTTGGTAGCATGCGTATGGACACGGGTTAAGACAGTGTTAGGTCCTTCAGTATTGCTATCTGCAATTGTATAGTCCACTGACATTTACTGTCCAGGCTTGTGCACAAATAACAACTTCCTGAGCAAGTTACTGTTTGCTGCCAATGGATGCCATATCCCAGCAAGGAATCAAGGGAGGAGAGAAAATGTTTGATGATCTTTGCCAGGAAAAGGGAGAGGGATCATGGTACTTTGATTACGAAGTCAAATTAAATTGCAACTGCAAGACATTGAGGCACAGGTGCAAAGTGTTAAGACACAAGTTCAGGACTAATATGAGAAATATAATTTCTTCACCTCAGTTGCTCCTTTGGCTAGTGTAGTTACATGGAGTCCACAGCATGGCAACAGGCCATTCAGTCCATCTGGGCTGTGCCACTATTTATGCTACACAGGAGGCTTCTTCCACTCATTTTCATCCAGCCCAATCACCACGCCCTTCTGTTCCTTTGTCCCTTATGTGCTTATCTAGATTCTGCTTAAATGCATCTATGCTGTTCAACTCATCTAGTGCTTCTGATAGCACACCCCACATTCTTTCCAGTTCGAATAAAAAAGCATCTTCCTAATTCTCCTTTGGGTTTATTAGTGACTATTTTATAATTATGTTTCGGACTTCCCTACAGATGGAAATATTTTCTCTGTGTCACCAAGACACATCATGAGATATTATAGCTGATGACCAAAAGTTTGGTCAAAGGTAGATTTTAAGGAGTGTCTTAAAGGACGGAAGAGAGGCAGAGAGGAAATTCCAGAAGTTAAGGCCTTGGCAGCTGAAGGCAATGTTGGTGTGATTGAAATCAGGCATGGTCAGGGGCCAGAAATGGGCGAGCATAGATATCTTGGAGGGGAGGATGTAGGGCTGAAGGAGATTATAGACAGGTGGGGAGATGGGGGTAGGGTGGGTCATAAGGCCATTTGAAAACCAAGGTAAGAATTTTAATATAGAGATGCTGTTTAGCCGGGAGCCAATGTAGGTCAGCGAACACAGGAATGATGGGTGAACTGAACTTGGTGCAAGTTAGGATACAGGCAGCAAAATTACCTCTGATTTACATGGGTAGAACTTGGGAGGCCACCAAGGAATGCATTGGAATAGTCACATCTAGTTTATAGATTAATTTGATTTCATATTTATTCGTCATTTCTGATTATTTATGTATGGCAGATACTTTGCCTAAAGGATGTTATTCTCTTAATACTTAGATTAATGATAAGTTAAACACTTAACTATCACTGTGATCCTCCTGATAGGCTATGCTGCTAGTACCTCTGACTACCCCTGTCATCTGCCAGTCGTAGACCCCCAGTAGGTACTGCTGCTGCCACCTCTCACTTGTTTAAATATCACTGTAGTTCTCCCAATGAATTCTGCTAAAGTGGAGACTAAACTCCAGAAATACTCAAGAGGCATTTAGATGCTGTGATGGAATTGCAGACATCTATGGAAGAATGAGGCAGATGGGCTGACTGGCCTCTCTCACCTGCATTGGTTGTACGTCTGGGATTGGCAGGCTGTTGGTAAACCCTTGTGTGCTGAAAATTTCTAATCTATCAGTAAAAGTTGGTTAGGCAGCTGGGATTGTGACCACATAGTTGTAGCTCCTAGTATTAATGGAGTTCTGAGCGATGTGTTAATTTGTTTCTCTGTGATTAAATCTATATTTTGGGGATTGTTTTTGTCTGTGTGCGCGCATTTTAGGTGTGGAGCCACAGTTACTTTGCATCTGTAAGGGTGACCTCTGGTTGACTGGGGATAGTAACGTTTAGGGTACAGAATGTGCCAAGGGTTGATATATTCCTACCTAGGAAAAGGGGCGGAATCATGTTGGGAGATATTAACGGGTCATACAGTTCCATTCAAGGCACAAAGTGAACAGCAGTCCGTTGGAAGCAGACAGAGAGGAGAGTCAACTCCATGCAGCTGAACTGCTGCCATTTGCTCGGTGCTGCTAAGAGCTGGGGCTCATGGAAACCCAGAAGCAGTTGTTGGCAGCAGCATAGCTGAGAATCTGGGACCGTGCCCATTTTTAGATACAGGCGTGTCGTCTGGCCAGCACAGGGTGGAATGCTGTCTCAGTAGGACATCAGCTCAGCTGGAAAAGAAGACTAAGGAGACTCGACCTGGGAGCACATTTGAGGGAAATCTGGAATAGTGTGCCTTTTGGGTTAAGGTTTTACCTGTGGAACACGGGTAGAGTAAAGCTGCTGTTGGCTGGGGATCAGATTAGCTCTTTGAAAGAGAGAGAAGCAGAAATCCCTTAGGAGGAAGACAGGGTTTTAAAGAATTTTTGTGATTCCCTGGCATTCGTGTGGGTTGCTGAGAAAATTCAGGGGACCTGTCTTGGTTCTGTCTGCTGTTTAATGTGCAGCTTGTGGTGTGTTCGACCACAGTTTGCCTGTTCGTTCATGTTTACCTCATGTTAATTCTACATGTTCAAGTGTACAACAGAGTATATAGACTGTTTGCTTGGTTGGTTTTATTAGTAAATTTTTTTCTGTTCATTTGAAATTGTGAAATCTTGTGCCTTTATTTGCTTTGTGAGTAACTGGGGTTTCAAATTTCGTCTACTTGAACAAAAAAGATTATTGGTCCCTAACCAGATTGTAACAAATTTTGGAATCTCGTGCAGGACCATAACAAGATATGGGAGTCTGGTATGGGATTGTAACATTCAAACCAGTTAAGTTTCAATTGAGAAGCAAACAAATAATTGTAATGGACATGCCCTATTGTAGGCTATTGGCGACTTCTTAGCTTCCTGGCTCCTAATCCCAACTGTTTTCAAGTTGAGTAGCTGCTTTACTTGATATTTACCCGATTCTTTTGGATTGAGTTCCATGCTTTTTATTTCTATATACTTTTTTTTTCCAAAAAAAAGAAACAGAAGATGGAACACTATCTGTGGGCAGTGAAAGGTCATGAGGAAGCCTTCTGATATTATTGCAAGCACGCTGCTGAAAGATGGGAGATAGAGTGGGAATCAAATAACACAGGCATTGAGATGCTTGCTCTGACCCTGTGTATTCAGGGGAGTGTGAAGTGAGCAGCATTTTCACTGCTCTGCCACTGTGCCTGTGATCAGCACAGTTGTCTCTTGAGGGGAGATGCCAAGAACAGTAAGTGTAGTTTCAAAAAGCAATTGCACATTAGCTGTGTAAGGCATAACTATATTTGTCAGCTAAATATTTTCTTTCTAGCATAACAGTTATAGGATCAAAAATAAATTATTGTGCTTAAAAACAATTCTTCTTAATTGGCCCTTTCATGTAAGACATGGTGTTACCACGAATAGCACACATTACTTAAATCAAATGGGAAGGCTGCGAGTTGGTGTATAACCTATCACCTTCCAGTTTTCTTCCATGTTTTTCCTGATGGTATTGCTTCACGTTGGATTGTGAACATATAAAAATGACAAGCCGAAAACCAGCTGGTATTTCAAACCTTGCCCCACATTAATAATTTTTGCAGCATCATGACCAGATGCTCCTCACCAACAGTCATGTAATCTACTGAGAGCTTCCTTAAAAATAACTGAGCCAATAAAAGTGGGTGGTAAACTGCTTCCGCAGATGCTACCCTCTGAAGCCACCTGATGCAGCTGGGCGGTGTCCACACTGCAGCCTTGACAGTGACTGACCACAGCGATGCCCAGTCATTTCTGCCAGCTGCGACTCAGCTGGTAGCATTCTCACTTATGATTCGAAGGTTGTTGGTTCAAGGCCTACTCCAGAGACTTGAACACAAATTTAGGCTGACGCTCCAGCACAGCACAGGGGGAGTAGTATGCACAGCCTGTGGTACCATCTTTCGGGTGAGATGTTAAACCAAGGTCCCGTCTACCCTCTCAGGTGGATGTAAAAGACTCCAGTAAAATATTACAAAGTGGAGTGGGAAAATCATCCTCGGTGTCCTGGCCGATATCTATCCCTCAATCTACATCATTAAAGCAGATTATTTGGTCCTTATTACATTGCTGTTTGTGGGAACTTGCTGTATGTGGATTGTCTGTTGCGTTTCCTACATTGCAACAGTAACCACACCTTAAAAGCATTTTATTGGCTGTAATGTGCCTTGGAACGTCCTGAGGTTGTGAAAGGGGCTGTATCAATGCAAGTCTTTTTTCTTTCTTGACAGTATCACTATGTGCACTTTCCAGGAGATGAAGGATAGTAGCGAGAATTGGAAATCATGGGTGTTTCTCGCCCACTCCCACTCCCATATCTCCCCTCCTCCCCTGAGCCAGGCACCCCCAGGCCATTTAAAGCACTATTGTAGGCAACCAAGCTGAGACCAACTAATTTGACACTGTCTGGGGATAGAACCTGGAACCTTTCTGCTTCGTTGCACAGTGCATTTAGCTCCACAGCCCATTTAACCTGAGGTTTACAGAGAACAGGAATGTATATCTTTAATAATAAAAACAGAAAGTACTGGAATTCTCAGCAGGCCTGGCAGCCTCTATAGAGAGAGAAAAACAGAGATAACAGGTAGAATTTTCTGTTTTGGACACCAAGTGCGGTGGCGGGCGGGAAAATGGCAGGGTTCCCGCTAGCTGGCAGGGTGGGTTTTTGCGTCCAATCTTCTACCTTTCAGCTTATTAGTTATGCAGCAGCGAGGTGCTTGTCGAATCTTTTGGTGGGGTGGGCAGCAATTCATCCACCCTGCAATTACCTCATGGGGTCGAAAGTCCTGGTGTCATATCTAAATGGCACCTGCACACACTTTCACTCACTGCAGCCCAGGTGTATTAGGAACTTCTTTGCAATGGCAGACAAAAAAACAAACCCATCTGGTCCACAGTTCAGTGAGGACTCCCTGGAGTTTCTCATCCAGGAAAGGTGGGAGGTCCTCTTCCCTTGGGATGGGAGCAGGAAGCCCTTCCACTGGACCTTGGTGGCCTTGGAAGAAGTTGCCAGGGAGGTCAGTGCCTATGCCAACCGAAAAAGGACTGCCCTGCAGTGCAGGAAGAGAATGAATGATATGTTCCACTCCGGCAGGGTAAGTGAACCTTCTAATAAAAACAAAAAAACTGAGGATGCTGGAAATCCAAAACAAAAACAGAATTACCTGGAAAAACTCAGCAGATCTGGCAGCATCGGCGGAGAAGAAAAGAGTTGACGTTTCGAATCCTCGTGACCCTTCAACAGAACTGATGCTGCCAGACCTGCTGAGTTTTTCCAGGTAATTCTGTTTTTGTAATTGAACCTTCTACTCACTCCAAACTCACACTTTCTTAAGGGTATCAGGCACTCTAAGGGTTAGAGTCAACAGGGACGTCACACTCTACCAGTAGATGGGACAGCAGCACTGATTGTCAGCCAGTTGCTTTAACATCAACATCTCATGTAAGATCCTGCACAAACAGCATCTTCAGCAGTTACAGGAGAGGGCTTAGCACGCACAGCAGGCATGCATGCTTCTAAACTGCTCTTTCATCCATAGTGCTCACAGTCAATCCATCTGTCAGTATGCAGGACAGGATAGCCCACAACAAAAGGGAGAGAGACAACACTGGAGATGGTACCCTGTAATTGTGGGACCTCTCCACCTTGGAGGAGGAGGATGCTGAGTTGTCTGTTGAGGACAAAGATACAAAGATCGTTCCTTCATGGAAGGCGAGATCCACCTCTCAGAACAAGTCAGTGAGGATGCATCCAGTATACATCAGCAACATGCAGACACTGAGTGTACCTGCCTAGCCAATCACTATTTGCCTCTTCCCTTTGTTCCAGATACCAGCAAGAAAAGGCGGAGGAAGAGGCCCAGCCTGCGCCTCAGCCCTTGCCCACCTTAGATGAGGTGGCTGAGGATCCATTTATAGAAAATCTGTCAATGCACCCTCCAGTAGCACAGATACACACACTCCAGTGGGCTCTAGTTCTAGAGTAGGTTCAAGTTCACAACCTGGTGATCACTTCACGGATCTGTGCCCACAGTAGGTGAAGGTGGTAGCAGGTGAAGGCGATGGCAGCCAAGGTCTCTGACAGTTGGTGGACAGTTGGAGACTAGGCCCCTGCTGAGTCCAAGGATGAGCCTCTGCACTCAACCCACAGAGAAATGTTGAAGATGCAAAGACAGGCAAGGGAACATGAGGCGTTGAAGTGGATGATCAGCCATGATTGTATTGAATGGTGGAGCAGGCTTAATGGGCTGAATGGTCTCCACTTGCTCTTATGTTCCTATCAGACAAAATTGTGAGAGGCTGTCACCAGACTCGAATGAAGGATGGAGGAGTCCGTCCACATTCTGTCTGATGTCGTGGCTGCAGGATGCAAGCGCATCATAGCCTCCATTGGGAGGGTGGTGGTTGCCTTGGAGATCCAGATCCATAAAGCGCACAGTTTCTGCCAGATTTGCATTCGGACCCACACTCCATGGCTTTAGACATGGGTGCATTCCAGCAGCAGCTAGGCGAGAGGGGGGAACGAAGCACCTTGACGTATCTCCAGGTGCTTCCTCGGGTGCTGTGCCTTCCAAGGATGACCGCTTTGTTAGGGGTGAAGGCAACTTATGCTTCCCGCTTCTCATCTTGTGATTGTTCACTTCTTGTGAGATGTTCAGGATGACAATGAAGGTCTTATTGTCTCTCCTACGTCAAGATGTCAGGAGAACTTGTGCTCGCCTTCACCTTATTCCTCTTGGAATCTTGTCGCTATGAGTTTGTCATGGGCATGTCTTCCGCATGCACGTACAATGGCATCCCCTTCATTGTCCTCCTCTTAAGAGACGTGTAGCTCCTCCGTGTCTCCATGTGGCAACTCATCTCCCCCTTTGCAGCGCTAGGTTGTACAGGGTGCAGCAAACAATGATGATGCAGGATACCTTCTGTGGTGAATACTGAAGAGCCCCACCTGATTGGTCCAAACATCTGAAATGCATCTTTAAGAAGTTAACAGTCTGTTCCATTGTGGCTGAATGTGCGGCATTGTATCTCCCTTAAGGTGCACTCTGTGGATGACGAACCGGCGTCATTAGATACATCTTTAAGGGCTAGCCCTTATCACCCAGGAGCTAACCCTCTTTGCGCTGAGGGCCCTCATAGACCTGTGGCACCCTTAAGTGACTCAAGATGTAAGATTCGTGGGAGCTGCAATGGTACCTAGCACAATCATACATGATCTGCTTGGTGTGATCACAGATCAGCAGGACATTGAGAGCGAAATCCTTTTCTATTAATGATTCGCACTGGTTGTTGCCAGGGAGCTCTCAAGGGTACTTTACAGTTGATGCCCTGCACTTGCAAGAAGCCTGAGAGCACAGCGAATCCCACAGCTCTGGCAGCCTGGTGTGCTTCATCCATGCTGAAGTGCACGTAATGGTGAGCTTCATTGAAAAGGACATTGGCCACTTGCCTTCTGCATTTATGTGTAGCCAATTGTGAGATTCCGCAGAGGTCCCCATTGGAGCTCTAGAAGGATCCACTGGAAAAAATGTTGGGGGTAGTGGTAACCTTGAGAGCAACCGGTATTAGATGGCCTCCCATTCCATGTGGTGTCAGATCTTCACCGAGATTGTTATAGATATCAGCCACCAAATACCAAGTCAAGCGAAGGCATCTGCGACACTGTCTTTTGCTCATCTTGAGGTGTGAAATGCATTTTCTGTAGACCCTTGGTTGGGCCAAACGTCTCAGTCGATTGAGTACTCTTGTATTCAGTCCTCTAGAAATAAAGGCCCACATTCCATTTGCCTTCCTAATTGCTTGCTACACCTGCATGCTAACTTTGTGTTCCTTGTACAAGTACACCTGAGGTCACTTTGACCTTTCCCCCGGATTTTGTCACAAAAATCCAGAACGTGCTCGTCGACTTGTCTAAGACAAAAGGTTGCACTGGGTCGCTGCTAATGTTCTAAGTCTTCCGCTTAGGGAGGGCGGTCAAGTGCTGGTGTGCCTAGGTACCCAGGTGGCGACTTTCTGCCTTCAGGCGCTGCAGCGATACCTTTACGTTGAGATCCCTCCAAGATGGTGTGCCCTGGTGACGTATTTCTTCCGCCGGGTGCATGGCCTGTGTTATGACGTGCTGCTCCTGTTTGTAGACCTGAAGGACCTTTGTGGCTCCTTGCAGGTGTTGCACGTCTTTTACCAGGACCTGATCAAAGTCTGGAATATGGTCGCCTCGCGCCGTAGCTCTCCTCTGTCAGAAGTAGCAGCTATCATCAGAGAGCCGCTGCTCAGGAATCTGCACTTCTGCCCTTTCCAGTGGCTGGCAGAGAGGAGGGCGGTGGCTCCCGGGGTGACCAGGATCAGGGATGTGCTGAGTGGTGGAGGAGTGGGCTTGATGTTTCTGCAAGAATTGAAACATTGCATGTCCATGGACATCCGGCTCGCGGCCAATGCCATTGAACACCTTAGGACAGGTGTGCTCAGCCCTGATGTCATTCTGGGTCTTGAGGTGGCGCAGGTGCGCTATGGTCTTCTGTCTAAGCTTACCCCTGTTCGGACAGAATTCCATGTTGGCCCCAAGCCTGAACCCTCCTTTTGGAGCCAGTGCCCCGCTACCTGAGTTGCCCCGCGGAAATACCCTCCGTGCCCTTTAGCATGGTACGGAGGGGTTTCCTATATGGGCTGCTGCTTCACATCCTTGACCTTGCCCGCCGCCTGGACATGCCCTGACATGCTTTGTTGCCGACCAGTAGTGGAGGTCCCCAGTGGGGGGCCCTGTACAGGGGGTGTCCTCCCATTTTCCATTGGGGACCTGGGATGGAGGGTGTTGCACGCAGCAGTCCTATACAACTGTAGGATGTGCCAATTCACAGATTCCCAAGATGCCTGCATTTTTTGGGGCCTTGTGGAGTCTGTTGACCACACGTATATAAGTTGTCGTAGGCTGCACCCCCTATTTAGTTACTTGAAAAACCTTTTGCTTCTGTTTTGTTTGCACTTCAGACCTATGCTTCTGATCTACAGGCAACCGGTGCGGAGGGGGGCCGGGAAGGAGGAGGACCTCTTCTTGAACCTGCTCCTAGTTGGCCATTAACAGGTCCAGGCAGCAGGCTATCGAGGGTGTTGTCCGACCTGACTGTCTGCCCCTTTTCTGCAGCTACGTTCGTGGCCGGGTGTCCATGGAGAGGGAGCACGCTATGTCTGCCAGCACTGTCAAGGCCTTCCATGCTCGGTGGACACTGCAGGGACTGGGGTGTTTTACTGACCCTCTTAATCACATTTTGGTTTAATGTTTGTAAGTTTCCTTTAAATTTTGCCTTTGTTTCTGCAGTTTCCCTTTAAGGGGCTGCTTTTTAATTTGTCCCCAATTTTGTTAATTTAGTTTATTTGGGTGACTCAAAAAGAGTTACACCAGAGTCCCTCTGAGTATTAACATTTACAAGTTTCATGCCTTTTAAAAGATAAGGTGCTTTTCTATTCCAACTACCAAAATGAATGACCTCACGTTCCCCATGTTATATTCCATCTCCTTGTTGCCCACTCACTTAACCAGTCTATCTCTTTGCAACCTCTTTCTATCCTCCTCACAGCTTACATCCTACCTAGCTTTGAATTGCCAGCAAATTTAGATACATTACTCTCAGCCTCTTAATCTAAGCCATTAATATAGATTGTAAATAGCTGAGGCCCCAGCACTGACCCTTGCGGCATTCCATCAATCGCAGCCTGCCAGTTTGAAAATGCCTCGTTTATCCCTACTCTTTACTTCCTGTCTCTTAACCAATTGTATGTCCATACTAACTTATTACACCTGACTCCAAGGTATTCTGTGCCCACTGGCTTTGGGCATGTTCGGTGGCACAAGTGGACAATATGGTGAGAAGGCCAAAAATCGGTTTCACGATGTCGTGAAACCACTTTGTGATTGTCTGCTCCCCCCGCCAATGGCGGATGGTGTTTCCCACCATTGGGCGTTGGGAACCTCATTGTAATACATCAGCATATCTTTAAAAGGCCAGCCCGCTGGAATCGTGTCCACCCCGCTGGATCATCCAAGCTCGTAGGAGTGATTGCATACCGACATATTTCACAACAGCATATAAAAGGCATGCACTTGGCGGGCTGCACTTTGAGAGGAACTTGGAGGTAAGTACACAGTAACATTGTGGAGCGCTTGCCCGGGACATCTGTTGGACTCTAAGGTTGAGGCGCTTTGGGGGGCCAAGGGCTTCCCTGCAGTTGAGGTGACTTAGCAGGGGGTGGGGGATCCAAGGGTTCCCCTGCAGTTGAAGGTAGCGCACCAGCACATACAAGGTGGGAGGGTGGGGGATGGGTAAGGGAAGAGGCCACACATTAGTGAAACCTTGTATAAAGCGACCATTACTTTGCAGCTGAGGCAGTTCAGGCGCAGCCACGTTGATATTGCAGTTGGGCCCCTAGCTTATCTGCCCACTCAAGCAACACAGGGGCATCAAAGTGCCACCAAGTGCTCCAGAGCTATTCGCTCTTCGGGCATAGACTGCAAAGTAATGAATGTTTTAGTGTTCTGCAGAACAGTTGGACGACTGGGCACATTGTACAATCTCCTTGCTAAAGCTGACTGTGGAGCGGCCACTGCTGGAGGCACTCACAGCCCTTTGCAATTTCGTCATCCCAGTTTGGCCAGTCTCCCCCATGGTTCAAGCTAACAGTGCAGTCTTGCAGCGCGGGTTGGGAGAATGCCTGAGCTGAGAGCACACTGTGCAGTACAATGGGCAAAATTGTCACCAATTGGTTGGGTAGAGTGGGGCAGAGGTGGTGGGGTTTCAGGCATCCATGCAGTGCATTAATCTCTGGTCATCCAAGTGATGGCCAGCATTCTCCGCGATGTGTTACGGGCCTTCAGACTTAACCAGGACAGGTTCTTAATACACCCATGCTAACCATGTGTCTCTCTCTTTCATCCTGTAGGAGGAGTACATTAGGATCATGGAGCCTGGTGACCTCGCTGTATGCTTCATGGCTTACAGAGAGTGAAGACGGCGGAGAAGAGAGAGACTGAAGTGCTTGGCTGCTAAGAGGGAGGAGCAACACCCTGTGGAAGAAGGGGCAGCTGGGGCTCCCGCACATGTCATAGTGAGTCATCGCTGATCGGTGCCTAGCTAAACCCCAGAGTCTATAGACGTTGCCTTTCATTTCTGCAGATGACTGAGAGCCAGTGTCGCCGAAGACTGCGCATGTCCAGGGAACTGGTCGGTCACATCTGCCAGCTACTGCAGGATTTGAGGCCACGGGGACGTGGAGGGCATCCACCACCAGTGGCCGTGAAAGTGACAGTGGCGCTCAATTTCTATGCCAGTGGCTGCTTTCAGGGCTCCACAGGCGACCTCTGTGGGATATCACAAGCCTCCAACCACAAATGCATCTGTGAGATCACAGATGCCAACTTCGCGAGGGCACACAACTTTGTGCATTTCACCTGTGACCAGGACAGCCAGGATGTAAGAGTAATTGGATTTGCCCACATCTCAGGTTTCCCACAGATGCAGGGTGCCATCGACTGCACTCACGTGGTGCTCTAATCTCCATCGCAACACACGGTGAACTGTGTCAACTGCAAAGGATTCCATTTGCTGAATGTGTAGCTGATGTGCGACCACCACAAACTCATCCTGCAGGTGTGCGCACGGTTTCCAGGGAGTGTGCATGACTCCTACATTCTCAGTTGGTCACAGATCCCTGAAGTCCATAAACGATGTCACGCATCGTCTGCTGTGCCCTTTGCTGCGCCAGGTTGTAATGGGGAGAGGAGCTGTACGAAAAAGATATGGAGGAACTGGAGGTCTCCTTTGACAGGGATGAGAGTGAGGAGTTCCTTGAAGTCGACAATGACTGGGATGAGGCTCTTGCACTGACCAGGCGAGGCAGGCGCGGATGAGAGGCCCTCATAGCTGCGAGATTTGTGGAGGATGATGACAACATGCAGTGAGGACATGCCATAGATCTTCACATAGCCTCCGAGAATGTGACTCCTGTCCGGCCAAGGGCAGCTCGCTTATGCTCTGTCGTATCAGTGAGACTCAGCCTTGAAACTTTAGAAGCATCTGATCCTTTGTCAGCCTTCAGCATCTGACCTCTTCAGGAGCACAGCATCACTGGTCACAGATGCTGAAGAGGTGGTGGCCAGCCCCACCTTAAAGGTGATGAGAGCGCACAGAGAGAACGAATGGACTCTGTGACGCCTGCCCACGGCATTCTGGCAGCAATGACAAGCACCGTCGAGGTGCAGGCATCAGTAATGTGTCCAGTGAGTGTGAGGCCAGACCATCACTTTGGTCTGAAGGCTGCACAAAGCACAGGGAGGAGGGTCTGGACTGAAACACCTGCCTCTAGCTTGTGCAGAAAGGTGCCATGTCTGAGCGACACGAACACTGCTCATCGGAACAAGGAGCCATAGGTAGGGAGACATTCTTGGGAGTTTATTGACAAAAGTGAACAGAATGTACAAGTGATTAACACCCAGGCTGTGCTAACAAAAGAGTTAGATCATCTTAACTTCCCTAACACTGCCGCTATGTCCTGGTGCTTCCCGGACATCCACGGCAGAGGTGGAGGCAGCCTGTAGACTGCTATTTCCCATCTGTGATGACTTTGGTGGGTGTCCTCTAGAGGGCTGAGACCTGATGGGCTCTGACCTACTTTTGGGGTCCCGCTGTGTGGCAGTGGCCCCCTCCTCGGCCTGTGGAGGTGGAGCTGCTGAGGTCACAAGAAGAGGGGATTAGGATGGGCCGGACCCTCCCGGAGTCACCTGGATGGATGGCCGTTAGGGGGCACACCTGCTGGAGGCCAACTATGGCATCAATGATGGTGTTGACCCCATGCAGCAGTGCAAGAGTGACATCCTGGGCAGAGATCTCCATGGCGGCTGCCATCCTGCCAGTGTTGTCCTTTGTGCATTGGCATGATGGTGCTATCACCTCAACCTGAAGGCGGACAGACTCTTCTATCATGCCTTGCAATCTGAGGGGTGCAGTGGCCACCCCTTCCTGACGTTCCGAGCTTGCCTTTGCAGCTCCAGCAACTGTAACTTGACCGGGTCTAGATGCTCATTATTTATCTCGGACTCAGCAAATTTCTTGCCTCCAGCAGTCCTCTGAGTGCTGGACACCTGGGAAGTCCATACCGCCACCTGGTGTCGATCAGCCAGTGTGATGTGCTCACCGGGTTGTGATCCCGAGGCTATTGTAAAGCTAAGCCCCACCGCTGTGTGTGTCCCTGCACTGGTGGAGAGTGTTGGTGAGCGCTGTGATGGGACTTCAAGGAGGGTGCCTCCAAATTCCTCTTCAGAGAAAGCCTCAGGGTTTGATTGGAGGCCATGGGTTGTGGATTCCGTTGGCTGTTTCCCAAATGTGCCTGCGGAAGCAAGGGGAGATAATTAGTGTATGGCAGTGGCCTGTGAAACAGGACACATCACTCACGGCATAGTTGTTTGGTGGATGTTACATTGCTGGGTCCTCACTTAGTAGAGTATCACCGACCTCACTGCCAACACAGGAACGGTCCAGATTGTTGCCAGCCAGCTGAATGGCTCTGTTTTCAAAGTCGGTGAGGATCTTGATTTTAGGCATTCCTCCACCGGTCTGCAGCCTTTTCTTCTCGTGTGCCAGCTGTCCTACATGAATAGAGATGGAGAGAGTGTAAGCCTGCCAGGCCATTTGATAAGTAAGCCTGGCATGTGTGGGTGCTGATAACGGATTAGGACAATGAAGGTGTGTGTGAGAGTGAATGGTGATGTCCCTTGAACTGGCAGTGAGTGAGGGCCCTGTGGGCATGTGATGGGTTTGTGAGTGTGTGAGTTGAGAGTGATGAGAAGAGTGACTTACCCTGGCAGAACGGACGAGATCATTCATCCTCGTGCGGCATTGGGTGGATGTCCTCTTTTGAAGGGCGTTGGCGCTGACCACTGTTGCCACTGCCTCCCAAGCCTAGCCAGTCATGACGCTGCCCATCCTGCGGCCAGAGCGGAGGTAGAGGACATCGTGGCAGGCCTCCACTGTGTCCAAAAGTTGCTCCAGTGATGCATCATTAAAACTGGGGACTGCTGCCTTTTTGCCTTTCCTGGACATCCTCCCTACAGAAGCCCTGGGCTGGAAGTATGGACATGTGTGCTTCTGGCTGGACTTTAAATCTGGCGCCTAGTGTGATGAAGCAGCAAGGTGATGGCGTAGCGGGTGAATGGGAGCCTGCCCACTATGGAAACAGTGTGTTTCCAGGGAATGCATAATTAATACGGCGGGTTTGGGACGATACGTTTTACCTGCCAGCCATCACCGCATTTAGTGCAAATCTGGGATGATTCCGCCTCATGAGTCCTTGGCTGGGATTTTCCATGCCCACTGGCGTCGGGCGTGTTCGGTGGCGTGAGTGGACAATATGCAAGAAGGCCAGAAATCAGTTTCACGATGTTGTGAAATCAGTTTGAGACCATCCACTCAGTGGGCCACATTCCCTGCCATCAGATGTCAGGAACCTCATTGTAGTACGCCAGCATACCATTATAAGGCCAGCCCACCGGACTCATCCCTGCCGCCACCGCTGGATCATCTCCCCATGTCGGGAAAACACACTGACATGTTTCACAACACCAGATACAAGGCATATACTTAGCGGGCTGCACTTTGCTCTGGAATTCAAGGTTTGTTTGCCTATCTTGCTTCAGTCAGCACTCACAGTCATCAGCTCCAGGCTTCACAGACAGCACCACCACTTTTAGGGGGCTCACAGGTAGGTCTCTACTCATCAGATCAGCCATATATGGGCGGCTTTTCAATGGCTACAGGGCAAGGGCTTGCTTGGGGAGGGGCGAAGAGTTGGCCTCAGGCAATGGAAGAGGCTGTGGACAAGGGCTGTACTACAGAAGGAGGGTGAGTGGGCACACATGTTGATTTGTGCAAGTGGTCTCCAGATTGTGAGGGCTGAGGAGGCAGGCTCCAGAGGAGATGCGGCCAGATGGACATGTGAGGGTATGTGTGTGAGAATGGGTGGTGATGTTCCTTGAGCTGGCAGTGAGTGTGATGCCAGTGAATGCATGATGGGCTTGAGTGTGTGAGTTTAGAGTGCAGAGATAGTTGCCATACCATGGCACACAACAAGATCATTCCATCCTCTATCTGCATTGGATGGCCAACCTCTTCTGTGCAGCATTGGCACTGATCACCACTGCCATCACCTTCCAAGCTGGAGTGGTAATGTTGCTGCCCCTTCTGCTGCCAGAGTGGGGATACAGGACATCACAGCTGGCCTCCACGGCGTCCAAAAGCCGCTCGAGGCCTTTTGGGACTATGTCTTCTTTGCTGCGGTCCTGGGCTGGAAGCCTTGAGCACAGCTGTACTTTAAATATGATGTCTAGTGTGATGAAATGGTGTGATGATGGCATGGCAGGCGAATGGGAACCTGCCTGGCATGGAAACAGCGTGTATCCCGGGAATGCATAATTAATGCAGCGGGTTTGGAATGAAATGGCATGAAAAATCACAATTGTGGCCAGCAGGTAAAGCGTCATTTTCCTGCCTGTTACCGCACTTAGTAAAAATCTGGGACAATTCCATCCCTTATTTTGCGTATTCACCTTGTGTGTAGCACCTTATCAAATGGCTTTTAGGAATCCAGGTATATTTAATCCACAGATTCCCTTTTACCTACCCTAATAGCTATACCTGCAAAAAACTCTAAGTTTTCAAACACAATTTCACTTTCATAAAAATCCATGTTGTCTTAATCATACTTTGATTTTTTAGGTGCATCATTAAGACTTCATTAATGATAGATTCCAGCGCATTCTTGATGACTGATGTCTGGTTAACTAGTCGGCAGTTCCCTTTTTTTCTCTCCGCCTCCTTTCTTGAGTAGCGCTGTTACATTTACTAACTTTCATTCTTCTGGGACCATTCTAGAATCTAGGGAATTGTGGAAAATCATAACCAGTGCATCCACTAAACAAACTCTCCCTTTATGTTGTGATGCATTTATATCTGGCCTGTGCCAGCTGTTGTAAGTGGAGCTGTATACATACACTTCAGCATACCAATCGCTGGCTGCTTGACCTAATGTTTCAATTGACACTGAGCCAAGAGGTTTGCAAGCATGGCACTAATTTATACAGTTGTATTAATTCTCTCTGTGTTGACATTTCTCTTGCAGATAAGGCATTTAATGATGTTTATAGACAGACAAAGGACAGACTGATACTGGGGATAAAATTTCTTGACAGTCTTGATTCAATACAGAGAAAATACATGGGACAAGCACGGGAACTCCTGCTGTTAAATCTTTGCATGCGAAACAATTGAGATCCGAGGCCAGAAAACTGCCTTTGAATGTAAAATGCGTGAATGCCTATTTTGCACAGTAATTAATTCCACACTGCATTGAAATGTGAGCTTTCATTACTTGGTCATTAATTACAAAGAAAAAGGCATTCTTTTAAAAGAAATATCACCCCCTCCCTCCCCAAAAGGTTGGTGTTTTAAGCCATCTGTTAAAAGGCAATGGTTGTTTTCTTTTTGCAGCTCAACACCAAAAAGTTACCATGAATAGAATATTACAGCGATGTGCTGGATGATTTAAAAGGAGTTATTTTACTTGCCTGATGGACCTCATGAATCATTAACACTGTTTTTCAAGTGAGTGATGAGCTCTCTGCAGTATTGACAACTCAAAACCACTTTTCAGAAACTGCTGGCACTTTGATCCTTTAATAATTCCGAAATGAAACCACAACTGTCGCACTGGGTTTGAATGGGGGAGGTGGTTGTGAGAGATTTTGTCCAGCATAATGGAGTGCAATCTGACTGGATGGTGGACTCTATTTATTAGATGTTTTTAGCATTCTGTGCTTGCCGTGCACCCCCAGCCCCAATCTGCCCCACTAAAACTAGACACTGATTATTCACTTACAGATATTGCATCTCCTGGCGCCCCTTGACTCAGTGGCTCTGACGTAGTCATTTTTAGTTTCTGATCGGACCATGATCTTTATATCTCCCACTATCTAATTGGAATCACCGGCTACAGATGACAGCGCTTCCCTTTAAGGTGTGTCTTTGTAGCCTTGTGTAGCTCAAGGAAATGCATGGGTATAGTGCATGAATAAGCAACTGAGAGGTCACCTGTTGAAAATTTCATCTCGTAATGTCGAGACTAGGTTGTTATGGTGTTTACTGCTTCTGAGGGAGCTGAGCTGCCGTTTGAGTTTCAAAGTGTGCTGTATTAAATTAGCTTTGTTAAGCAACGAGCACGGTTTCTTTTGAGTTCAGATGACTAGGTTTCAAAATCCAATACAGGAGCACAGAATCTAGGCTGACATTTGAGCGCAGCACTGAAGGAGGGCCACTTTATCAAAAGGCTGTACTTCAATTGAGCTGTTAAACCAAAGCCCTGCCTGCCTGTTGTGCTAGTTTATGTGGATGCTGCCGGTCCAATGTGAAGCTTCAAAGATAAAGCTTCCTGGTGTCCTGCTGAATGCTACTACGACAAACTACATTTACTTAGCACCTTTAACATAGTAAAATGTCCAAAGGCACATTGTAGCAGCATTATCAAACAAAATTTGACATTGAACCACACAAGGAGATAGTAGGGCAGGTTGGTCCAAGAGGTAAGTTTTAAGGATCATTTTGAAAGAGATAGAGGGGTTTCGGGTGTGAATTCTAAATCTTAGGACTGATTCTTTGCTCGATAAGGCTACCATGTTTGTCCACATAACAGAAGTCACTGCACATGTCACAAAGTTGTATGTCCAGTGCATTGAGATATGAGGCAAGATCTAGAATTAAAAGACTTTCTTTAAATTTTATTTTGGTAACTTTTGGGGTAGCTGGTGGCATAGTTGTAATGTCACTGGACTAGTAATCCAGAAGCCAAGGCTAATGTTCTGGGGACACGGGTTCAAATCCCGCCACGACAGCTGGTAGAATTTAAATTCAATTAATAATCCGGAATTGAAAAGCTAGCCTCAGTAACGATGACCATGAAGCCATTGCTGATTGTCATAAAAACCCACCTGATTCACTAATGTCCTTTAAGGAAGGAAATCTGCCATCCTTACCTGGTCTGGCCTACATGTGACCTGTCTTGTCTGTCTATCTGTCGCTCTCTCTCTCTCTGCCTCTCTCTCTGTGATTGACTCTTAACTGCCCTCTAAAATGATGTGGCAAACCACTCAGCTCAAGGGCAATTAGGGATGGGCAACAAATGCTAATCTTGCCAGCAAAGCCCATATCCCATAGAATTAAAAAAAAACTAGGGTTATCTGATTTCTATCTTTGCAATTTTCAGTTTCACATAATAAAAAATATTCTGGGAAAAGTCATAAATAGGCACATAGAATGTTTATTTGAAAAGGACACAAACCTGACTTGACGATACATATTCCAAAGATGGTGAACACTGCAAACCAGTAGAAATCTGATCAAATGATGTACCCCATTTTTCTCTACAACTGGTGACTGGACATTTCCAGCAGTTTTAATATCTGTATACTTCATTAAAATATGCTATTTATGTCATGCAGTGCTTATTTGCACAACACCATCAGGATGTGTGGTCACATCCTTAAGTAGCATTGCTAGCCCTGTTTCCTGCAAGCTGCTCCATGGTTAGTGCTGTGGGACCCGCAGGATACTTCAGTAGTTTCTAAAAACCATTTTTACAATAAAACCTGATCTTGCGGCGAGTATGTCATCATCTTTAGTTTAGACTTCCTTAGAGTTTATAAAGCACACAGTATGTTTTGAACACTTAACTTGGCAGTTCAAAGAATCATGCAGTGCAGAAGGGGGGATTGGTTGACCCATTGTACCTGCGTCGACCCTTTGATAGAACCACCCAGTTAGTTTCACTCTTTGGCTCTTTCTCCATATCCCTGCAATGCTTTCCCTTTTCAAGGTTACTATTGACTCTGCTTCCACCACCAATCCAGATCATCATCATTTGCTGTGTAAAATAAAGTGTCATCTCTCCCCTGTTGTAAGGTGTTGGGCGTAGCTTGATAGGTCTTATTAAGGTTTTCGTAGTCTTAGGTAGTTCAACAGTAAGCATTTATTAACTATATACATAGATACAGTAAAGGTCCAAGCTAGGAGTTGTCTCCATGCTTGCTTCTACACACAGCTCTGTCCCACACTACACTAACCCCTAGGTGGGTATCATGTGTTCTCCTACATCACTGTGTGGGCGGTACTGTATTCAGTCCCACATTAACCCTTCATGTGTCAGGCCTTTATGGTACAACCCCCCCCAAGTCTTTATCCAACATATTTACAATTTATCCCAGTTTGCCATTACTATTACCCCATTTTCCCCCTTCAAGTCTCTGAGTCCATATATTCAGGAGGTCTGTAGGCCTTATAACCTTCCATACCTTGTTCTCGTTACTGTCGCAGATGTGGTAGGCTCTGTCACTGCAGTTAAAATGTGTTGAATTGGAGGTTATTCTGGCATCTGATGTCTTCCTCAATTTCTCTCCATTGATACTGGAACGGACCCATTGATGAATGAGAAGGATGCTCATCCTGTTCCTCCTGATCATACACTCTAGGGTGCCAGCAGATATGACTAGGGTTGGTCATCATCTTTCCGGATAGTGCGCTCTCCCTTGTGGTCTTTAATCCAGACCTTCTTGTCCTTTTGTAGTTGTGGCAAGTGCCTGGCGTGGTACCTTTTGTTGTAGGCGGAAGCCTGCTTCTGCCTATAGAACTGTTTTCAGTCTTGGATGTCCTAGTAACCCTTGGCTACTGACCCTGGTACGAGTTTCTTCGGCAGGATTGGGAGTTGCGCGTAGAACTCTTTTGTCTGTCAGGAGTTCAGATGGGGTTAGGCTGCGTTATAATGGGGTGGATCTGTAGGTTAACAATGTTGTTTGGAATTCTTTGTTCTTTATTAGGAGAGCTTGTATAATGCAGACCCCTTTTTCAGCCTCCCCTTTTGACTGTGGATATCTTGGGGAGCTGGTATGGTGGTGGAAGCCGGATGTCATGGTAAATTGGGTGAAATACTCGTTTGAAAATTGTGGGCTGTTATCAGGATGCTGTGGCTCGTGAACATCTCCTTCAGTGCTTTAACTACTGCTTGTCGTGTATAGTTGCTTCTCTTCAACCCATCTGGAAAAGTAATCCACCACAATAAAGAATGGTTCTCTGTTGAAGACAAATAAATCGATGCCCAGCCTCTCCCATGGCCTGGTAGGAAACTGTGGGGATAAGGGGGCTCCCTTTGGTTCTGCTTGTGCAGCACACACATCTGACAGTTCATTATCATGACCTCAATTGCCCTGGAAATGCCTGGCCTCCAGGCAGTGGATTGGGCCGGTGTCCTGCACTTGGTGATGCCCAGGAGGCCCTAGTGTATTTTTTTTGGAGGCTTTCTTGCTGAAGGGAAACTAGGATGACCTAGCTGCTCATTGTAAACCAAGAGATTGTCTATGACTGTTAAGTGTTTCTGTTGCTTGAACCAAGCTTTCATGGTTATCACCACTTGATCACTGTTTTGGCCAGCCTTGTTGGCAGTAACGGTGGATGTGGGCACACTCCTCCTCGCATTTGCTCCTGGTGAATCTGTTGGAGTTTACTAACGGTTGCTAGCTTGTGTCTCTTTGTCAAATGGGAGTATGCGTCAAGCTCCCCGATCAGATTGACATCCTGTTTTGTTGTAAGGTCCACTGTGGCTCTGGAAAGTGCGTCTGCCATTGTTAGGTTTTTGCGCTGGACATATACCGTCTTGTAGGCGAACCTCAGGAGACGTAGGCGGAATCTCTGGATTCTAGGAAGCATCTTTGCCAGCTCCTTCTCATCGAGCAATGAGACCAGTAGTTTATTGTCTGTTTCAATAGTGACCTTTTGGGCTGATGATGTAGTCTGAAAATTTCTCGCACACTCATGTGATGGCGAGGGCTTCCTTTTCGATAACTGCATATCTCATCTCTGTGACCAAAGATTCTCTGGAAGTGTAATACACCGGCAGGCTCCATCCATCCAGTTGCTCATGAAATAAGACTGCTCTGAGGCCTGTAGATGAAGCATCAGTTACTGTGGTGGTGGGCAGGGATGGGTCGTAGTGGGCTGTGAATGTCAGTTGAGAGGTGCATCGCTTTGATGCGAGTGAATGCTTCCTCTTGATGTGTGCCCCAGCACCATGCCTGGTCTTTCTTAAGTAGGTGTCTCAAAGGTTCTGTGACCTGTGCCAGATTTGATAAGAATTTTGCTAAGTGCTTCACCATCCCTAGGAAGCTTTGGAAGTCCAGGCTTGAGGATGGGGTTGGAAAGTTGCTAATAGCTTTTGTTTTCTCTGGGTCTGCTTTGATGCCTTTATTGCTGGCAATGTGCCCCAGGAATCAAATTGATATCTTGGAGAACTCATATTTCTCATTCAGCGTCAGCCCTGCTTCCTGCAGGCTTTCTAGGACTGCTGTGAGTCTTCTGTCGTTTTTCTCCAATGTTGTACCATGAACTAAAACATTGTTCATATGGTGGATGACACCATGTAGGCCTTGCAAAATACCTGACGTTGTACGTTGAAATATTTCTGGTGCTGAGATGATTCCAAATGGCAGGGAGTTGAAGCAGAATCTGCCAAATGAGGTAATGAATGTGGTCAGCAACCTGGGCTCTTCATCTGGGGGAAGTTACCAAAAGCTGCTGTTGGCGTCGAGTTTTGAAAATACCGTGCTCTTAGAGAAGTTAGTCAGCCTGTTTTCCACTGAGGCTATGAGGTGTGCTCCTCTGGCTATAGCTTTATTGAGCTGTGTCAAATCAGTGCAAATATCGATGGATCCATTCAGTTTTGGGACTGAGACCATCCTGGAAAACCAAGTGGTTGGTTGTGTGACCAGGGAAATTGGTCCCATATTTGTCAACTTGTTTAGCTGCTGCTGCACTTGCTTCATGAGTAGATGGGGAATCTTTCTTGGTATGAAGAGGCACACAAGTTTAGCATTTTCCCTTAGTGTGATCTTGTATATGTTCTCCAGTTGCCCCAATCCTGTAAAGCCAGGCCTTTGTTGGTTGACTTCATCAATTTTTTGTAAAAGGCTAAGATCGACACAGGCTTTTCAGCTGAACAGTGAACAGTCCTGGTTGTGGCATACGAACAGGGGGTCTCAGTTTTTTTTGTCTTTGTACCTGAGTGTCGCCTGGTGAATACCTTTCACTGGGAGTTTGCTGCCTCCTGCTTTGTACAGGTGGGTTGTGGGTGGCATCAACCATTGGTTCATGAGCCATAGTTCTCTCTCTGGTAGAACTGAAGCACTGGCTCCGGTGTCCAACTTAAAAACTTGTGAGATGGCCATTAACCAAGATGTCCACATTCCAGAATGAAAATCTAGGATCTTTGACTTCACCCAGGAAACATGGTTGTGTGCTCTCTTGGTGTGCTGTCTCAACCTCCTAAATCCTCTGTGCGTTTTGATGTTTTGCCTTTGCACAACTTCCCGACCTGAAGGAGTCATTTATTTAAGGAATCTCTTTCTCCATGTTGTAAGGTGTTGGGCGTAGTTTGGTAGGTCTTACCAAGATTTTCGTAATCTTGGGTAGTTCAACAATAAGTATTTATTAGCCACTAGAAACTATATAAATAGGTACAGTGAAGGCCCAAACTAGAAACTGTCTCCATGCTTGCCTCTACACATGGCTCTGTCCAACACAATACTGGCCCTTTGGTGCAGGTCATGTGTTCTCTTACATCACTGTCTGGGTGGTACTGTACTCAGTCCCACGTTAACCCATTATGTGCCACATCCTTAGACTACATCCTCCTTGCTCCTGTTTGCAAATTCCGTTAAGTCTGCCCATTGTCTCTGGTTACGACCTCTCCTGTCAGAGGAAACTGGCTATCCAAAACTCATTATTTTGAACATTTTTATTTTAAGCACATCTCCCTGCGCACACCCATTGAACTGCATCATAAGCACTCTCCTGTGGTCAACAAGTCCTGATGTGGGACTTGAACCTGGAGCTTCTGGCGCACAGGTAGGTGCTTATTAAAAAGCAACTGCCATAAAATATTCTGACCACTCAAGGTACTCCTCCTGTTTTTTGCATGGCACTGCATCACCTCTGCAGTAAAATTAAACACAATCCGATCATGCAGGCACTATTTGCAACACTGTTCTAATCTGATTTTGCATTGCTCAGTACAAGAGCTAATTTGACCAACATGCATAAATCACAGGGAGTCTCACATGGGATGCCTTCTGAGCAGTGACAAGTGATTGAAAATCAGCCCTAAGGTTCTGCATTTTCTCTAAAAGCTGTGAAAATACAACTGTCAATTACTCAATTCAGAGATAAAACACACAAAAAAACTACAAATGCTGGAAATTCATAGCACACCTGCAGAGTGAAAAATAATATAGAATCTAAAATTTCAGGTAGGGTCTGTTCACTTCAGCTGTCAGCAGATGTGTGGTTTTGTCAGATTACACACAAGACTTTATTCATGTGTTATTGTGTTGTTACACAATGAGCAGATTGATTTAAAGATCATTGAATCTTCAACACATTCAAAAATTTGTACTTTGTAGAAGAGACAAGGAAGGGATGGAAAAAAAACCACAAATGGACTATAAAAGCGAAATAATACCGTGGTAACGAGTACGATAGGCTTTGGAATCCAGAGGATGTGCTCGAGTAGATCACTGTAATGAGTCTTGGTGGGGGGGAATCTTATGGACCCTGCAAGAGCGGGAAACGTGTGCGGGGTGACTAAATGAGGCAGAACGAGAGATTTTAATTTCCAAACGGCAGGTTGAGATGCAGAGATTAAGTCAGCAGTGTGTTTGGGCATCGAGCCTCGCGCTGTCCTGTGGCGGGTTTGTACTTGTGATGCATTTGCATGCCATGAATACTCATTAACATTAACTAAAAGTTAAATACATTTTTAAAAAAGTTTTAAAATAAAGTCCTACCTTCAAGATAAAGTCAGCTGTGCATGAGAATCTCATCACACTCTTTTGACGTTTGTTTACTGGTGGCGTGCACCTATTGGCTTTGTGCAGTTGTGTCTGAGGTCTGTGGTCGTATTGCTGAACTCTGCAGCAAAAGGGAGAGGAGCAGGAGAATGGTAAATTGCGTGGAGGCTCCGGACCGGCAAAGGTGAGTCAGTGGTGGTGGGGGGGTGGTGTATGGTGTGGGGTCAGGTCGGGGACATGGAGGAGTGGAAGTGGGCTCCAAGGGAGGGCAGAGGGTAGGTTTGGTGTCATGGAGGTATTAAATCTCCCTGAATCTTCTCTGCCTTAGTTTGCAATTCTGTTTTTTAAGATTTTAATGAAGGATGCAAACACGTTTGAGGCAGTTTACTTGTTTGATACCTGGAATGCGCAGGTTGTCTTATGAGAAAAGGTTGGACAAACTGGGCTTGTTTCCACTGGAGTTTAGAAGAGTGAGGGGTGACTTGATTGAAGTATATAAGATCCTGAACGGTCTCGACAAGGTGGACTTGGAAAGGACGTTTTCTCTTGTGTGTCGATCCAGAACTAGGAGGCACTGCAAATTAAGTGTTGCCCTTTTAGGACAGAGATGAGGAGAAATTTTTTCACAGCGGGTTCTGCAACTTTGGAACTTTCTGCCTCAGAAGGTGATGGAGGCGGGGGCATTGAATATTGTTAAGGTGGAGCTAGATAGATTCTTGTTAGGCAAGGGAATCAAAGGTTAGTGGGGTTAGATGGGAATGTGGAATTTGAAACACAAACATATCAGCCATGAGCTTATTGAATGGCGGAGCAGGCTCGAGGGGCAGAATGGCCTACTTCTGCTCCTATTTCATATCTCCATATGTACTTGGCATCTTGAATGTGTTTTTGCTTTTTTTCGTCTGCAGGCATAAGTAAAGTTACTTATATGTCAGACAAGTACCGTGACACACCAGAAATGAAGGCCTCCAAGCTCATGTTGGACATGGCTGGTGTAGAATGCAGGTAAGTGGATGGCATGCTGTATTGTAATCCAAGTCCTGAATACAACCTCAGAACCAAGGTAAATAAGAACTATCCACAGGAATAATGCCTCACTGTGCTAATATTATACATAACGTTTTTCTAATGAAGTGGCGTTAAGTGACAGGTTTAATTCAATCACAAAAACAATCTGGGTTGTGGTTAGTGATTTTAATGTGGTGACGCTGTGTTTCATGGACACTGGCTCGCAGTGTGAAAGATTGATCACCTGACTCAGAGTTGCCATCTAGCTTTGTCCATCTGTCTCCCCCACCCCTCCCCAACCCCTCTTGACGGTGTCCTGGACAGTTCTCAAAGCACAAAATAAATCAGTTCATTCACCTAACTGACTTGAGGCACTGCACTTCAGGCCAAGCAATCGCATCCTTTAAAGTGTCTGTGAGCGTTTCTGTCAGATGATCTCTTGACATTAATTTGACCTAGTTCCTTTTAGACCGTTACATTTACTCCATCAAACCACAGTTTCCAAATACCTTCCAGCTGTATCACTAATTCTCTGTGGAGCTTTCTGCAGCTTCTGAGCTGTTTTGTCTGTATGCTTCGGGTGACATGAGCAGTGAGAACTGCACATTGTGCAGACTGTAGCTCTCTATGTGAAGTTACAGTGCTTTACTATCCAGTGAAGGAAGCATCAAGCTTTCTGCCTTTGGCCAGCTTGTGAAAAATTCAAAAACCCTCGAGAAGCCATCTGTGTCATCCTCTTCTTTAAAATATGATAAAACTATTCTACATTAGCTGGATTGACTTTACACTTAGCGCATTCCCCATAGACCTGCCTTTCTCTGTCAGTTCAAGTGTGCTGCTGCTGCTTTTCCTCTGCCTTGGAATTGTACACAACTTCCTCATGCTGGTATTGACACTCCTTTATCCTTGTATCTACCCTGGTTCTTTTTGCCAACCCTGTTCGGCTTGAAGCAAACACTCTTGTGTTTACCTTGAGCCTTCCTGCATTTGTGCTTTCTTCTTGTACTTCTGGCTAGACTGCATCCAATACATTGCATAGTGTTTACAGCACACAAATAGGCCATTTGGTCTGAGGTCTATGCTATCGTTTGTGCTCCATACAAACCTTTTCACAACTCTATTCACCCATTAGAAACAACATATCTTTCAATTCCTTTTTCCCTCATGTACTTACTATTTTCCCCAGAAACCCATCTATACTATGCTCCTTAACTAATACTTATAGTAGTAAGTTCCACATTCTAGGTAAAGAATTTTCTCCCAAATTCCTGAGTGCTTTTATTTATGCCTGCCTTATATTTCCGGGCCGTAATTTAAAATGCAATACCATGCTGTCTAATAGCCTTTAAGCCAGATACACAACTCTCAACATCAGGAACATGGCAGTAGTGAGTTTAATGATTGAAAAAATCAACAGGACTTTGCAGCATATATAGATGGGTTTATTGTCCTACATGTGATATACGTCAAACAAGGCGACATCAAAATGATCACGCCTCATTCCAAATGAATGGGAATTGATGGGCTTGTAAATTATTTCAGTAATTTGCTGCTTTGGGTGGGTATCACTAGCAGCGGAAATGTGTAATTCCTCAATGCTGCACATTCGCCACAAAGTTGTTTGTTTGAAATTCAACTTGGTCTGGAGAGGAATTGTCTGTCCATTGGTGATTCATCCATTTGATGGTTACTAAAATCTCTTTTTGAAGTTTTGAAGTTCCCCTGCTCGATCTGTGAGGCTTATTGCTGTCTGTTGAATTATATAACCAGTGCTTCATCTCACATGGGAAGATGAAACACCCTAATGTGTACAGAGGATTCCCCCCCCACCCCCCCCCAAACATTAGTCGAGTTGATGAGATTAAACACAAAAGGTAACTCCATGTAAGTAATGTCGGGTATGAAGATACTTTTGTCAGATCACGGTTCTCTACTTTAAGGTGTTGGTGAGAGATAAGCCTGTAACATAAATAGCTGCACTGCACAGAAGGCTGATGTGGACATTTTAATTTCTTCCCCAGGCCCCTCTCTGAGGCGGTGGGGGGAAAGAAAGCATCAGGACAAGTGGACAGAACATCTGACTGAAATCGCTTTTTCCATTGGAAATTTTGCAAATATTTTTGCAAGCCAAACTGTCTGCACTTCAATTGGCATACAGTCTCTCCCTTCAAAACCCTGCTCATTGACAAATTCACATCAGCTGGGCATGGGTTTTAATTGCAGTTTGTGAGGACACATTCAACTTTTACTTTCAGATCGGCTAGAGCTTCTGGCTAATTTTTGGATTTTTATGAATAAATGTTAAAATGGGCTATTAGGGTCTTTGTACAAAATTCCACATTGCATTTCTGTCTCACAAAGAAAGTTTATTTTTTTGGTTGCGACTTCTACATCAGACCTTGAAAGTATTAATTTGAGCACATGCGGATTGCACATTAGAAATGAATAAAGACCTGTCCAAATTGACTGGTGCAATAAACAAAGATCTGATAATCTGTTCACATTACAGCCAAACCGCACCCCACCCCCCCCCCCCACCCCGCACCAGAGGTATGGACAGATTATTGTGTCCTTTTATTGTCAGGGCTAATTTTTCATTCCAACCCAGGGATGAGCTCTTCACCTGCTTAAAAAGAAAGTTTTAGCGTTGCTGCCTTGTAGGGGGTCTTCATATTGTGTCCGTGAATGATAAAGTCTCAAGGAGCATGTATCTTAGTGAATCCAACCTGTAGTGTTATTGCAGATTTGACGAGCTGAAGCCAGACCACATTGTAATAGTGCTTCCACTGGAATTAGTCCCATGATGTAAATAGTATATCAGTAGACCTGCAATTGTGATTCAGTGAGGTGGTTAAATCAATGTGAACCCAAAATCACTAGTTTTCTGTTTTGGTAGAAATTAACTCCCTTGTGGCAAATCCTTTCCACAAATCAAGCGTCAGTTCAGCTGGTAGGCAGCTTTGTTAGATAACGACAAAATGGAAGAAACAGGGTTTTTTGAAGTGATTTTTATTTTCCATACGCACATAATACGTAGCTGAGCAAATAGAAAATGTTGAAAATACTCAGCAAGTCTTGCAGCATTTGTGGAGAAAGAAACAGATTTAACAGCTGGACTCTTGTGCCCTCCCCTGTGGTGGGTTTGGTGGTGAGGGGCATTTAATCAAATGGGAGGGCGGTGGGTGGGGACCCCACCACCTTCCTGCCTTCACCCTGTTTAAGTCTGTGGTGGGAAAGCCTCTGGACGGCCTTCACGCCCTGCCACCAGTTGAAGCCCTTAAGTGTGCAGTTAATGCTCACTTAACAACTTCACCCTGCCGCCACTGGTATTAACTCAGTAGGGGGCCTGCCATGCAGAAATACAAGTAAACCTGTGCATGTATGTTTGTGGGTACCTGGGGGTGTCCCTCGTTCAAAGACATTTGGTGCCTGATCAAAGGACCCAGCATCGGGAAGGGGGAGGCCCGCTGAGAGCCATCCCTCTGCCCATGCTCCTGACCCGCCCTCCCCGGTGAACCCCCACCCAGTGAACCCCACCTCTTCCATCACTCCCATCTGGCTTGGTGTCCAGAGGCGATCCTGGGCCTTGGGACTTACAGCAACTGCCACTGCCTCCCCAGTGGTGCTGATCTTCAATCGAGATGCCAGCCTTTGATTGGCTGGCAGCTCTCGGTGGGTGGGACTTCTACCCCCCAGGTTCCCTGATCCCAGGGGAAGGCCTGTCAAGTGCCTGAGTGGAATAAAAGGCAGCAGACCTTCCTGAAAAGAGGTGATGCTGGGGTCTTGCCAGCTCTCCAGCCAGTGGCCAAAACCCCTTCGCCCCCAGTAGATTCCAACCAACATTACAGGTGGATGAACTTTCAGCAGAACATCACAGACCTGAACCATTAACAATGAGCCAAGGACCTGCTTTCGAGCAGAGCACCCATGAATGAGTGAATAGTATATGTAAAATGTGTATGTGTGTGTCCTGGTTTAAAAACTAAATGCATATATGTACTAATACACTTCTTTCTTTTGTTTTATAGCAAATTTACTCCAAAGAATAAAACAATAACCATTGATTTTGAGTCAATAAACATGGTGAAAGTTGTTTAGAAATGTGCCAGACTGCCTCCACATCATCGCCATGAAGCTGCATCCTGGAGAATCTCATTTTCTACTTCCATATTTTCCAAGTTTGTTTTTGTACTTACTCTTTCAAACAAATGTCCTGCTGACAGTCTGTATTCTAAACAGTACAGATGGATCAGTGAATGTATCACAAATATAGTAAAAGAGTTTTTTTTTTGTTGCAGTTAATACTGAGCTGCTGTTGTGCTTCAGCTTGTGTATATGCATTTATTTTGTTTTCTATGTTTACAGAAATAAATCTTCGGTAAGTCATTAGTCACTAGGAACCTTACTTCTAGCAGGAGGGCAGGAGATAAGACAGAGTCCTGGATTTTCCTCAGAGCTCTATTTGGGGCTTCAGATTTATTCTGGACTCCTGAACACTCCCAAATGTTTCTTTCTGGCCCCTTAATAAACAAGGTTCATGGAGAAGGGAGCAGCATTCCCCTTCCATCCTGCCCCCTCTATAACTAGTATGCTCTGATACAGTTTGCAGCCTCCTGAGGCAGATGTCTGATGTTACTCCTAGTGATGTGGGCACCCAACCGGAACATTTAAAATGAGACCTCTTCTCAAATATGCAAACTTTGGTGGGTCAGGTTACGGTTGTGTTGTTTATACTGTATCCCTGGGCTTTTCACTGACTACCCAACAAAATTGTGGCAGAGAACCCCTGTGGGATTAAGTCCGACAAGTCAACCATCCTAGACAATGATTGCCTGCAGCCATCTTGCATTTAAAGATACAGTTTTATTTTGTGACAGCATCTTTAAAGACCGTGAATACAAATCATTACCAAACAAATTTTCTGTTTATTTGCTAACTCTCCAGCCAGAGAACTTGTGGTTCTGTAGCATCCTTTAAAGCAAAATTGATAGTGGAAATGATTGACTATCATTGCCCGCACCGCGCCCCCCCCCCCCCCCCCCCCCCCCCCCCCCCCCTCCGGCCACCTCTGTCTTTCCTAAATTATGCACTGTTTGCATAGATCCCTGACTGTTGAAAGAGGCTGACTGTGCTCCTTTGAGTAACCAGTTCAGATATTAACGGGTTTCCTTCTAACAGAATCATACAGAACAGAAAGATACCATTCAGCCCATTGTTCCTGTGCCATATCTTTGACAGGGCTATCTTGTTCATCGTAATCCTCTGGTCTTTCCCCATAGCCCTCTAAGTTTCTCCCTTTTAAGTATTTACCCAATTCCCTTTTAAAAATTGTTATTTAAACTGCTCCCAGGACCCTTTCAGACAGTGCATTCCAAATCATAACATCCTGCAGAAAAGAAATTCTCATTTCCCCATCCCACTCTTTTGGGAGTTATGTGAACTGTGCCCTCTTCTGCTAGTGGAAATAATTCCTCCTTATCTACTCTATCAAAACTGCTCATAATTGTGAACAGGTCAATCAAACCCAGCCCGCAACCCCCCTCCCCTCCCCAACCTTCTCTGCTTTCAAGAAAACAATCCCAGTTTCTTTACCATATTCTACATTTTTAAATTTGGAAACATGTTCAACAATTAGTGCCTTGTGTTTACTTGGATCTTTTGAAAATGTTGGACGTTTTGCAGGAAAGCGTTAGAAGCACCTTGCATTGTTGGGTGGGGTGCACATTGTCCCAGGTTTCAAGGGGAGTTAACTTTGTTCAGAGGGATATCGAGGTTCCTTGATATAATTGTGCCACAGTCATGATCTGTTAGGCCCGGATGTCAGTTTATATTATTGTTGAATGTTTCTTTGATAGTTTTAAAATAAAGTGTGACCTCTGCTCAGTGGTCAAACTCTTGCCTCTAAATCAGAGGTCATTGGATTTGAATCACACTCCAGAGCTCTAATGGAAAAATCTAGGCTAATGATTTGGTGTAGTACTGTGGGAGTGCTACATTATCAGAGGTACTGATTTCAGATGAGATTTTAAAGAAAAATGCTGTTTGTCTGTTAAAGTCCATGCACAAGGACCCTGTGACATCACAAATGGAAGAACAGTGTCTTGACCAATATTTATCCCTCTACCAACAACACTGAACTCAGATTAAGTGGTCATTTCTGTTTGCAGGATCTTGCTGTGTACAATTCAATCATGATTATGCTTCAAAAGTAACTAATTGTTTAGGAATTGCTTTGGAACATACTGTGGACTGGAAAGATGCTACATAAATGCAAGTTATTATTTTTAAAAAGTGGCACTGTTTTTATTGTTGATCTTGAGGTTCATTATCAAACAATGCAACAGCAAGGGTGAGGTCTAGCGGTACTGCCATGGGCACAAATTTACACTTAAATCCTTTTGAACAATTTTGTTCACCAAACTACCAAAACAGAGACTAGTTCCACTGTAGATATTTACCTGAAATAATATTTGGAACAGATTTCAGAAGGAGATATTTGAATCGGATCAAATAATGCCTCAAAAATGGGACTGAATTGATACATTCAGAAGGCCTATTGAGGGTTATTGACACATGGACTCCCTGGGTCATTTTCTTGCTCCTCAGGATCTTATATTTTTCAATGAAGTCACCTCTTACTCTTCTAAACTCCAGTAGATACAAGCTTAGCTTGTCCAACCTCATCTGGTAAATCTCTGAACTGCTTCCAATGCATTTGCATCCTTCATTAAATATTAAATAAGGTGATCAATACTGTACACAGTACTCCAGGGGAAGAATTTTCCCCCTGTCGGGGGGGAAATTCAGGAGCAGGTGCACCTCCGATTGGGGGCGTGCTGCCATTTTATGTGGGTGGGCCAATTAAGGCCCGCCCATCATTACGTCCACCAGGAAGCGCTATGCGCTCCCTGTGCGGGCGGGGCGGGGGGGGGATTCCCTAAGCCGAGAGTGCGCTCTTCCATGCATGCACACAAAAGAGCACGCTCATCTCGAGATCGGCACCAAATTCAAAAATGTGAAATATAGAAAAATAACATTTCCCTGACCTGTCCCCACATGTGACACCGTCACGTGAGTTGGGACATGTCCATCACTTTTAATTAAAATTATATTAAATTTTAAAAAACCTACATGAAACCTCATCCCGCCCGTGGATGAGGTTTCATGACTTTTCCAATGCCCGCCAGGGCTCCCGGCCTGCCCGCCAACCTTATGGTTGGATGGGCAGGACCTTTAATGAGCTCAGTTAGTTTTCAAATGGCCTCAATAGGCCATTGACAGGTCGGCGGGCACACAGCTGATTCGGCTGTGCCCCCGCCGACCTGAAAATTGATATGACGCGGGGTGAGGTTGGGAGTTCCTCCTGACGTCATCCCGCGTCATTTTACGTGTCGGCAAGCGGGCCCCGCCCACCTGCTCACCGAACTCAGTATCCTGCCCAAGATTTGGCCTCACTAGTGCTCTGTATAACTAAACCATAACTTCCCTACTTTTGTATTTAATGCCCCTCGCAATAAATAGTAACATTCTATTAGCTTTCCTAATTACTTGCTGTACCTGCATACTAACCTTTTACAATTCATGCACTAAGACACCCAGATCTCTCGGCATCTCAGAGCTCTGCAATCTCTCACCATTTAGATAATATGCTTCTCTTTTATTCTTCCTGCCAAATGGACAACTTCATATTTTCCCACATTATACTCCATTTGCCAGACCTTTGCCCACTCACTTAACCTATCTATATCTTTTTGTAGCCTCCTTTTGTCCTCTTCACAATTTACTTTCCTACCTATCTTTGTGTCATCAGCAAATTTAGCCACCATCCCATCCATCCCTTCATCTGAGTCATTTATATAAGTCCCAGCACTGATCTCTGTGGCACACCACTTGTTACATCGTTTCTGGATATAGAATCACTCCATATGGCCCTTTGAACTAATACTAGTATACCAATTTAGTCAAAAAGTTTCAATTATCCCAGCATTCACAGCCTTTTAGGAGGAGAAAGTTCCAGATCTCCCCCTACCATTGTATGAAACCGTGTTTCCAGATTTCACCCCTGAATGGCCTGGCTCTAATGTTAAGGTTATGTCCCTTTGTTCTGGATTCACCTACCAGTGGAAATAGTTTTTCTCTGTTGAATCCTTTTTGCATTTCAAACACCGCAGTTAGATACCCACCTGAGCCTTCTACACTGAAGGGATTGCAAGTCAACTTTATGCAAACTCCCTTCATAATTTAACCCTTTAAATCCCCATCTCATTCTGAATCCCACTGTGCTCCCTTCTAACGAATTGCTCATTTTGCTCCCTATTCTGTTTTGTATTTTCCTCTGATCCTCGGAAGGTGCCTATACTTGAGGGAATGAATCTTATCCCATAGAATGGGCTTACAGTGATTCTGTGCCCATTGGGCACAAAAATTGAACAGGTTATTGATTAATCATTGTCTCCCCTTTACTTCAGTTTTTTTATGGATTGTTCTTTAAATTAACTCTACTTTAATAAATTCTTTGTTTCTCGATGTGTGTTGGCTTTTGTGTGGATATCTAAACTCTGCTGTTTCGACCCCAAATCAAAATTTTCTGTGTGTGAGATTTAAGAATAGGTAAATGCAAAATCCTTTATCCATGTCTAAAAATACTTTTAATGGCAAGTGCTATGTGAGAACAGGCCAAATGATCTGCAGTCCGTCTGTATTCAGTTCAATAATGGCCAAACATTGTGCTTGGCATTTAATGTACTTCAGTGAGCACCTCCTGTCTGATACAAAACAAGTGAAATTTTTATCTCTATATTTGTGTTTGTCAATGTACTGCTCTCAAGGTTCTTAAACTGCCGATCAGAAGAGCAGCACCATTTAAGATCGTGTTTAAGGATTCCATTACTTCGATAATGCAGCTGCCTCTTATTTTAGAGGGCTGGTGTATATTCCAAAAACAAAATGAGGAATTATTGGAAAGAGATCAATTCCAAATAACCCTTTGTTTCCGATAAGTTTAAAAAAAACCTCTTAAAGCTTGATAAATAAAGTTAATACATTTAAATAGAATACATCAATCCAGATAGACGTCATAACCTGACACCCTCAGAAAGGCTAAATGACATGATAATCATTTTATCCTCGCCATCAAGCCAAGCCATTAAGATCCTGAAGAAGGAAATTAGCTCTCTAGGGAAATAAACATGTTTCACTTCTAGCTTTTGTTTACTGTTTCATTATAATCTGAGTGATGCGCGACCAGGGCCAAGTCTTTGCAACTTCAGCAATCTGTTAACAACACTGGATAATCATCTCCCTTTTTGTTTTCAACATAACGAGTGCAGACGAAATGGAAGCTCTTTGCATATTTTGTCTAATCTACTCAGATTGCCTTCTGGCCTATTGGGGGCTTTCATTATATACTGCAATTGGCATATGAACTGTTGATAATAGCTTTTATATTCCATCTAATCTGTGGATTGCAAAACAGCTTCCAATTCATTTTTGAGTCTTGGTCTCGAGTGCATTTCTTTTGGACCGATGTCAGTTTATTAATGTGTAACTTTTCTGGTAGCAGAGATGAAATGCTAGCAAGGATTGGGCTTGTGCAATTAAAGTGCGTTTGCATTTCAGTGTTTCAATTTACAATTTAAAAACGCACTTTCCGTGTATCCTTAGAATTCCAATTATTATAGTTTGGTTCTTATGTTCAGTGAAGCCTTTTCTTCATGTAGCAATTCGTCTGAACTTAACTTGTCAGTTCTTCTTCACTTACTAGACAGATTTTTAAAAATCTTTTTGTAGTATATGCAAGCTTTAGAAGTGTTAGCAATGTCTTGTGGGAGTTTTGTACCCAAAGATTCTTGCAAACATTGATAAATGGTGCTTATGCTTTATGTGAATCCTTCACTTGATTTCAGATCCGTGTTGGATGGAGTGTTGATAGAGGTAACAGATCTTCTCTGTTAAAATGTAAAGAAAGATTTGCATTTATGTTATGCCTTTCATCATGCCCCAAAGTGCTTTACAGACAATTTTTGAAGTGTAGTTGCCATTGTAACGTAGGAAATACAGTACCCAATTTGCACAAAGCGAACTCCCACAAACAGCAATGGAATAATGACCAAATCTATTTGACTCCTCATCCAAAGGTCAGCGCATCTGATAGTGCAGCACTTCCTCAACAACAACTTAAATTTTGTGCTCAAGTCTCAGGACCAGGATTTGAACCCACAACCTTCTGACTCAGAAGTGAGTGTGCTACTCTTCCTGTGCACTTCCATTGGCGTTATCAGAGCTATTTGGTCTGAAGGGATTAGGTGGAGTGGCCAAGAAAATGCTCAAGAAAACGGGTTTAGTGAAGGATGTCAAATATCCCGTGATACTATTTGAAGAACAGGGGTGTGCTGCCAGTATTGATTCACTTCTATACCTCAACCAATACCACTAGAGACACAGATAACCTGGTCATCTATCTTATTGCTGTCTGTGGGACCTTCTGTACAGCAATCAGCATGTTTAGTTACATAACCGTGTGGCTATACGTAAAAAGTAGTTAGCTGTGAAGCTGAGGAATTTTGAGGTTGTGAGAAAGCACTATGTGAATAAACGTTCTTGCTTTCTGATATACTTTCTTAATTTGTAATCTGCAAGTAGGCAAGGTTTGCGTGGCAAAGTAGTAAGTCTTTTCTGTTGATGTTGTAATGTGCCCTTTAATTATGAAAATTATATCGGTTGGTGAAAATGACTTTCTGTAAAAATTAATTTGCCAGTAGATTACTGTTTACAAGAGCGGTTGTTGGATTGTTTTGCTTTTTATGTATTTCAGCACTAATGAAATAATTTTAACGACTTTAATTTCTATAAAAGCAATTTAAAACCAGGAAAAAGCTGCTAACAAATGTGGGTCATAATGAAATATTTCGCAAAAAATTTAAATATTTAAAATCTTCTGTTCCATGATTTAAGAAATAATTATAATTTTTAACCTGCGTCTATTTTTTCCTTAATTCCTATTTTGTTGGATCGGAGCAGTCATGAATATTAAAAAAGAATAAACACTAGCTGGTGCCAAATTAATTTTTACAGAAAGTCATTTTCACCAACTGATATAATTTTCATAATTAAAGGGCACATTACAACATCAACAGAAAAGACTTACTACTTTGCCACGCAAACCTTGCCTACTTGCAGATTACAAATTAAGAAAGTATATCAGAAAGCAAGAACGTTTATTCACATAGTGCTTTCTCACAACCTCAAAATTCCTCAGCTTCACAGCTAACTACTTTTTACGTATAGCCACACGGTTATGTAACTAAACATGCTGATTGCTGTACAGAAGGTCCCACAGACAGCAATAAGAGAGACGACAACCAAATAGACTTTTATCGTATCTTGCACTCTATTATCCTTTCATTATATCAGTAGAAGATAAAGCATCTGCCCAAAATCCAGAGGGAAAGAGTAACTGTCTCCTGTAATGTCTGTGGCACAAAAGCTGAAGGTCTTTAGTGAGCTTCAGAGCCATTGATAGTGAATGGCAAGCAGTTGATCCTGTGCAAGTGAATGGAGGACAGATAGCACACCTCAATCACAGTCAGCCTGCTCAGATTGAAGTTCTTTACAAACTCTCTCTGCCGTGCTCAGGTAGCTGCCTCTATTGCAACACATCTTATGGTTGAGGGTCACTCCTGCTGAAAGCTTTAAACCTCCTATGCCCTTTGAGTTTCCAGGTTGCCCTTCTCTTTTTCTGACCGAGTGATCAACCACCCTTGCATACAGAAAATACCTGCATGCTATGCTTTATTCTCATTTCTGAGGCAACATTTAAACATCTTCCCCTCTTTAAGCTCACTGAGGATAATTCTAACTGCAATAACGTAAAATAGTGGCCCTGAATTTGCTGTCCCTGTTGACATAGGGCATCATAGCGGGGAGCGGAGCGTGGCTGGGCGAGGTAAGAGGGAATAGCGAGAATTGGAGAGGGCAGAGTGAGCCCATAGGGTGTGACAGTAGAAGGGACAGCAAGGATGGTTGGTGCAGATTTGGAGGCAGGCACTGACCCTGGGTCTGGGAAGGAAGAGGTCAGGGTGGGTCAATGTGGATGGGGGTGGGATCCTCAGGACTATAGGAAATGTGCATGTTCACCTGGACATCCCCGAAAGAAAAGGGTTCTGGTTGGTAAATGATGGTGGGGAGGTGAAAGGTTCCTGCGGGGTCAACAGTGATGGGGGATAGGACATGGGTGATTGCGGGAGGGGAAAGGAAAGGGGAGCTGAAGACATTCTTAACAACCACCACGCTTCTAAAATTGAAAGTGAGCAGAGCCTCGTGTTGGGCAGGCACAGATGCTTCATGGGAGTGCATGATCAGTGGGTGGGTAGAGATGCAGCTCAGCTCAGATGGACAACTGAAAGAGAACCCCAGCAGGCAGCATTGAAAATGCTTGGGACATTTGAGAAGAGTGTGATGGAGGAAGGCTCCACGTGCATGGGAGAATGCTTGTACGAGGCTCCAAAAGGCCTTGCCACACACACACTTCTCCCTTCAGAATCACTCGTGGGCCAGCTGCGTGCAGCTGAACTGCTAGCTGGGGGTGTGGGGATGCAGTGGGAGGACTCATGAAGCCTGTAAATGGAGCTGAAAGACCATTACACATTATTACAGTGAAAGTGAATATATTTTCAGATTATAAAGTGACAAAATGTGTTCACCCTTGCAAGCACTTGTGATCAGAATTTCTTAACTTTTCTAGGGCTATCACTTTTTCTAGGTGCTGCCCTGACATCCGCAGCAGGGGTGGAGACAGCCTGTGCAATGGTTGGCTCTGTTGCCTCTGATGACTTTGGCGTGGGTCCTTTGGAGAGCTGAAGCCTTGAGGCCCCGGCTTGTTTTAGCTGCCCTCCAGTGGGCCAGTTGCTCCCTCTGTGGTGACAGACCAAGGTTAAGAGGGTCACAGGCAAAGATGACTTGGAGGGAGAGGACAGCCTCAGTGATTCCTGAGTGGATGACCAGGGGTGTCCAGCTGTCACTCCTCCTCCCTTCGGGTGTATGGGGGCCCCGGCCTGACTCCTTGAAGAGAAGGAGCACCTGGAGGGACGTCAAGGTGTCCTGTTTTCTCTCATGTTTTAACCTGCAGGAACTCACCCATGGCTGCCACAATAGAGTGCAGGTCTGTGCGCATCTCCCCGTTCTTCTGGACAAGGTGTCTGCCATCCTTCCCACGGAGACCTCCATACACGCACACGTGGGCACCACTTCATCAAAGAGCAGGTGAACGCACTCCTCCGACTCACGTGCCACTCTGCTGAGGGCTTCCAGCAGCTCTGCGTGATGTTCCCACGCCTTCTGCTGACTCTCCACGATGAGTTGGAAGGCCGAATCTAGAGGCTCATCATCTGACTCAGACCTCACAGGTGCCTCTTCCCCAGCAGCCCTCCAAACACCAGGGAGTTCAGCTGAACCTGCCTCCTCCGGCTGCAGACACATGCGGTGACCACCAGACTGTGAATCCGAGGCTACTCTAGATCCCATGGAGTTGTCTGTCTGTTGAGTTGGTGGAGGGGGTGGGTAAGTGTGGTGACATATCTTCCAGGCTGCTTATTTCCAGCTCTTCAATGGAGGAGGTGTCCTCTTCTCTGCAGCTGCAGACCTGGATGGAGCTGAAGGATTGGCTGGCTGAGGGAGTCGGTTGCTTGGCGGAGCTCCCTGTGACCCAAAGTAGAGATAATTAGTGCATGGCAGCAGAATCAAAAACAGGAGGGAGAGCACTCACAGTTGCGTTGAGAGAGGGATGATGTGCAGGAGAGTGTTCACCTCATGAGGATGTTTATCGCTGACCTCACCGTCCCCGCAGGCATGGTCCGCATCCTCACCAGTCAGCGTGATGGCATGCTCCTCCAAGTGAGCGAGGGGCCTAATGTGGGCCACTCCACCCCCAGTGTAGGACCTCTCCCTACTAATGTGTATCAGCTTCTCCTGCACAAAAGCAGATGGAGGGACTGTGAGCCTGACACATGGCACTGTGTGGAATGTTTGTGTGGAGAGCAGAGCCATGGACAGGATGAGGACGCAAGCTCCAGAGGGTATGAGCTGATGGACATGTGAGGGTGTGTGTGAGAGTTAGTGGTGTTGTCAGTTGAGGTGTGAGATCTCTGTGGATGTGTGATGGGTTTAAGAGTGTGTGAGTTGAGAGTGATGAGAAGAGTGACTTACCCTGGCGGAATGGATGAGACCATTCATCCTCTTCCTGCACTTGGTGGCCTCTTCAGCAGGGCATTGGCACTGACCACGGCTGCCACCGCCTCCCATGCTGGATTGGTGACGTCGCTTGCTGGCCTTTGCCCAGAATGGCGGTAGAGGACATTGCAGCGGACCTCCACTGCGTCCAGCAGCACTTCAGGGAGGTGTTGCTAAACCTTGGGGCAGCATGTTTCCTCCCTTTGGTAGCCATCTGTTGAAGAATGCTAGCTCTTTGCAGGTGAAGCCTTTAAATATGGCTGCTGAAGGCCTGAGGCGATGGCGGGGGTGGGCGAATCAGAGGATGCTTCCCCCCACCCCACCTCCAGCGACTGGAGGTGTTTCCTGTGAATGCATAATTAATGAGGCTGGAATGGGACAATACAGCGAGAAAACCCACCATTGCAGCCAGAGGGTAAAATATCCTTTTTCCCACCCACTACCGCACTTAGTGCAAGTCTGGGATGCTTCCGCCCAGTGAATCAGCAACCTGTTTTACATTTCTCTCCATTTTCATTTCCATTGAAGCCAATCAAAATAAAAATGAAAAACAAAAACAGAAACAGAAATACCTGGAAAAACTCAGCAGGTCTGGCAGCATTGGCGGAGAAGAGCACAGTTGACATTTCGAGTCCCCATGACCCTCATGACCCTCATGAGGACTCGAAATGTCAACTGTGTTCTTCTCCACCGATGCTGCCAGACCTGCTGAGTTTTTCCAGGTATTTCTGCTTCTGTTTTTGTTTTGGATTTCCAGCATCCACAGTTCTTCGCTTTTAAAATAAAAATGAACATTGGAGTGGGATGGTATGGTCAACTGTGTCCAAAAACTACAGGCAAGTCAAGGAGAGTAGGGAGTTTTGGAGACCCTGATTACAGTCACATCGGGCCGAATCTTCTAACAAGTAGCAACCCCCTCAACTATTTTCTTACCCAATGCCAGAGCTCCACATTTCTGGCCCAGACTTCAGAACTGGGCCTGTTCAGAAATACAGAACCCACCTATTCTCAGAGTCTTTCCTCATAGTGCTGGATCATCGGGGGAAGCCAAGCCACAGCCCCATCTTATGGCACCTGCTGCCGTCCTCTGCTAAATCTTCATTCACTGACACGGAAAAGCTTTAGGACATCTAAGTACCTTTTCAGTGCGTTAGTGAATAAGTGTGAGTGAGGTAAGTGGGTAGGGTGGTAGGCAGGCTGGTGAGGGCAGGTCAGGGCTGGGAGGTGAGTTGGAGCTTCGGGTGAGTTGGAGGGTCAGGGAGGTTGAAGGGGAGTTCGAGGGTCTGGAGCAGCTGGAAGGTCAGGGTGAGTCAGTCAGGGGGAGTCAGAAGGTTAGGGGTCGGAGGTTCAGGGGGTTGGAGGGTCGTCGGAGGGCCGGGGGGAGTCGGGAGGTCAGTGGGGAGTTGGGGGGAGTCAGTTGTATAGTTACCCTGGAGTTGGAGAGTTACCCTGGAGTTGTATAGTTACCTTGGAGTTAGACACTTTTTTTTCAGTCTAACATTTCTTGGGTAACTATCTAGGTGAGTCAGAACCTCTGAAGTCTTCGACTCCAACTCAGTTGGGCACATTTTCAGAGGGCTCTGGGGAGCTGGGGAATTGCCCTTTGGAAGTTGAAACTTCCCGGGCAATTCCTGCAGAGTCCTTACATTGGGGTTTCCTTGGGGTCCTCTAGTGCATTTTCCAGGGTACGTCTGGCCTTCAACCATCCGGAAACTGGAAGACCTGGGCCATAGCAAATATTTGTTACTTTGACAATGGCCATTTCAGTGCTGTGGCACAGGGATGAAACCTAACAAAAAAATCAAATATGAATAAAAAATGCTGGAAAAGCTCAGCAGGTCAGACAGCATCTGTGGATTCCAGGTCCATGACCTTAGATCAGAACATCGAGCTGCTTAACCTGCTAAATTTTTCCAGCACTTTTTGTTCTTATTTCAGATTTCCAGCATCCGCAGTATTTTGCATTTTTTAAAAAAAATAGCAAATATAATAAATTAAAATTGTTTTATGTAACATGAGTGACAAATACATTGGCAGAGGGAAGTTCTTTGAACATTATTTCGACAATGTTATTGCAAATGTGTTAAATCAGTTGAGCAGAGGAATTTTATATAAACTCTTTAATGTGCTTGGCTGAGATTTTCCACGCCTAACCCTGGCATCAGGCATGTTCGGTGGCATGAGTGGACAATATGGCACGACCGGCTTCACGACGGCAGGAAACCTGTTTGCTATTGTCCGCTCAGCCCCCCCGGTGGCGGGCTGTGTTTCCTGCCTACGGACTTTGGGAATCTCTTTGTAAAATATCTGCGTATTGTTATTGGGCCAGCCCACCAAAATCATCCCCCCGCCGCTGGATTGTCCATCCACGTCGGCGTGCTTTCCCGCCGACATGTTTCACACCATACAAAAGGCGTGCATTTGGCGGGCTGCACTTTGAGCGGAATTCGGAGGTGAGTGTACAGTAACGATGTGTGGCAATCGCCAGGGTCGCCTGTTGGAATTCAAGCTCGAAACATGTTGGGCTGGGGGGAGAGAAGGGTTGCCTTGCAGTTGAGGTGACTTGTTGGGAGGCATGGGCAGCCCTACCATTGAGGCGACTTGTCGGGAGGGGGCTGCAAGGGCTGCTTTGCGGCTGAGGTGACTTGTTTGCAATCTGAGGAGTGCAGCAGACATCCTGTCCTGTCCTGATGCTTCTCAAGCTTGCCTTTGCAGCTCCAGCAACTGTGACATGACTGAGTCTAGGGGCTCATCATTTGACTCAGACCCAACAAATTTCTGGCCTCCAATAGTCCTCTGACTGCCAGACACTTGAGAAGTCCCTGCCACTGCCTGCTGTTGATCAGAAAGTGCAGTGTGCGATTGTGATCCTGAGACTATTCTAAAGCTATATCCCACCGACGTGTGTGTCTCTGCGCTGGTGGAGGGTGTGGGTGAACAGTGTGATGGGACTTGAAGCAGGATGCCTCCAGATTCCTCTTGAGGTTTATTTGAGGCTTGATTGGAGGCCCTGGATCATGGACTCCATCGGCTGTTTCCTAGATGTGCCTGTGGAAGCAAGGAGAGATAATTAGTGCATAAGCAATGGCCTGTGAAAGAGGACACATCACTCACAGCATTGTTGTCTGATGAATGTTGTACTGCTGGACATTTACTTGGTAGAGCACCGCTGGACTGGTCCAGATCATCACCAGCCAGCTGGATGGCTCTGTTTTCTAGGTTGGTGAGGACCTTGATTTCAGGCATTCCTCCACCGGTCTGCAACCGCTCCCTGTTGTGTGCCAGATTGTCCTGCATGAATCGAGATGGAGAGAGTGTAAGCAGGACGCCTGTCAGGCCGGATGATAAGTATGCCTGGTATGTGTGGGTGCTGAGTGGTCCCAGGGACGGGATGAGGACAATGACGGTGTGTGTGAGAGATTGCCTGGTGATGTCCCTTGAGCTGGCAGTGAGTGAGATCCCTGTGGATGGTTTGTGACTGTGTGAGTTGAGAGTGATGAGAAGAGCGATTCAGCCTGGTGGAACGGAGGAGATCATTCATCCTTTGGTGGCACTGGGTGGCTGTCCTCTTTTGCAGGGCATTGGCGCTGACCCACCGCTGCCACCACCTCCCAAGCCTGGTTAATCACGCCGCTGCCCACCCTGCAGCCAGAGATGGGGTAGAGGACATTGCGGGAGGCCTCCACAGCATCCAAAAGGCGTTCCAGTGATATGTCTCTAAACCTGGGGGCTACAGTCTTCTTGCCTTTCGTGGACATCTTCCCTGCAACAGTCATGGGCTGGAAGCACCGCGATGTGGACTTTAAATATGGTACTCAGTGTGATGAAGCGGTGAGGTGATGGCAGGCGGATGAATGAGAACTCGCCCGCCATCGAGACGGCGTGTTTCCCAGGAAATGCATAAATAATGTGGCAGGTTTGGGACAACACGGCGTAAAAGCCCGCCTTCACGGCCGGCAGGTAAAATGTCGTTTCTACCGTACTTAGTGCAAATCTGGGCCGATTCCGCCCCTTGTTTCTAAAATTGACCAATCCGAACTCCACTGACTGTCCCACCCTCTGCTCAAGAGCTTTGCAAAGTTTGATTTGAACTGTGAACCGATAATTATTTGGACTAAAAGGAACCCCAAATATCTGTTTTTTGCAAAACAACTGAACAGGAATATGTCCCAAACTGGTGCTTGCTGTTGCAGCTGACCTTCCCTGTGAGGCTGTCTTTGGAACATGCCAGCAGTAGCTCATCTTACCACATAGAACGGTCATAACATTATTGGAGGTTGTGACAGGCTGGAGAGTGTGAGAGTGAAATGTCCCTCTGTGCAAAACTGCTTCTAGTAAATCTTTCGCACCACATCATCCTGCCTATCTAGATTTGCATCGACAGCAGGAAGCTGTGTTTCTTAACACTGCATAATGGAATAGGACAAACATACACAAAGCACAGTGTGTGTCAGCATGGCAGAACACATAGACTCAAGTATGAAAAATGGCTGTTATTGCAGTAAGCCACAAGTTCAGAAGGAGCTATGAAAGGTGATAATAAATATCCTGATTATTACTGGAGCAGAGAGCTGAGATGCTTCATGTCCTTTGCGAGCAGTATTCATATTTCCATCTAATGTTTTCAATTTCCCACTTGGCACAATTCCATGAACATCATCCCATCAACAGTAAAAAAAGTATAAATAATGTTGCGCCCTCTCATTCTCCATTAGCCTCTGTTGTCAGATAATTCACATGCCTGATGTTCAGTTCCGTAAGCAGCAAGTTATCCTGCAGAAAGAGTGACATAATTGTCTTAGACAACACATCTGTTATTTCCCATTTATGAACAAATGTGCTGCAAAAAACACTTCAGATCATGACAGATACATATGGGGCAATAAAATTCTCTTGCTGCAGCTATGCTAACATCTTTTCTGTTCATAATGGAGTGCACTATTTATATCCATTGTCAACAATGAATGCCAGCTTTAGTGGTTGCCATCTTGAATTCAACAATTTCACCCACAGTACAATAACATTGCGATTGCTATCCTGATTTTGCCCCCCTGCTTGCAGGGCTTTCAATGTTAAATGGTCAGTGTGAAAGATTCAATTAAGTTCTGCATCTAATTCGCATTTGCCAACACAGGAGACTGCTGTGAAATTTCCAACCAATCCTGATCACATTTACATTTAATTGGCAGAAATTATTTTTTAATCACTTACATTACTCAATACAGCTTTCACGGCACCTCGTAGAATTAATTGCTTACTTAGAATTAATAACTGTAACACTATCTAGTTAAAGCATCCTGGCAGTTGCCGCCAATGGGGGTGGTGGAAGCAGAGATGATCAATGATTTGAAAAGGAAATTGGGTGGGCACTTGAACAAAATAAACTTGCAGAGATATGGGTATAGACCAGGAGAATGGGACTAATTGGTTTGCTCTACAGACAGCTAGCATAGGGCCCGAAGGGCCGAATGGCCTCCTCCTGGGCCATAAATGACTCTATGACATTAAAACGATTAAAAATAAGATGTAAAAAAAAAACTACCAGGCAATCATTTTAAACATTGACTTCATAGCAATTCCAGTGTAACTAGCAGTAAAGAACCAGAGGGCGCCAATTTAAAGTGATTGGCAAAAGAAGCAATGGCAATGTAAGGAAAAACCTTTTTTACAGAGCAAGCGGTTAAGACCTGGAATGCACTGCCTGAGACTGTGGTGGAGGCAGCTTCAATCGTGGCTTTCAAAAGGGAATTGGAAAAAATTGCAGGGCTGCAGGGATAAGGTGGGAGAATGGCACTAGGTGAATTGCTCTTGCAGAGAGCTGGCACAGACACAATGGGCTGAATAGCCCCCTTCTGTGCTGTTCCATAGGATGAAGGTGGTTTTATAGCTCTTGCCTAAGTTCAACTTGCACAACTGTGCACCCAAATTATCTGCTAAAACTGAAGGAAAATACTGCAGATGCTGGAAATCTGATATAAAAACAGGAAATGCTGGAAAACACTCAGCAGTTTCTGTGGAGAGAGAGAGACAGACAGGGTTAATATTCCAAGTCGATGACCTTTCATCAGAAATGTGTGTACTAAATGATACCATGCTCCCCAATGCCCTGTCTAACCATGAGGTGAGTGTTAAACCGCATATCTGTTTGTCATTAAGACTGTTTCTTCTTCATTTAATGAAGTACCCGCATATGCCTCTACTTCATCCCCAGGGCTGCTGAGATCTATTTCCTTCATCTTCTCAGATGCTGGACTTCCTGGCCTCTTCTTTGCAAGGCTTCACAGGGTAAATTTTCAAGTTGCTGCCTGGGTGTAGAACCTGGCATCTCAGATCGGCCAACTTTTGTGAACGTCGGCCAATTATCCTGTCCCCACCATGCCCAAGAATTGTAAACCCTCTGGTCCACGTCCTCTTGGAAAAAATTTACTTCTTTCTATCATCTTACTGTGTGTGCCCCAACAGATTCCTTTCAAGGTCTTTGTCTTTACCTAAAATCACCCTAACCTATGTGAAGAAATTTTCTCCAGTTGCTCACCCCAGTGTTGCATCCTCCATTCTTCCGGACCTTGGCTACATTTGTTCCCTTCTCTCTCTCCACTTCACTGCCACCACTCGCTTGCCCTTCCAGAGCCACTTAACCCTGTTGCTCTAGTATAAGTGGTCTATCAGATTGATTTGAATTTTATATGTACACCTCCTGAAATATAGATGACCTTAAACCTTGACTGTCAGGGAAATGGATGCCTGAGATAGACAGATAGCTCTCATCAACCACAAAAGAGAAGCAGGCTCCTCCGACAATTACCCTCCTCCAACTCCTAATGAAATAGACCGAAGAGACACGTGTACAGGATTATCATGGGAACAGATGCATAGCCAGTAGGCCACTATGTAAATCAGACAGATTGGATGCACACATCAAAGGAAGTGAAAAAGGAGAAAAAGGTTCCCACGTACTGATCATGATACGAGGAGCCTGCAAAACACTGAGACACAGAAACGTTTGTCACAATTTGCTGCATGGTGTCTTCGATGTACAGATGGGGGTAACTGGAAAAATGCCCATTGCTTATGTGACAATTTGAATTTTCTTTAAAAAAAAAGCACCATCTCATACAGATCATTGGCATGGAATCAAATATTTAGGAAGAAATCTGAATCACCCGACTCAGGTTAACCAAGTTTAGAGTTGTTTTGAAAGTTACCTGAAGGCGGAGTTGCAGATGTGTTGTCCAAAATAGAATTGAATATGCAGCCCACCTACCCTCTCCTTCAGCTGCTGAATCAGCTTTCCTCCTTGTTAAACACCACTTGGAAGAAAGCAGTGAGGTTGGCAAGGGCACAGAATGTACTCTGCTTGGGAGACTTCAATGTCCATCACCAAGCGTGGCTCAGTAGAACCACTACTGGCCAAGTTGGAAATGTCCTGAAAGACGTATCAGCCAGACTAGGCCCACGGCTGGTGAGAGAACCAATGAAAAACCTACTTGAACTCATCCTCTCCAATCTACCTGTCACAGATGCATCTCTCCATGACAGTATTGGTAGGAGTCACCATTGCACAGTCCATGTGGAGATGAAGCACTGAGGGCATGCTCCAGGGTATTGTGTAGCACTACCACTGTGCTAAATGGGATGGACCCAGAACAGATCTAGCAGTTCAAAACTGGGCACCCATGAGGTGCCGTGGGCCATCAACAACGGCAGAATTGTATTCAACCATAATCTGTAACCTCATGCCCTCACTTGTCCCTCACTCTACCATTACTATAAACCCTGTGTACCAACCCTGCTTCAATGAAGAGAGTAGGAGAGCAGAATCAGGCATACTTAAAAATGAGGTAGCAGCCTGGTGAAGCTACGATACAGGACTATATGCACGCTTAACAGTGGAATAGCGTGTTATAGGCAGAGTTAAGCAATTCTACAAACAATGGATCAGATCAAAGCTCTCCAGTTCTGCCAAATTCATTCATGAATGGTGGTGGACAATTAAATAACCAACCGGAGCAGGAGGCTCCACAAATATTCCCAACCTAAAAGATGGTGGAGCCCAGCACCTCAGTGCAAAAGACAAGGCTAAAGCATTTGCAACAATCTTCAGCCAGAAGTGCTGGGTGGATTATCCATCTTGGCCTTCTCCGGAGGTCCCCAGCATCACAGATGCCAGTCTTCAGCCAATTCAATTCGTTCTGCGTGATATCAAGAAACGACTGAAGGCACTGGATACTACAAAGGCTATGGACCCTGACAATATTCCGGCAATAGTACTGAAGACTTGTGGTCCTGAACTAGCTGCACCCCTAGCCAAACTGTTCCAGTCCAGCTACAAAACTGGCATCTACCCAACAGTTTGGAAAATTGCCAATTATTTCCAGTGCCAAAAAAGCAGGACAAGTCCAAGCTGCCCAGTTACTGGCCCAGCAGTCTACTCTCAATCATCAACAAAGAGATGGAAGTTGTCATTGACATGCTATTAAGTGGCACTTGCTCAGCAATAAGCTGCTCATTGAGGCTCCAGACTCATTACAGCCTTGGTCCATAAGGACAAAAGAGCTGAATTCCAGAGGTGAGGTGAGAGTAACTACTCTTGACATTAAAGCAGCATTTGATTGAGTGTGGCATCAAGGAGCCCCAGCAAACTCAAAGTCAATGGGAATCAGGAGGTAAACTTTCTAATCGATGGTGTCATACCTAACACCAAGGAATATTATTGTGGCTGTTGGATGATAACCTTAGACCAAGGACCTTACTGTAAGAGTTCCTTAGGGTAATGTCCTAGCATCTTCAGCTGCTTCATCAATGCCCTTCCATGTCCAAATGCAGCAAGACCTGGTCAACATTCAGACTTGGACCCCTAAGTGGCAAGTAACATTTGCACCATACAGGCAATGACCATCTCCAACAAGAGATAATCCAACCATCTTCCCTTGATATCCAATGGAATTACCATCTTTGAATCTCCCACCATCAACATCCTGGGGGTTATCATTGACCTGAAACTTAACTGGAACAGTCATATAAATACCATGGCTGCAAGAGCAAGTTAGAAGCTGTGAGTAACTCATCTCCTGAATCCCCGAAGCCTGTCCACCATCTACAAGGCACAAGTCAGGAGTGTGATGGAATACTCTCCACTTGCCTGGATGAGTGCAGCTCCCACAACACTCAAGAAGCTCGATAGTATCCAGGACAAAGCAGCCCGCTTGATCAGGAACCCATCCACCAATCAGTTCCAGAACTCAACACAGTCATGTTCCAAACATGGACAAAAAGAGCTGATTCAAGAGGAGAGGTGAGAATGGCTGCCCTTGAATATCCCTCTACCACCAGCGCACCATGATAACAGTGTGTACCATCTACAAGATGCACTTCAGCAGTGCACCAAGACTGCTTCGACAGTACTTTCCAAACCTGCAACCTCTACCTCTAGAAGTACAAAGGAGCAGATGCATGGGAACACCACCAGCTGCAAGTTCCCCTCCAAGCAACACACCATCCTGACTTGGAACTATATCACTGTTCCTTCACAGCCGCTATATCAAAAACCTGGAACTCCCTTTCTAACAGCGTTGTGGATGTAACTACACCAGATGGACTGTAGCAGTTTAAGAAAGCAGTTCACCAACACCAGTTAGCGATGGGCAACAAATGCTGGCATCTGTTATTGTTGGGTTGTCTCTAGTAAGTGAACTGGCTGGGGGGGGTGGGGGGGGGGGGTAAAGATCTTTCCTTAAAAGTGCTTTTATTAATATAATTAACTATATGTAAGATTACAGAACACCAGGATAGAACTGCTGCTCCTGTGTTAGTTTCTTCTCACTCACGTCTCTCTGAATGACATCATTATGAAATAGCTCCTTACGCACATGCAGAATAGCTATTATTAAGGTAATGTTATAGTTTTACACTTTACCCCACATCTTCCTACACTATTATATACACATCTTCCTAAGCCTCCCTACAAAGTCATTGTTTTTTGTTTTTTTATTCATTCACTGGATGTGGGCCTCATTGGCTGGGCCAGCATTTATTGCTCATCCCTAATTGCCCCTGAGAAGGTGGTGGTGAGCTGTCTCCTTGAATCACTGCAGTCCATGTGGTGTAGACACACCCACGGTGCTGTTAGGGAGGGAGCTCCAGGACTTTGACCCAGTGACAATGAAGGAACGGCAATATATTTTCAAGTCAGGATGGTGAGTGGCTTGGAGAGGAACTTCCAGGTGGTTGTGTTCCAAAGTGTCTGCTGCCCTTGTCCTTCTAAATAATAGTGATCATAGGTTTGGAAGGTGCTGTCTAAGGTAACTTTGGTGAGTTCCTGCAGTGAATCATGTAAATGATACACACTGCTGCCAATGTGCTTTGGTGGTGGAGGGAGTCAATGTTTGTGGATGTAGTGTCAATCAAACGAGCTGCTCTGTCAAGGATGGTGTCAAACTTCTTGAGTGTTGTCGGAGCTGCACTCATCCAGCCAAGTGGGGAGTATTCCATCACACTCCTGACTCGTGCCTTGTAGATGGTGGACAGACTTTGGGGAGTCAGGAGGCGAGTTACTCATCACACGATTCCTAGCCTCTGACCTGCTCTTGTAGGCACAGCATTTATATAGCTAGTCCAGTTCGGTTTCTGGTCAATGGTAACCCCCAGAATGTTGATAGTGGGGGATTCAGCGATGGTAATGCCTTTGAATGTCATGGGATGATGGTTAGATTTTCACTCGTTGGAGATGGGCATTGCCTGACATTTGTGTGGCACGAATGTTACTTGCCACCTGTCAGCCCAAGCTTGGATATTGTCCAGGTCTTGCTGCATTTGGACATGGACTGCTTCAGTATCTGAGGAGTCGTGAATGGTGCTGAATATTATGCAATCATCAGCAAACATCACCATTTCTGACCTTATGATGGAAGGAAGGTCATTGATGAAGCAACTGATTAGGCTTACGACACTAGGAACTCCTGTAGTGATGCCCTGGGACTGAGATGACTGACCTCCAACAACCACAGCCATCTTACTATCTGCTAGGTATGACTCCAACCAACGGAGAGTTTTCCCCCGATTCCAATTGACTCTACTTTTACGAGGGTCCTTGATGCCACCCTTGGTCACATGCTGCTCTGATGTCAAGGGCAGTTTTTCACACCTCACCTCTACAGTTCGGCTCTTTTGCCAATGTTTGAACCAAGGCTGTAATGAGGTCAGGAGCTGGGTGATCCTGGCAGAACCAAAACCTGGTGTCAGTGATCAGGTTATTGCTAAGCAAGTGCTGCTTGGTAGCAATGTTGATGACGTCTTCCATCCCTTTACTGAAGATGGGGAGTAAACTGATGGGACTGTAATTGGCCGGTTGGATTTGCCCTGCTTTTTGTGTACAAAACATAACTGGACAATATTTCACATTGCTGGGTAGAAGCCAGTGTTGTAGCTGTACTGGAACAGCTTGGCTAGGGGCACGGCAAGTTCTGGAGCACAAGTCTTCAGTAATATTGCCAGAATATGTCAGGCTGTTGCTTGACGGGTCTGTGAGACCGCTCTCCCAATTTTGGCATTAGCCCCCAGATGTTAATGAGGAGGACTTTGCAGGGTTGACAGGGCTGAGTTTGCAGTTGTCATTCCCAGTGCCTAGGTCGATGCCGGATGGTCTGTTCGTTTCATTCCTTTGTCTTTTTTGCAGATTGATACAACTGAATGGCTCGCTTGGCCATTTCAGAGGGCATTTAAGAGTCAACCACATTGCAGTTGGTCTGGAATGACATGTAGGCCAGACCATGCAAGGACAGCAGACTACCTTCCCTAAAGGACGTTAGTGAACCAGATGGGTTTTTACTTCAATTGACAATTGTTTCATGGTCATCATTAGACTTCTAATTCTAGATTTTTATTGAATTCAAATTTCACCTTCTGCCATGGTGAAACTTGAACCTGGGTTCCCAGAACATTACCCTCTGTCTCTGGATTACTAGTCCAGTGACAATACCACTATGCTACTGCCTTCCCCCAAAAGGGGCGGAATAGTCTCTCTAGCGGTTTCACCAATCTCCCTAAATGTGTACCAAGTTCCTTTTGTGGTTGATGAGAATCTGTTTGCTCCCAACTTGTTCCCTGAAAGTTGCCACTCCTTGTTTCCCTCGATGGTCATTCTGCAGGCGTGATGCCATCCTGGGGGTCAGGGTATGGAACCCATGCTGCTAATGGTTTTCTGTTTATTGAAGTCAGCTCTGTAACTTTCTTCCCTTTGTCTGGCACGACCATGGTCTTCTACCATGACATTTGGTATCAATGTGTGGGGAAGGAAAGGAAGTTGTGTTCTTAGCCTGCAGCTTATCAAAAACTCACGTGGGGTGCAACGGTTCTGCAACCGTGTAGAGCGATAGCTGAGCAGGGCTACCCAAAGATCTTAATTTTTTCTGAGGTGGTCTTCAATGGTACGTACCCCTCTCTCAGCGTCTCTGTAGGCCTGAGGGTACTTCAGTGAACTTGTGACTTGAACAAATCCATAAAATGCTGCAAAGGAGTGGAAACACTCGTTGGTGAAATGTGGCCCATTATCAGAGACGATAATGTCTGGAATTCCATGTGTGGAAAACATCCTCCTCAGAGTGGTTATAACAGCTTCAGAGTTGAGGCCAGGTAGGTGTTGCACCTCTATCCAGTGGGAATAATAACCAACAATGAGAAATACTTTCCCCTTGAGTTTGCATAAGTCCATACCAAGATATGCCCATGGCCTGGATGGGAAGGAGGAGGAGGGCAGAAATGGTTCGTTCTGCTCCCGTCTGTGAATGGTGAAGATGGCACAGTTGGAGACCATGTCATCGATAGAGTGTGATAAACCTGGCCACCGCTTAGTCTGTTGTGCCCTGGCCCAACACTTGGAATACCAAAATGTCCATGATGAATCTTCTCTAAGACTTCGGGTGGAGAGCTTGTTGAGCCACCAACTGCTCATTATAGACCAAGAGGTCAACTATGATGCTGATGTGATTACGTAGTTCAAAGTACTGCTTGACGACAGGGTTACCAGGAACATACTGTGGCCACCCATCAAGGCCATAAGTGCGAATCTGCATACATTCTTCATCTCGCCTTTGTGAGCCTCTCGAAATTCTTGCAACTTCCGCTCTGTTGTTGGCAATTATTGAGTGGCTAACGTCGTGAAGGCCTTGACTTCCTCAATGAAAGCTTTATCTTCCAATTCTGGGTAGTTGGTGGGTATTCGTATGGATTGTCAACAGTAGACTAGTATTTACCCTGCAAGTACACCATAGTAGTGTTTTATTAAATGATTCTCAATTTGAAGCTCTGGATTCAGGATGGCATCCTTGCAATTTCTTTGGTGTAACAAAGTTACCAGAGGTTTTTGATCAGTTTCGATCTTGAATTGTAGGCTCAAGACGTCATCACAAAATTTTTCACATGCCCAAGTGGTCACGAGGACTTCTTTCGAAATGACAGCATAGAGCTTTTCAGTCTCAGTCAAGGAATTTGATACATAATAGAAGATCTTCTTGTTCCATTACTCTGGATCTGGAATAACACTGCTCCCAGTCTTGTTGCTGTTACATCCACCGCTACGATAGTTGGAAGTTCAAGGTCTTAGCGAGCTAGGATCACCAAAGATATCAATATGGTATTGATTCGTTCAAATGTCGATGTTGATGCTCAGTCCAGCGCCATTCCTGATCTCGTCACAAAAGTTGTCTTAGAGGTTCATTTACTCGAGCTAGGTGAGATAGGAATTTTCCCAGTTGGTTGACCATACCTTTGTATTTCGCTGATATCCCTGGGCAGTGGAATTTTCTTATGGCTTTTGTCTTCTGTGGGTCTGCAGTGATTCCTGTAGCTTGGATAATTTGGCCTCAGGACTTTATTGTGACTTCGGAAAACTCACACTTTCAGTCGAGTGTTAAGCCAACACCTTGCTGTGTTCTTCGTGTTTTTCTTATTCTTTTGTCATGTTCTCCCTTTGTTAAGCCATGGATTAAAACATTGTTCATGTGGCATATAATGTCTTCCATCCCTTCTAGTATGTTGGACATCATCTTTTGGAAAATTTCCAGCATGGACATGATGCCAAAAGGCAGGAACAGTAGCGTGCAAACAGTATTATGAAGGTGGTTAGAAGTTTAGACTCTTGATCCAACCGTAACTGCCTGAATCTGCTGTTTGCGTCCAGCTTGGTAAAGATTGTATTCTCTGTGAGTTTGGCTGGGTTCCTGCCTATCGACTTCATTGGATGTATTTCTTGTTCCACCATCTTGTTCAGTTACATCAGGTCGATGCAAATTTGGATGGAGCCATCTGATTTGGGAATTGGTAACATACCAGAGCACCACCTGGTTGGTTTAGCAACTGGCAAAATAACCCCTTGTTGAAACATCGCTTCTATCTCACTCCTTACCCATTTCAGAAGTGGGTTTGGGACCTTACTTGGTGTAAATGGACAAATGGGTGTCTTGAGCGTGATGTAGTACACAGTCTTCAATTTTCCCAAGCCTCTGAAGAGTTTTCAAAATTCTCTGCTAAATTCATTGTCTTGTCCTTGTTCATTGACTTCACCGACTTTCAGGGTTACAGATTTTTCTGCTCAATGAAGTACGTTCCTAGTTCTGAATGACATTTAGGGCCTGAACTTCCACAGAGTGACAATCAGAGTTGGATTGCCACTCCACTCCTACTTCCTTACCTGGAATTCTTCTCGATCCTGTCTTACCCAACCTTCCAACTCAGGCCAGGTGAGAACTGTATAGGGCAGTGCGCTCCTGAGGCCTTTAGTCAAGCACTGCAAAATCAGGCAGAAGGGTGCCACACCGTCTCTTACAGCACTGGCTACCAAAAATCAGGTAAGTTTAAAGGTCCAGCCACTTTTAAGCCAGGGAGGAAGTAGGTTTGTTAGGTAAGTGGTTAGAACTTAGGGGGAGGGGGTGGGATCTGACAGTCAGCGGGGTGCAGTCAGATAGTTGGGGGTTGCATTGATGAAGGTTGCAGAGTAATTTTTTGCAGTCACTGAACCAAGGTTCCAGCTTCTGTGTCCAATTTAAATTCTGTATGATGTCCTTTGACTTCAATGTTAGCGATCCAGTCTTGGCATTTATTTTCTGTTATTTCTCCTAGGAAAGTGATTTCTTGGTTGTCTGGTTCCTGTATTTCTTGTATAGAGCTCCTTTGAAAAGACTTTTTTTTTGCTTCGCAAACACCGGCTTTTTTGAACAACATACTGTTTTAGCATGACTAACCTTGCCACACCCTTGGCACTGTGTAGTTTGGGCAAGATATTCTTTGCACCTGTGGATCTTCTTTCCACCTCAGCAGGGCATTGCCAAGTGGTGGCTGGTGCCCTTTTAGTGCACTTCCCTGGTTGCTGCCGTAATGTACTTTCAGTTTTGCACCTGACAGACTGAATGGCTTCATCCGGCTGTCCCTGCTAGATTTCTCTCCCACCCCTTACAAAGACTCGGTTTTGCCTTCGCTCTTTGGTCTGCCTAGCCAGTTGTACAGCGTTACTTAGTGTCAAATCTTCCCGAGATTGTAGAAAGTCTGACAGGATTTCCTCCAAAAAAAAACACAACTTTATTCTATTTCTTATCAAATTGTCTTTCAATGCCCTGTATTTGCGGATGTCAGCCAAATAATAGAGATCATTTGTAAATGAATTGATTCCCTCGCCTGGTCTTTGGCTTTGTCAATTAAATTTTTCCCTCTCTATTACGATGTTTCGCTATGGGCTGAGGTCCCTGTTTCCAGCATTGCTTCCCATGCTAGTGGCTGGGCAATCCTAGTGCTTTCCCTCGCTGGTCTGACTACTGGGTTGGCCTTGAAGCCTTTCACCCACTGCTCTCTGCTGCTGCTGGGCTTCTCTTCCAGTTGTTTCCCACCTTTTTTTTGCTGTTTCTCTGTAAGTGTAGTCACTGCTGCCATCATCTGTTGTTGTTGAGTTGTTTCTGAAAATACCGAGTGTCTTACTGTAGTAAGAGATCTGGCTGAAGGAAAAAATCTTTCCTTAAAAGTACCTTTATTACATAACTATTTATACACAAGATTACAGAACTTCAGGGCAGAAATATGAAACAAAAACAAAAATAGATGGAAAAGCTCAGCAGGTCTGACAGCATCTGTGGAGAGGAATACAGTTAATGTTTCGAGTCCGTATGACTCTTCATCAGAACTAAAGAAAAATAGAAATGAGGTGAAATATAAGCTGGTTGAGGAGGGTGGGACAGGTAGAGCTGGATAGAGGGCCAGTGATAGGAGGATCCTATCACTGAACCTCTCACTGGCCCTCTATCCAGCTCTACCTGTCCCACCGCCCCCCTCAAACAAGCTTATATTTCACCTCATTTCTATTTTTCTTTAATTCTCATGAAGTGTCATCCAGACTTGAAACGTTAACTGTGTTCCTTTCCACAGATGCTGTACACCTGCTGAGTTTTTCCAGCTATTTTTGTTTTTGTTTCAGACTTCCAGCATCCGCAGTATTTTGCTTTTATCTTAGGACAGAAATATAATTCTCCTCTCTTAGGTTTTTCTCACTCATCTCTCTGAGTGACATCATTACAACATAGCTCCTTAAGCACATGCTCTGGAGCTATTATTGGAGTAATGTTAGAATTAACCCATTACTCTACAGCCTTGCCAGTGAGGCTCACATTCCCTGAATGAATAATAAAAAAAACAGATTCATGGGGACAATTTTAACTTTAATTAAACAGGTAAAAAATATGGATGATCATGATCAGCAAAAGAGGAAAAAGGGAAATCGGGCGAAGTGTAAAACAGGATGCTGATTCATTGGTGCTAAAGGTTGTCCTCCTTTGTTTGATTATCAGTTGGTACTGAGTTAACTGATCTCAAACAGGACAGTGGCAAAGGACACTTCAAGTGACCCCAGTGCCCATGATTGGCAAGGGGACAAAAGTAAGCCAGGGTCTGTAATGTCGATTGTTATACTATGGTTTTAATGGAACATACACACTTGGACACTCAGTGAGGGCTTAAACTGACGCTCACACAATCAAATGGCCTGTTGACCACTAGCATATATTGTTTGAATTCAGGTTTCTAGCACAGGACACCACTTGGAGCACATTATTCAGAATTCAGGTTTAGAAGTCAGCAGGCCCCACAGCAATTTTTTTACATTCATTAACAGGATGTGGGCATCATTGGCTAGACCAGCATTTATTGCCCATCCCTAATTGTCCTTGAGAAGGTGAGCTGCTTTCATGAACTGCTGCAGTCCAGGTGGTGTAGGAACTTCCACAGTGCTGTTAGGGAGGGAGTTCCAGGATCTTGACCCAACAACAGGGAAGGAATGGTCATATAGTTCCAAATGAGGATGGTATGTACCTTAGAGGGGAATTTGCAGGTGGTGGTGTTCCCTTGCATCTGCTGCCCTTATCCTTCAAGGTGATAGAGGTCACAAGTTTGGAAGGTGCTGTCAAAGGAGCCATGGTGAGTTGCTGCAGTGCATTGTAGATGGTACACACCGTTGCCATGTGCGTTGGTGGTGGGGGAAGTGAATGTTTATTGTGGTGGGTGGGGTGCCAGTCAAGTGGGCCGTTTTGTCCTGGATGGTCTCCAGCTTCTTGAGTGTTGCTGGACCTGCACTCATCCAGGTAAGTGGAGAGTATTCCATTACATTCCTGACCTGTGCCTTGTAGATGATGGACAGGCTTTGGGGAGACAGGAGGTGAGTTACTCTCTGCAGAATTCCGAGCCTCTGACCTGTTCTAGTAGCCACAGTATTTGTATGGCTTGTCCCATTCAGTTTCAGATCAATGGTAACCCCCAGGTTGTTGATAGTGGGGGATTCAGTGATGGTAATGCCATTGAATGTCAAGAGGCGATGATTACATTCTCTCTTGTCGGAGATGGTCATTGCCTGACACTTGTATGGCGTGTATATTACTTGCCATTTATCAGCCTAAGCCTGAATATTGTCTAGGTCTTTTGTCCTCTGTTCTGGACTATGCTGAGGGGACATTCTGACCTCTGTGTCGGAATTGCTGTCAAACTTACCTCAATGCCCAGAGTCACACATCAAGAGTCAGTTGGGTGATGTACAAGAGGACAGCTAGACCTTGTGGAACAACACCTTCAATGAATTAACACCTTAAGTTGAGGAGAAAGAAAAAATGAAAACATGTTTAAAATAGAATGTAATCCTAATTGCAGTGAAGGGCCAAAGTTACATGTACATTTGTTTTGCCAACTCTGATTCAAAGGTGACCTTTTTAATGACTTGAAGTGCCATTGATTATAAAATGCCTTGAATTTTATGGGGTGAGAGTTATTTTTATAAAAACAAAAAAACTGCGGATGCTGGAAATCCAAAACAAAAACAGAATTACCTGGAAAAACTCAGCAGGTCTGGCAGCATCGGCGGAGAAGAAAAGAGTTGATGTTTCGAGTCCTCATGACCCTTCGACAGAACTTGAGTTCGAGTCCAGGAAAGAGCTGAAATATAAGCTGGTTTAAGGTGTGTGTGTGGGGGGCGGAGAGACAGAGAGACAGAGAGGTGGAGGGGGGTGGTGTGGTTGTAGGGACAAACAAGCAGTGATAGAAGCAGATCATCAAAAGATGTCAACGACAATAGTACAATAGAACACATAGGTGTTAAAGTTAAAGTTGGTGATATTATTTAAACGAATGTGCTAATTAAGAATGGATGGTAGGGCACTCAAGGAATAGCTCTAGTGGGGTTTTTTTTATAATGGAAATAGGTGGGAAAAGGAAAATCTTTATAATTTATTGGAAAAAAAAAGGAAGGGGGAAACAGAAAGGGGGTGGGGATGGGGGAGGGAGCTCACGACCTAAAGCTGTTGAATTCAATATTCAGTCCGGAAGGCTGTAAAGTCCCTAGTCGGAAGATGAGGTGTTGTTCCTCCAGTTTGCGTTGGGCTTCACTGGAACAATGCAGCAAGCCAAGGACAGACATGTGGGCAAGAGAGCAGGGTGGAGTGTTAAAATGGCAAGCGACAGGGAGGTTTGGGTCATTCTTGCGGACAGACCGCAGGTGTTCTGCAAAGCGGTCGCCCAGTTTACGTTTGGTCTCTCCAATGTAGAGGAGACCACATTGGGAGCAATGAATGCAATAGACTAAGTTGGGGGAAATGCAAGTGAAATGCTGCTTCACTTGAAAGGAGTGTTTGGGTCCTTGGACGGTGAGGAGAGAGGAAGTGAAGGGGCAGGTGTTGCATCTTTTGCGTGGGCATGGGGTGGTGCCATAGGAGGGTGTTGAGGAGTAGGGGGTGATGGAGGAGTGGACCAGGGTGTCCCGGAGGGAGCGATCCCTACGGAATGCCGATAAGGGGGGTGAAGGGAAGATGCGTTTGGTGGTGGCATCATGCTGGAGTTGGCGGAAATGGCGGAGGATGATCCTTTGAATGCGGAGGCTGGTGGGGTGATAAGTGAGGACAAGGGGGACCCTATCATGTTTCTGGGAGGGAGGAGAAGGCGTGAGGGCGGATGCGCGGGAGATGGGCCGGACACGGTTGAGGGCCCTGTCAACAACTGTGGGTGGAAAACCTCGGTTAAGGAAGAAGGAGGACATGTCAGAGGAACTGTTTTTGAATGTAGCATCATCGGAACAGATGCGACGGAGGCGAAGGAACTGAGAGAATGGGATGGAGTCCTTACAGGAAGCGGGGTGTGAGGAGCTGTAGTCGAGATAGCTGTGGGAGTCGGTGGGTTTGTAATGGATATTGGTGGACAGTTATTTTTAAATATGTGGAAACTGAAAGCTCAAGAAACAAGAAAAGTTGGCTGCTTTTGTAAAGAAGAGTTGTAAAATGTCTTGTCTGGAGTTTATTTACAATTAGTTAAGAACTCACAGTTGGTGAAATTTTACACTGTATTTATCTTCTCTGCTTAAATAAATCTTCCATTGTTAATTTATCTTCCTTGCTGTGAGTGCTTTTGCTAAAGATGTGCGACATGCAGTTGAGATAATGGGCACCAAACTGGCAGAGATTGCATCACTCTGTGTTCGTAACTGAAGCAAATTTATTTGTTAACAAGCTGACTTAATTACTTACAGTGAAGGAGAGCCTTTTCAGGCTCAGAGGGACATTAGGAAGATGAAGCAGGATTCATTTATAAGAACTCCCAATTATGCAAAAATGATTTGAAGTAATTTAGCTGTTAGCTGTAATCTGTCGCCAATCTTAGTTGTAAAAGTACCTGCAATTTAGTGCCACTAACTGAATGCTCAGTCGAATGCTCCTCAAAAGACAATTGAATTTGGACTGCACTTTATCAAGCTGCTATCTGATTCAATGGGTAGCAGTAGGGAGGGAGATCTGCAAGAGATTGGAAAAGCCAGCAGAGTGTGCTTTGCAGCTTTAACTGGGCAATTGCCAAGAGCAAACCATTTCACCAAGCTAATGGGAGAGCTGCAGGTATAAATGGTAAGGTGGGAAGGGGAGAGCATACAAGCTGATAAATGAAAGATAATTGGACACTGCATATGAAGGCACTGCTGAAGTCAATAAATCAATCATTTGCACATTAAGTTGTTCGATCATAAAATCCTCAAAATTCAGATCAAGAATTTCAAAAGTCTGACGATTTTAGGAAGTAGGAAAGATTACTGTTAAACAGGAGGCAAGGAATTCCACAGTTTGGGAGGACAAAATGATTTAGAGTAGAAGACAGGGTGATGAGTCTTGCTTGCCACTGAGTGAATGTAGGAAGCATGTTGAAGAATGCCTGTGCAGTCTTGATGCAGAACCATGGACTGCAGAAGAAATTATGAAAGAAGAACAACAAAGTTTATTTATTTAGTGCCTTTAACATGATGAAAGGTACCAAGGAGCTTCACAGGAGCATTATAAACAAAGTCACTGAGAAACATAAGGACATATTTAGGTTAAAAACAAAAAAACAGAATTACCTGGAAAAACCCAGCAGGTCTGGCTTTATCGGCGGAGAAGGAAAGAGTTGACGTTTCGAGTCCTCATGACCCTTAAAAAGAACTGAGTGAATATTAGGAGAGGGGTGAAATATAAGCTGGTTTAAGGTGGGGTGTGGGGGGGGGAGAGAATTTGGGGGGCGGGGGTGGTGTGGTTGTAAGGACAAGCAAACAGTGATAGGAGCAGATAATCAAAAGGTGTCACAGACAAAGGAACAAAGAGGTATTGAAGGTGGTGATATTATCTAAACGAATGTGCTAATTAAGAATGGATGGCAGGGCACTCAAGGTACAGCTCTAGTGGGGGTGGGGTGGAAAGACTAGCAGGGCATACAAGATTTAAAAATAATGGAAATAGGTGGGAAAAGAAAAATCTATATAAATTATTGGAAAAAATAAAAGGAAGGGGGAAGAAACGGAAGCGGGGTGGGGATGGAGGAGGGAGTTCAAGATCTAAAGTTGTTGAATTCAATATTCAGTCCGGAAGGCTGTAAAGTGCCTAGTCGGAAGATGAGGTGCTGTTTCTCCAGTTTGCACTGGGCTTCACTGGAACAATGCAGCAAGCCAAGGACAGACATGTGGGCAAGAGAGCAGGGTGGAGTGTTAAAATGGCAAGCGACAGGGATGTTTGGGTCTTTCTTGCGGATAGACCGCAGGTGTTCTGCAAAGCGGTCGCCCAGCTTACGTTTGGTCTCTCCAATGTAGAGGAGACCGCATTGGGAGCAACAAATGCAGTAGACTAAGTTGGGGGAAATGCAAGTGAAATGCTGCTTCACTTGAAAGGAGTGTTTGGGTCCTTGGACGGTGAGGAGAGAGGAAATGAAGGGGCAGGTGTTGCATCTTTTGCGTGGGCATGGGGTGGTGCCATAGGTGTGGGTTGAGGAGAAGGCGGTGATGGAGGAGTGGACCAGGGTGTCCCGGAGGGAACAATCCCTACGGAATGCCGCCGGCGGGGTGAAGGAAAGATGTGTTTGGTGGTGGCATCATGCTGGAGTTGGCGGAAATGCCTGAGAATGATCCTTTGAATGCGGAGGCTGGTGGGGTGATAAGTGAGGACAAGGGGGACCCTATCATGTTTCTGGGAGGGAGGAGAAGGCGTGAGGGTGGATGCGCGGGAGATGGGCCAGACACGATTGAGGGCCCTGTCAACGACCGTGGGTGGAAAACCTCGGTTAAGGAAGAAGGAGGACATGTCAGAGGAACTGTGGTTATATTTAGATTAGTTGAGCAAAAGCTTGGCCAAAGTGGTAGGTTTTAATGAGTGTCTTAAAGGAGGAAATCGAGGGATACAGGTGGAAGGGTGAAGGGAGGGAATTCCAGAGCTTGGGGCCTAGGCAAATAAACGCATGGCAACCAATGGGCATGTGATTTAAAAACTGGGGAGGTGCAAGAAGCCAGGATTTGAAGAATCCTAATCCTTTTCTAAAAATCTAATTTTGTTTGTGTTTAACATTTAACATCTAACTTAAATTTACTGTTTAAATTCTAAGTTTCATCCAGGCTTAAGCAGAGATATATAAGCTCTCCACTGGAGAGCAGAGTGTGACTTTGAACAAGCTAGGAGTTGGGTGAGTGAGGGAGTTATTGGAGAGGGGACGGTAGTTAATAAGCAGTTAATTAAACACATTAAAGATGGCAGGACACGTGATGTGTCACTGCTGCAGCAGGCGGAAACTCCTTTGCTTTTCTAACTTTTTCACTCTGTAAGAATTGGCTCTTACTCCACTACTCATCCACCCTACAGCTCCCACTCTCATCCAAACATGCTGAAATAACCTCAAACTTGTTGACAATTGCAACGGCGGAGGTTTCTGCACTCCTCCTGGTTCCACTTACCTGCCTTCCTCACAGTCACAATCTCCTGCCCTTGACCACTTACCCTCAATCAGAAGACCCTCTCCTAAGGGGTATTACTGCCTCCTGGTACAAAGCGTCCAGGCAACTTCCCGCTCCTTGATGCACTGCAGTGTTTGCAGCTCAGCCTCCAGCTCAATGACGCTGCCTCTCAAGCCGCACACACTTACTGCAGACGTGTTGACCCTGGATCACAATGGCATCCAGGAGCTCCCACATGCTGCAGCTATGACACATCACCTGTCCTGCCATCCTAAATGTGTTTTAATTAAATAATTATTTTATTCAATTAATTATTTTCCCTTCTTTACATATTTTATTAACCTTACTGCAAATTTGTATGCTATTTTATACCTTAGGAATAGAATAGACCGTATTCACTTACCAGATACTCACAAAATAGATGGAATATAAAGGAGGAAATAATAAGAACTTGTCAGAAAGGTATAGCGATAATCATGGGGGATTTTAATCTACCTATAGACTGGAAAAATCAGATGGACAAAGGTAGTCTAGATGAGGAGTTGATAGAATGTTTTTGGGATAGTTTCTGAAAACAGCACATTCTGGAACCAACCAGAAAGCAGGCTATAGATATGGGATTAATTAATGACCTCATAGTGAAGGTACCCCTAGGTAGCAGCAATCATAATATGATTGAATTTTTCATTCAGTTTGAGGGAGGGAAGACTAGTATTTTAAATTTAAATAAAGGCAATTATAAGGGCATGAAAGCAGAGCTAGCTTTCGCAAATAAGGTTAAGGGTTAGGTCAAGAGATGCAGTGGCAGGCATTGAAAGGGATATTTCAGAATACGCAGAATAGATATGTTCCAATGAGGAAGAAAAACTCCAAGGGAAGAACCACCATTCGTGGTTAACTAAAAAAGTTAAAGACAGTATCAGACTGAAAGAAAAAGCATATAATTGCATAAGAATGGGTGGCAGGTCAGAAGATTTGACAGAATATAAAAAATAGCAAAGAATGACTAAAAGATTAATAAAGAGATAAAAATTAGAGTACAAGAAAAAGCTAGCTAGAAGTATAAAGATGGATAGTAAGAGTTTCTTTGGATATTTAAAAAAGAAAGGATTTAGCAAAGTAAGCATTGGTCCTAAAGAAAATGAGTCTGGGGGATTAATAAAAGAAAAAGGAGATGGCAGATGAATTAAACAGGTATTTTGCATCGGTCTTCATTATAGACGACAAGTAACATCCCAGAATTAGCTATAAATCAGGAAATGGAAGGGAGGGAGGAACTCAAAGAAATTACAATCACCAGAGAAGTGGTATTGAGCAAATTGCTGGAGCTGCGAGCTGTCAAGTCCCCAGTTACTGATGGATTTCACCCTAGGGCCTTAAGAGAAGTGGCTGGTGAGAAAGTTAATGCGTTGGTTTTAATTTTTCACAATTTCCTAGATTTGAGGAAGGTTCCATTAGATTGGCATATAGTGAAAGTAGCTCCTTTATACAAAAAGGGAGGGAGACAGCAAGAAATGACAGGCCAGTCAGCTTAACATCGGCCATAGAGAAAATGTTAGAAGCTAATATTAAATATGTTATAGCAGGGCATTTAGATGAATCCAAAGTACTCAGGCAGAGCCAACATGGTTTTGTAAGAAGCAAATCATGTTTAACCAATTTTTTGGAGTTCCCTGAAGAAGTAACATGTGCTGTGGATAAAGGGCAACTGGTGAATGTATCATACTTAGTTTTTCAGAAGGCATTTGATAAGGTCACACAGAATAACAGTGCAGAGGAGGCCCTTCGGCCCATCAAGTCTGCACCGACACATGAGAAACACCTGACCTACCTACCTAATCCCACTTAACAGTACTTGACCCATAGCCTTGAATGTTATGACGTGCTAAGTGCTCATCCAGGTACTTTTTAAAGGATGTGAGGCAACCCGCCCCCACCACCATCCCAGGCAGCGCATTCCAGACTGTCACCACTCTCTGGGTAAAAAAGTTTTTCCTCACATCCCCTTAAACCTCCTGCACCTCATCTTGAACTTATGTCCCCTTGTGACTGACCCTATGGGGACTAACTAAGGGGAACAGCTGCTTCCTATCCACCCTGTCCATACCCCTCATAATCTTGAACAGCTTGATCAGGTCACCCCTCAGTCTTCTCTGCTCCAACGAAAACAACCCAAGTCTATCCAATCTCTCTTCATAACTTAAATGTTTCATCCCAGGCAACATCCTGGTGAATCTCCTCTACACCCCCTCCAGTGCAATCACATACTTCCTATAATGTGTCGACCAGAGTTGCACACAATACTCCACCCGTGGCCTCACCAAGGTTCTATATAACTCCAACATGACCTCCCTACTTTTGTAATCTATGCCTTGATTGATAAAGGCAAGTGTCCCATATGCCTTTTTCACCACCCCACTAACATGCCCCTCCGCTTTCAGTGATGTATGGACACACACACCAAGGTCCCTTTGTTCCTCAGAACTTCCTAGTGCCATGCCGTTCATTGAATACTTCCTTGTCAAATTATTCCTTCCAAAATGTATCACCTCACACTTTTCAGGGTTAAATTCCATCTGCCACTTATCTGCCCATTTGACCATCCCGTCTATATCTTCCCGTAGCCCAATACACTCAACCTCACTGTTAACCACCCGGCCAATCTTTGTGTCATCCGCAAACTTACTAATCTTGCCCCCGACATAGTCAAGAAGAGTCGTTTATATCAATGACAAATAATAGGGGACCCAGCACAGATTCCTGTGGTACACCACTGGACACTGGCTTCCAGTCACTAAGGCATCCTTCTGTCATCACCCTCTGTCTCCTACAACTAAGCCAATTTTGAATCCACCTTATCAAATTACCCTGTATCCCATGTGCATTTGCCTTCTTTGTAAGTCTCCCATGTGGGACCTTGTCAAAGACTTTGCTGAAATCTATATAAACTACATCAACTGCACTACCCTCATCTACACACCTGGTCACCTCTTCAAAAAACTATTTCAAATTTGTAAGGCATGACCTCCCTCTCACAAAGCCATGCTGACTATCCCTGATCAAACCTTGCCTCTCTAAGTCGAGATAGATTCTCTCCTTCAGAATTTTCTCCAATAGTTTCCGTACCACTGACGTGAGACTCACTGGCCTGTAGTTCCCTGGCTTCTCTCTACAACCTTTCTTAAATAGCAGAACCCCATTAGCTGTTCTCCAGTCCTATGGCACCTCCCCCATGGCCAGAGAGGAATTAAAAATTTGGGTCAGAGCCCCTGCAATCTCCTCCCTTGCCTCCCTCAGCAGTCTGGGACACAAATCATCTGGACCTGGAGATGTGCCCACTTTTAAGCCTGCCAACACTTCCAATAACTTGTCACTCCCTATATCAATTTGCTCAAGAATTTCACAGTCTCTCTCCCTGAGTTCGATACTTTCATCCTGATTCTCTTGGGTGAAGACGGATGTGAAGTAGTCATTCAACACTCTAGCAATGTTCTCTGGCTCCACCCATAGATTGCCCCCTTGGTCCCTTATGGGCACTACTCTTTCCCTGGTTATCCTCTTCCCATTGATATACTTATAGAATATCTTTGGATTTTCCCTACTTTTACCAGCCAGAGCTTTCTCATATCCCTTCCTTGCTGGCCTAATTGATTTCTTAAGCTCCACCCTGCACTGTCTGTACTCCACTAATGCCTCTGCTGATTTGGTCCCTTTGTACCTGCTAAAAGCATCTCTTTTCCTTCTCATCGTATCCTCATTATCTCTGGTCATCCATGGTTCTTTAGGCTTGTTACTCCTTCCTATCACCCTGGAGGGAACATGTTGAGCCTATACCCTCCCCTTTTCCTTTTTGAACAGCCCCCACTGCTTCTCTGTAGAGTTCCCCACAAGTAGCTGTTCCCAGTCTACCTTGGCCAGGTCCTGCCTTATTTTACTAAAATCTACTCTACCCCAGTCCAAAACAATTTTTTCCAACATGTCTATTTCTTTGTCCATACAAGCTTAAATTGTACCATGTTATGGTCGCTATCACTTAAATGCTCCCCCATCACCACCCCAGCTGTCTGTCTGGCTTCATTCCCCAGAATTAGGTCCAGCACTGCGCCGTCTCTTGTTGGACCTTCTACATATTGACCTAAAAAGTTCTCCTGTACACATTTCAAGAAATCCACTCCATCCAAGCCCTTAACACTATGCCTATCCCAATTAATGTTGAGAAAGTTGAAATCACCTAATATAACAATGTGGCTGCCCCTTTTTTATTCTAGCCATAAAGCTTCATTCGATGCCCCCTCCAAGGTATTGTCTCTCCTTAGTGCAGTAACTGATTCCTTAACTAATAATGTAATGCCTCCTCCTCTTTTACGCCCTCCCCTGTCTCACCTGAAGATTCTATATCCTGGAATGTTGAGCTGCTGATCCTGCCCTTCCCTCAACCACATCTCAGTGATGGCTATTATATCACAATTCCACATGTCAATCCTCACCCTTAACTCATTCGTTTTACCTGTAATACTCCTGGCATTAAAGGAGAGGCCTTCCAGCCTGGCCTTACTCTCTTGAAACTTAATGCAGCTATACTCCCTCCGACTTGATTGTTTTACTGTATTACTGTGCCCCTATTCTGCTAACATTCTGTGTCCCCTCCCCCTGCTGAACTAGGTTAAACTCCCCCAACAGCACTAGCAAACCTGCCCGCAAGAATGTTAGTCCCACTCTGGTTCAGATGTAGACCGTCCTACTTGTACAGGTCCCACCCTCCCCAGAAACAGTAACAGCGATCCAGGAATCTAAAACCCTCCCTCCTGCACGAACTCTTAAGCTACGTATTCATCTGTGCTATTCTCCTATTTCTGAGCTCACTAACACGTGGCACTGGGAGTAATCCAGAGATTACAACCCAAGAGGTCTTGCTTTCTAGTCTACTGTCTAACTCCCTGAATTCTTGATGCAAGACCTCATCCCTCTTTCTATCTATGTCATTGGCGCCAACATGTAACATGACCTCTGCCTTATCACCCTCCCCTTTCAGGATGCCCTGCAGCCGTTCAGTGACATCCCGGACCCTGGCACCAGGGAGGCAATACACCTTCCTGGAGTCACTTTGATGGCCACAGTAGCGCCTATCTGTTCCCCTGACTATAGGCTCCCCTATTACTGTTGCTCTTCCTCCTCTCCTGTACAGACAGGCTGCTTGTGGTGCCAGAAGCCTGGCTTTGTCTGTACTTCCTGAAGGAACCAGTGCCTTCATCAGCCTCCAAAATGGAATACCGATTTGCGAGCAGGACCCCAGGGAACTCCTGAACTACCTGCCTGTTTCTCTTGTGCTGCCTGGTGGTCACCCATTCCCTTCCTTCCTCAAGTCCCTTCAGCTGCAGTGTGACCACCTCACTAACCATGTTATTCACGATGTTCTCAGACTCAAGGATGCTCCACAGTGTCCCCAGCCACCGTTCCAGCTCTGAAGCCTGAGCTTCCAGGAGCTGCAGCTGGACACACTTACTACACACATGCTGGTCCCAGGTACTGGAAACGTTCCCGGCTTCCCACATGGAGCATGAGGAGCACACCACGGCTTTGAGCTCTCCTGCCATGCCTTATCCCTTTAAATTAAATCTTTTAAATAAATTTCTCTAGGGCCCTTCTTTCCTGATCCTCGTTACCACAGAATATACAAACTATAAACCACAAAAAGACCTTAAACTATAAGCGATGAAATTAGTAAATACTTTTCTGACCTTACCCACTACTTACCAGTCATTCCTTTCCCTTGTCGCCTGTACTGCTGCAGCAGCGCAAGACCACTCTCTGAAGATTTAAGAAGTTGGATAGCAAAGAAAAAAATGCAAAGAGCACCTCTTCCCCTCTGCACCGAATTCCCACTGTGTGCCAAATTGCCAATACCCACACTCACTCTGGCTGTGTCTCACTCACGATGAGGGCTCTCCCCTGTTCGTGTGCAAGCACACTGTAGTGTGCTTCTAAATAGATCCTTTCTTAAATAAAGCTGAGAGACTCACACTAGTTAAGCTTCAACTAGTAATCAACGCCTAGTCAGGCCCTAATCAGAGTTCAGGTGATTGACAGTTAACTGTCACACAGTCAGCTGAGTCAGCTGCCTTACCAACCTTTTAATTAGACTACTGAACTTACAAAAATTAAAGAGAAATGAAAGAGAAAGACTTACCATTTCAATTCCTACTGTGCACCAAATTGCCAATACCCACACTCACCCTGGCTGTGTCTCACTCAGGATGAGCTCTCTCCCCTGTTCGTGTGCCACATCAAAGGTTATTGCAAAAAATAAAAGCTCATGGTGTAAGTGGTAATATATTGGCGTGGGTAGAAGATTGGCTAGCTAACAGGAAGCAGAGAGTAGGCATAAATGGGTCATTTTCTGTTTGGCAAGGTGTAATGAGTGGTGTGCCACAGGGGTCAAAGCTGGGGCCTAAACTTTTTCAATTTATACAAATGACTATGGTTACTAAATTTGCTAATGATACCAAGATAGGTAGGAAAGTAGGTTGTGAAGAGGACATACAGAGGCTACAAAGGGATATAGATAGGGCAAGTGAATGGGCAAAGTTCTGGCAAATGGAGTATAATGTGGGAAAATATGAAAATGTCCATTTTGGCAGGAAGAATAAAAAAGCATATTATCTAAATGGTGAGAGATTGCAGAACTTTGGGATGCAGAGGGATCATGATGCACAAAAGGCTAGTGTGCAGGCACAGCAGGTAATTAGGAAAGCTAATAGAATGTTATTGTTTATTGTGAGGGGAATTGAAAATAAAACTAAGGGGCACTATTTAAGAATAAGGGGTTGCCCATTTAAGACAGGGATGAGGACTTCAGTTTTACCGGGTCTTAGTGAGCCCACACCTGCAGTACTGTATACAGTATTGGCCTCCTTATTTAAGGAAGGATGTAAAGCAGCTCACCACCTCCTTCCCAAGGGTAATTATGGAAGGGCAAACAATGCTGGCCTAGCCAACGTGCCCACATACCATGAATGAATAAAAAAAATATGTGGATGCAGTTGAGAGAAGGTTTACTATACCAATCCCTGGAATGGGAAGGTTGTCTTATGAATAAGATTGGATAGGCTAGGCTTGTATCTGCTGGAGTTTATAAGAGTAAGCATATAAGCATATTGAAGCATATAAGATCCTAAGGGGTCTTGGCAAGGTGGATGTGAACAGGATGTTTCCTCTTTTGTGGGAATCTAGAACCAAGGGGCACTATTTAAGAATAAGGGGTTGCCCATTTAAGTCAGGGATGAGGAGAAAGTTTTTCTCTCAGAGGGTAGTGAGTCTTTGGAACTCTCTTCCACAAAAGTGGTAGAATATTTTTAAGGCACAGGTAGATAGATTCTTGATAAGCAAGGGAATGAAAGGTTGTCGGGGTGGGTGGGAATGTGAAGTTGAGGTTACAATCAGATCAGCCATGATGTTATTGAATGGTGGAGCTGACTCGGGTCGAGTGACCTCGTCTGGTCCTAACTCAAATGTGTATATGTTCATATGACTGTCCGCCAACCTATGCCCCTCCACCCACCATCCATAGTCCCCCATGCCAATCTTTGCCCCAAGCCATCCCCCGTGGCCCCTCATACCCTCCATGCCAACCTATGGCACTTCCATGCCCATTCACTAGATGTGCACTCTGCTCAGAACCACTAAACCCTACAGTAACAGTAGCTCTGTGATAAGCTTTAAAGCTGTCATTCATTCAGAAGAATTGATTTTACTGCAGCCCTCTAAAAGTGTCAATCATCCAGATCCTTTAAAGTATCAGTAGCAGAAAATGTAAACTTGAAACCTCTTCATCTTGTGTAAATAAACGTTGTTCAATTGACAGAATTAATCAGAAAGAAGAGCTGTCAATTGTGCAATGTGTTCCCTGGTGCACAGATGTTTCAATAGAGTAATGGATGTCTGGGCTCTCAGCCAATCTTCATTATGCATTCTTAGCTCATAGCATAAATACCCCTTACTCTGTTGGAACAACTGCACCCCTGGAAAAATATGGCAGTTCTCCTCTTTGATCTAGTCTGTCAATTGCACAATGCTTATTTAAACAAGTGCTTGCAGTTTCAGCTAATGATACCTTAAAGCGTCTGGATGATCTTCTCTTTTATTTGTCTGCAGCAAATGCACTTTTTATGAATGAATGACTTTTTTTAAAGCTTTTTCACAAATGCTATTGTTACTTCAATGTTTGGTGGTTCTGTGCAGAGTGTATACTGGATGAATGGGCATGGAAGTGCCATAGGTTGACTTGGAGGTTATGATGAGCCATAGGGGGTGGGGAAAGAGGTAGCATGGGTTGGCATGGATGGGACATGGGGAGTTATTGGGTGTGAGGGAGCTGAGGAGGTGTGAAGGATGAGGGCCAAATGGCCGTTTTTGTTTTTTTGAATTCATTGTAACTGGAACAAAGTGCCAGAACACTGAGGCAGGCCTTTAAAACAGCATGCCTTGGCACCCAGAAGCCTCTGTGACTGCCTCCAACTGCTTTCCGGGGGCATAAGGTCGGACTCCAGCCACGACCCACCGAACACAAGTCCTACCTTTGCAGGCATTCTCTCCCAATGCAGATGCTCTAATTTCCTGACTCCAGCTACCCACCTTGAAGATGAAAATCCAGCCCACAAAGTTCTTTTGGTGCTGGACAGGCTGGACATTGAGAAAATGTTTCCCCAGGCTGAGGATCCAGCAATCGGGATCACAGTCTCAGGATAAGAGGACAATCATTCGGACTGAGATGAGAAGACATTTTTTCACTCAAAGGATTGTGAATCTTTGGAATTCTCTACCCAGAGAGCTGTGCATTCTCAGTTGTTGAGTCTATTCAAGACAAAGCTGTTCCTTTCTGACCTTGCCCTCACCATTCTACCTGTCACAGATGCATCTATTCATGACAATATTGGTGGGAGTGACCTCTGTACCATCAATGCCTGGGGTCAATAAGAGTGTAGTGGGCAGATGAGAGTCTCTGGGAGTGTGTAAGGTTATGGCATCTTCAATGATGAGTTCAAATCGAGAGTACCCATCACTTGTCAACTTACAGAGCCTCAGTGAGGCACGTGTCTATTTTGGCAAGCAACTGTCGTGCTTGCATAGACACTTAGTGATGATGTTCTTAACTAACATATTCTGTTTCTCCCTGAGAAGCGCCATCCTCACGATGCATGGCTGATCCCATTGACATCTGCCGAGCGATGCACCCATGTCACATCCGCACTCTGCATCAAGCACCAGCGCAGATACAGGAACATCAGTGGGCTAAAGTGCATCGGCTCCATTTGCACTGGGGCGAGGATACATCACACCCGCATGAGGAACTGGCAGAGGCATCAGGAAGATATAATAATTCTCATAATGTTATTGGAATTTATTGTAAAATAATTGGGGGGAGTGTGTGTGTGTGTGTGTGTGTGTGTTTGTGAGTTAATTGGATTCAAGGCAGCTGGTCTGAAGACTTTGATGTAAACATGTTAAACATGGGGCAAGTTTAGAATGTAAGGTGTAAAAGGACATTTGCATTTTTAAATAAACCAGACTAGGTTGTTTCAGAGGAAGAGTGAAATGCTCACCTAGCTGGTGAAGTTTAGAAACAGTGGGCACGTAAATACACGTAATTACATTCTTTAAAACCTACATGAAACCTCATCCCACATGTGGATGAGTTTTCATGATTTTTCCAATGCCCGCCAGGGCTCCTGGCCTGCCCGCCAACCTTAAAGTTGGACGGGCAGGTCCATTAATTAGTTTAATGACTTTGTAAATGGCCTCAGTTGGCCACCGACAGGTTGGCGGGCGCACAGCTGATTCTGCTGAGCCCCCGCCTACCTGAAAATTGAAATGGGGCGGGGTGACGTCGGGAGTTCCGCCCGGCATCATCCCGCGTCATTTTTCGTGTCGGCGAGCGGGCCCCACCAGCTCAGCGGCGGGCAGGCAGCCAAACTCCGCTGCTGAAATGGGCCCCGCTGCCATTTTGAGTGGGCGGGCTGCCCAACAGGAAGCGCTATGCACTTCCTGTGCAGGGGTGAGGGAGGGATTCCCCAACTGTCAAAGTGCGCTCTTTCGCGTATGTGCACAAAAGAGCACACTACTGCTCCCTGAGGCTACGTGCTGTCTCAGGGAGATTGGTGACAGTTTAAAAAATATCAAAAATAGAAAAATAAAAAAATTATTAACATGTCCCCCTCATGTGACAATGTCACACGAGATGGGACAGGTTAATAAAAATGACATAAAGTTTATTAAAGAATTTTAAAACGGACATGAAACCTCAACCCGCCGGTGGATGAGGTTTCATGTTTTATCAGAAGTCCGCTGGGGCTCCTGGCCTGCCCGCCAGCCTTAAGGTTGGATGGGCAGGTCTTTAATTATCTTTAATTATCCTGTCAATGGCCTCAGTTGGCCATTGACAGGTCAGCGGGCGGACAGCTGATTTCGCTGTTCACCCATCATCCTGAATATTTAAATGGGGCGGGATGACATGGGGGATTCCTCCCGATGTCATCCTGTGTCATTTTCCCCTCGGCGAGCGGCCCCCGCCCCCAACTCGCTGGTGGAAAAATTCTGGCCAGTGTGTTTATTTTTGCAAAAGATTACTGGTAAAACTTAGCTCTATGAGAGATTTTTATTATCAGAAAGGTAAAGTCCAAAGACATGGGCCAGGATTTCCCGGTCGGCAAGCAGGGGGCAGGGCCCACTCGCCAACGTGTAAAATGACGCACGATGATACCAATCGGAACTCCCGACGTCACCCCGCCCCATTTCAATTTTCAGGTAGGTGGGGGCTCAGCAGAATCAGCCGTGCGCCCACCAACCTGTCAATGGCCAATTGAGGCCTTTTACAAAGTCATTAAACTAATTAATGGACATGCCCGTCCAACTTTAAGGTTGGCGGGCAGGCCAGGAGCCCTGGCGGGCATTGGAAAAATCATGAAAACTCATCCACATGCTGGATGAGGTTTCATGTAGGTTTTAAAGAATGTAATTATGTGTATTTAAAAGTAATGGACATGTCCCAACTCATGTGACAGTGTCACATGAGGGGACATGTCAGGGAAATTTTATTTTTCTATTTTTAAGATTTTTTATTGTGGAGCCAATCTCCCTGAGACAGCACTTAGCCTCAGGGAGATGAGTGCACTCTTTTGTGAGCATATGCGAAAGAGCACACTCTCAGCTCAGGGATCGGGGAGCACAAAGCACTTCCTCGCAGACGTCACGCTGGGAGGGACTTAATTGACCCACCCATGTAAAATGGTGGTGCACCCTTGATTTGGGGGGGGGGGGGGGTGGGGGGTGGGGGGGGTCGCCGATTGGAGGTGCACCCACACTTAAACTTCCCCCGCAATGGGGGGAAAATTCTGCCCATGGTGAAACAATGGGAATTTGCCTTCAAAGGGAAAAAATACCTATAAAGAAGCAAAGGTTGTGTGTAAGGATAATCATTTTTAAGATCTAACAAGTATGAAAAGCCTTCCGCATCTCTGCCTCAAGCTGCTGTTTTCAAAGAACTGAAATTAAGAAACTCACTCTGAATTCAGTTGGTTCAGGGTATTGTCACATTGCCTGGGTCTTTTAAAATTTATGTGTCTTACTGCTGCCTTGATGAAAGTGAAACTGGGAGTCAGATTAATTAGGAGATTTAGAAATTATCATACTAGTAATTTGTAGATTTATGTATGTGTTTAAAATCATTTCTCTTATTAATAATTGTTTAATCTAGTTTGGTTAAAAAAAACTATAAGACTTGGTGGCCTTATTACTACTGAATTCAAAGCACACATCTCAAAATTTACACAAATTGCAAAACAAGTTGTGGCAGTTGTTTCAAGTTTCCCTTTGGGATTTGAACAACTCAGCATTTACCATCGACTGTGCCATAAATAGTTGGGGGCTCTTTGCAGGATCTTTTTGGAATTCCTTGATTGGTTAGGAGTTGGTGAGTCTTAAAGTTATGAATACGAGACACATTTTTAATTCAGTAGTTGGTGTGAGGTTTTTTTAAAGTGGTGAGACTGCAATATGGCTTTGGCAGTTGCTCAGTTTTGTCTTGGAGTTGAAGTTATAAATTTGGCTGGTTTACACAAGGTAACTAAAGTTAAGTTAATGGAATTGGCGGATAAATCACAATTGAAGTTACCTGCAGGGGCAAAGAAAGCAGGTATAATTGAAAGTATAGTACAGTATTTAAAGTTGGAAGTGTTATCTGTGTAAGTCACAGGTGGAGGTAGTGGGGTTTCAGTTAGAAATGAAGAGGTTTGAATTTGAACAAGCAAAAGAACTGAGAAAATTTGAATTGGAGGCAAATGAAAAGGAAAAAGAATTGGAAATAAAAAAACTGGAACTAGAGGCAGAAGAAAAAGGAAGAGCATTTCAAAGGGATCAGGCAAAAAGGCAGAAGAGAGAATGAAAACAAGAAAGTAAATTAGAAATGGCAAAGTTGGAAGAGGGGGAAAGAGAAAGAGAGAGAGAGAGAGAATTCCAGCTTAAAATGCAGGCAAATAAAAAAGAGATACCAGTAGGTGAGGAAGGACTTATTTCCAGGTCAGAACCCAGTGGGGAGATATTTAAATTTGTACAAGTTCTTCCAAAGTTTGAGGAAAGAGATGCGGAAGCATTTTTTATTTCATTTGAGAAGATAGCTAAGCAGATGAAATGGCCACAGGAAAACTGGACATTGTTGTTACAATCCAGATTGGTGGGTCGAGCACATGAGGTTTATGATTCACTTTCAGAAGAAATGTCGGTGAACTATGATGTGGTAAAAAAACGGCTATTTTGAATGCATATGATTCGGTCCCTCAGGCATACAGGCAGAAATTTAGGAATATGAGAAAACAGCCTGGGCAAACTTATATTGAGTTTGAAAGAGTAAAACAAAGTATTTTGACTGGTGGATACGGGCATTAATGATAGAGACAACATATGCAGCTTTTCGAGAGGTAATTCTTTTGGAAGAATTTAAAAGATTCAATTCCTTTGGTAGTGAGAACTCATGTGAAGGAACAGAGGATTGAAGTGGTAAGGCAAGCAGCAGAGCTAGCTAATGTTGAAGAGTTAGTTCATAAAGCTAAACATTTTTTCATTACCCTTTTAAATCAATAAAGGATAGAAAGTGGGAAGGCGAAAGGAAGGTGGATAGGCAGGGAAGAGAAGGAGTAAGTAGAAATTTACGGGAAGTTTTTTCTCAGAATAAAATGGAAGATGCGAAGGGTAGAAGTGACATTTGAAAATTGAGGTGTTTTAATTGTAATAAAGTTGGCCATGCGAAATCTGTCTGCTGGAAATTGCAGGGAAGATCTGTTGGAATTATACGGGTGCATAAAGCTTCTGGAAGCAGAAGTACTGTGGGTTCTGAGGGTCAGGAACAGGAAAAACCAGGGGCTGAGTTTTCTGGCTGGTGGGGAGGGGTGGCAGAGCAGGAGAGGGCATGGGCCCAATCGCCGCCCATGATCGGGTCTGCACCGCCATTTTACACAGGCGGGCCAATTAAGGCCCGCCTAGCGTGAATTGCGGCTCCCGAAGACAGCGGGAGTGGGTGGACAGCGGCAGGTCTGCAATGATCACCAGGTCCATTGGCAACCCAGCGGCCCATTTTAAAAAGTTGCTGCAGCCTTTCCAAGGTTGCGAATCATGGCCAGTGGAAGGGCTCCCCAGAGTTCTACTGGTGAACAGGCCAGGCAGGACGGTCAGGTGGGGGTGGGGGTCACTGTGCCCCTCGTTTTTCCGATGATTGCCTTGCTGCCCTCCTCGAGGAGGTGGCAGCACAGTGGGAGGTCCTCATTCCCCAGGTTGGGAGCAGGAGGCCCCCCTCCACATGACCAAACCTGCCTGGGAGGGGGTGGTGGAGGTGGTGAGCTCCCGCGGCATGGTGCGGTGCACCAGGGTCCAGCGTCGCAAGCGCTTCAATGACCTGTTACGCTCAGGAAGAATGAGCCCCATGTTGGAATTGGTCACTTAACCCAGCAGGTCGGCTTTCCCCCTGGTGCACCCCTGGCCTCCAAGTCTGAGTGTAGTGACTGCTTTGAATCATTGACGGTATGTGTCCTTCGCTGGCTGAGCCAGCAGATATTACCCATGCCGAGGTCACCCTGAGAGGGTGGTGAAGAGATGGGTTCTGCCCCCGCAGCCTGTGGTACTCTGAGACCCACATTACTGTTTTGGGGGTAACCTGGAGGATCTGCACCGAGGCACAGCACTGGAACTCCAGGACATGTCAAAGTCAGGGTGCTGACAGGCTGGGAAGAGAGCTTCAAAGTGGTGTGGCACCTATCGATCTGCTGTCCTCTGCGCTCCACGTGCTTGCCTTCCTTGCTGTGGAAGATTAGACTGTGTGGTGCCTAACGTGATGTAGGCGGCATTTGGCCAAGGGGGTGGGGGAGTGGTGGGGACAGGCCTAGCATCTTTGTGTGAGGGTTCGGCAACAGTGCGGTGAGAAGACACTTGAATCCTGCAATGTCCCACTCTGGTTGGAGTGGGCCGTCTGCAAAGAGAGTCCAGGTACAATTAGCACTAATCAATACTCTTCTCTCCTTTTCAGGAGAAGGATGCACATAATGCAGCTGAGCGGGTGAGGACTGGCAGAGGGCCGGCACAGTTAGCGATTCTCAGCCACTTCGAGCAGGAGGCCCTAGATTTGGAAAGACGCCATGTGCCCAGGTCCACCGGTGTCAGTGAGGCTGAGGTGCCATAAGCAGATATGCTTGCCCAGCAGTGAGGTCACCGTTGTTCTCCCAGCAGCCATGGCAGTGCTGAATGTTCAGTAGCTGAAGTTTGCAACATGGCTAGACCATTGCTTATGGAAGGATGAGCGCATAATGAACAGGGGGACAGGGATACACATTGACATTGTCTCCATGTTAACTGATCCAATGTCCTTGTTCTTCCTTTCAGCGGAGCAGGGCCAGGAGGAGGAGCAGCAGAGCCCCCCTCTCACACCAAGGGCCCTGAAGCCTCACCAGCGTCACACCATCTCTGCCAGGCAGGCACCAGCACAAATACTAGCACCTCGGTGGGATTTAGAACATCGGCTAGTGTCCTGGGGCACTGCGGTGAGGGCACTTCACAGTCGCTGGAGGAGCTGGCAGAAACAGAGAGTGCCCAGGGCACCAGCAGTCGGAGGACTGCAGGGGACCAGGCACATGCTCAGTCGGTACCTGATGATGTGCCTCTGGAGTCGTCTGCGATGCAGCAGGTGCAGGAAATGCGGCCGCATGTGTGGGAGCATCTGGGGGAGATACATGAGGCTATACTTGGCTTAGTGTCCATTGTGGAGGAGTCTACGTGGATGATCGCTGATGCAATGAGCCTCATGGCCGAGTGCCATGCTTCCTCCATGGACAGAGTGGCGACTTTCTTGGAGAGGCTACTCCAGGAGACCCATCAGGGCTTCCTGGGGATGCACTCAGACCAGCAAGCCCTCACATCGGCATTGACCTCAGCTGGTCTGTGCCTGTGTGGGAGATGGTTCTGGGCACCAAGTTTCCCAGCTCGGTGCCCATCCATCCACGGTGAGCAGGGTGGTCCGAAGTGACCTCACATTGGCGCAGCAACTGTCTGTCATCTCTGCGGGCTCCTCCCAGGGTGCTCCAGATGTGGGCGGCAGCTCCTCCGCCCCTTTGCCAGTGACTGTTGCATCCGGTGAGGCTGGGACGAGTGGGGAGATGCCAGATATGGAACTGGCAGCTCCCTCCCAAGTGGGGCCAACACAGGCTCCATGGACCAGAGGTCGACCGCCAAGGTCATCGAGGCCAAGAGGACAGCAGAGTTAGCAGGCTGTTTCAGATGCCACTGTCAGTGAGGGGTCAGCACCAAGACGTGGCACATATGTAAACATAAGGCACCTTAGACACACCATGGGTTTATCATTAGTGCTTTTGTGTTGGCCCGCAATGAAGTCTTTATGAGCTGGTGTGATTTTTAACACCTTTTTCATTTTGTTTCATTAAGTTTCTTTGGTTGCAAAAATAAATTCAGACATGTCACCATGACTGAGGTTGCCTCTTTTGTTCTGCAGGTGGATGGTTCAAAATAATGTAATGAGTGCTTTGTGGGACATTCAGCTTTATTAACAAGAACCATAGTTAATGTTTCTAACCAGGGAAATTTTGCACTTAGGTCTTGAATACGGAGCATAGAGCCCAGGCTTGTCCTGGAGGTCCATATGTGGTGTGCTAGCTGAAGGTTCATTGGATTAAAGCCTCCCGGGTGTCCCTGCCTCCTTGGAGTATGCCCGGGTCAGTGTCTACCCCCTCAGCATTTCCCTGTGTATGATCATTCTCGGACGCACTGTTGGACTCATCGTGTGCATCCACAGCCAATGCGTCTACGTCTTCATCGTCCACAGCGTCCCCCCTTTCCAGAGCGAGATTGTGGAGAGTGCAGCATGCACTCAGTGACACACGACCTGGGGGGTACTGGAGTGCGCCCCCTGAGCTGTCCAGGCATCGGAGGTGCATCTTGAGAAGACCAATGGCTCTCTCCACCACAGCCCTTGTGGAGGCGTGGCTCCTGTTGTAGCACTGCTCAGCTTCTGATATTGGATGGCGGAGAGGCGTCATGAGCCACCTACTGAGGGGATAGCCCTTGTCACCCAGCAGCCATCCATTGAGCCGGCTGGAGCACTGAAGAGCCCCGGCACTGGGAGTGTCTGAGGATCTAGGCGTCGTGGGAGCTGCCTGGATACCTTGCACAGACTTGTAGAATCAGCGTCCTGTGATCACACACTATCTGCATGTTCATGGAGTGGAAGCCGTTCCTGTTGTCGAAGGCACCGGGCTCACCTGCTGGCGCCTTGATGGCCACATGTGTACAGTCTATTGCACCCTGGACGCGGGGGAAGCCAGCAATGGCCGCGAAGCCTCTGGCTCACTGTGTCTGACTTGCCTGGTCCCAATGGTAGAGGATGAAGGTCAATGCACACTTGAACAGAACATCTGTGACCTGCTTGATGCAAGTGTGGACAGCTGATGGGGGACACCGCAAAGATCACACACCGAGCCCTGGAAGGAACCAGAGGCATAGAAATTGAGGGCAGCAGTGACTTATGGAGCCACTGGCATGGGGTGTCCACCCACACAGTTAGCGGAGATCTCAGGGCCAATCATCTGACAGATATAGTTAACTGTCTCCCTTTGTCACTGCACCTCAGACATATTGAGGTAGCTGCTTCACTGCCTGTATACCCAGGCAGCTCCCACGACGCCTACAGCCTCAGCCACTCCCAGGTGCCGGGGCTCTTCAGTCCTCCAGCCTGGCTGGGTGGATGGCATCTACTGTGGCCCCTACCGCCTTGGGCTATCTCTTGGCCCTGCATCCCTTGTGCCCATGCCTGACCTCCCAAAGGTGGCTCCCCTGGAGGCTGAATGTGCACTCCTGGCCTCCTCCCCTTTCTAGCCCTCCCTTCCTCCTCAGAGGACGAGACTCCAGTGGAGAGTTCAGCTCCCATTACCAGGCTAAGGGAAGACTTCCTGAACCTGCAGGCCCAAAAAATATCTCTCATTGCAGAGTGTTGTCCTGAAGGTTGTGAGTCCAGACCAGGCAGCTGGTATGTGTTTGGAGGTATTGCAGATCACACAGGCAAGTGTCAGTAACTTTGAAACATCTCGCAACCTCACTGAACCCTCCTTACCCGCCTGTGGATGTGGTTTATACAGATGTGTCCTACCTGCCTGCCCGTTGTGCCCGTGCACTGACCTGAAGATTGCATGGGCGCTGAAAATTCTTGGTCAGTTGGGGCCTTGAGGGCCTTAGGCGGCCCATTAATCAATGGCGGGCGTGCATTGGAGAGCATTGCGCACCCGCCCAATGAAATATTGCATTGGCACATGGTGATGTTGGGATGCTTGCCTGATGTCACCGTGCATCATTTAATGAGTGTGCGTACAGGGCCCACCCCTGCACGCCAATGGGATAATTCTGCCCCAGTGGTTTTTATGTAGGTGATACTGGAAGAATCAGTGATAGGTAAAGAATTGGGAATGTGTTCACAATTTACCGAAGAGAATTTTGAGGAGCAGACTGCAGAAATGTTTAGAAACAAGCTATAGCTCATAGTTTTGTTGCTGGGGAGAAAGTGCTAGTTCTGTTACCAATACTAGGTGACTTATTAAAAGCAAGATTAAGGCTTGAAATTGCTGATTCATTGAAATGAAACTGAGTGAAGTGAATTATTTAATAAATATTCCAGATGGAAGAAATAAGCAGAGAGTGTGTCATGTAAGTACGCTTAAAATGTACTTTGACAGGGAAGAGCACCAAAAGGAGGTGTTAGTGGTGGTAGATAATGAGAAAGAAGTAGAAATGCAGGATTCTGAAATTGATTTTCCTCTAATAAAATTGGATAATGAGGAGGTACTTGAAAATTTAAATGTAATATTGAGTTACCTTCCAGACAAGTATCAAAATGATTTGTTAAAGCTACTGTGGCCACACAAAGATTTTGTGGAAATAAGCTGGGGAGGATGAATTTAGCCATACATGATGTGTCTGTAGAAGTTTCATCTTCGCTAAGGCAACATCCTTATATATTAAATTTGGCAAAGTTATTACAGGTACAGAAAGAAATTGAATTCATGCTTCAAATTGGTACCATTGAGTCTAGTTGCAGTACCTAGAGCTTGCCTCTTGTGCTGGTACCAAAACTGATGGAACACAAAGACTGTGTGGACACAGGGGAAAGGTGAAAGCGGTGACAAAAGTGGATTCATATCCTATACCATGGTTGGAAGATTGTGTTGAGAAAGTGGGAAAATGAAAATTTATCACAAAGATTGTCTTGCTAAAAGGATAGTGGCAAGTACCGTTATCAGAGAGAGCAAAGGAGATATCAGCTTGTATGATGCCAGATGGACTATATCAGTTTAAAATCATGCTGTTTGATAGGAAAAATGCACCTGCAACATTTCAAAGACTGACAAAGTAATTGCAGGTCTGAGCAATTGTGCTGTTTATATTGACAACTTGATAGTTTTCAGTCAGATGTGGGAGGAGCATTTACAACATCTGGAAGAATTATTTACTTGATTATAAGAAACTAATTTGGTGATGAACTTTACTAAAAGTGAATTTGCAAAAGCACAAGTTACGAATCTAGGCCATGCTATTGGAAATGGTAAGGTGGCTCCGGCAGATATGAAAGTCAAGGCTATTGTGGATTTCCCCATGTCTACAACAAAACAAGGAGTTTTGAGATTTCTGGGCATGAGTGGTTTCTTTTGGAAATTTGTACCAAATTTTAGCAGTGTGGTTGCTCCACTGATTGAACTATTAAAAAAGAACAATTAGTTTCAATGGACACAAGAGTGTCAGAAGGCATTTGACAATTTGAAAGCTGTATTAACTACAACACCAGTTTTGACAGTATCCAATTACACCAAGCAATTTAAGTTGGCCATTGACACAAGCGACACAGGCATCGGGGCTGTACTCTTACAAGAAGATGACACTGGAATTGAAAAATTGATAGGGTGTTTTTCATGGAAGTTGAATGCACAACAGAGAAGATATTCAACAATCGAAAAGGAGACTTTGGGTTTGGTGTTAGCACTACAGCATTTTGAGATTTATGTTGCAAACAATTCATCGGAAACAATTGTCTATACAGACCACAACCCTTTAAAGTTTCTGGACAAATTTCAAGATAGAAGTGCAAGATTATTCAGATGGAGTTCATTACTGCAGCCATTTGATCTACAGATTATACATGTAGTGGGATGAGAAAATCTGATTGTAGATGCGTTATCAAGAGTTTGAATCTTAACGGCAAAATTGGACATTTAAAACCTGGACACTGAACTGAAATGATTTCTGTTCATACAAAGGATTTGTGTATATATATTGTTATGTTATTGCATGCCTCTGGTAATGTAATAGTCTAAGAATATAGATAAGTATAGGAGATAGTATAAGATGGGTTAATAAAAATGAAGCCGTCTTTTTAAATTATGACGGTTCATTTCTTAATAAGGAGGGAAATGGCAGGAAGATATCACAATTCTCATAATGTTATTGGAATTTATTGTAAAATAGTGGCATCTGTGTCTGTATGTGCATGTGTGAGACTTAATTGGATTCAAGGCAGCTGGTCTGAAGGCTTTGATGTAAACATGTTAAACATGGGGATAGTGCAGAACGTAAGGTGTACAAGGACATTTGGATTTTAAAGTAAACCAGACTAGGTTGTTTTCAAAGGAGGAGTGAAATATGTTACCTAGCCAGCTGAAGTTTAGGAACAGTGTGTTTATTTTTCCCATGGATTACTGGTAAAATTTAGGGCGATGATAGATTTTTATTATCAGGATGATAAAGTCCAAAGGCATAGTGAAACAATGGGAATTTGCATTCAAAGGGGAAATTATGTATAAAGGAGTGAAGGCTGTTTGTAAGGGTAGGCATTTTTAAGACCTAACAAGTGTGAAAAGCCTTCAGCATCTCTGCCTCAAGCTGCTGTTTTCAAAGAACTGAAGTTAAGAAAACTCACTTTGAATTCGACTGGTTCAGGGTATTGTGTGTCACATTGCCTGGGTCTTTTAAAATCTGTGTGTCTTACTGTTGCCGTGATGAAAGTGTAACTGGGAGTCAGATTAATTAGGGGATTTAGAAGTTATCATGATAGTAATTTGTAGATCTATGTATGTGTTTAAAATCATTTCTCTTATTAATAAGTGTTTAATCTAGTTTTGTAAAAACCTAAAAGTTCTTGTGGTCTTACCACTACTGAATTCAAGGTACGCATCTTCCAATTTATATAAATTGCAAATCAAGTTGTGGCAGTTATTTCAAGTTTCCCTTTGGGATTTGACCAACTCAGCATTTACCATCAGCTGTGCCATAACAGAGGCAGAGAGTGCCCAGGGCGTGGGCAGTCAGAGAACTGCTGAGTCTGAGGCAGGTGATGAGCCTCTGGAGTTGTCCATCAGGTGGCAAATGCTGGATATCCAGCGGGATGTGTGGGAAGATCTGGTGGAGATCTCTGAGGGTCTGTGTGCCATGGTATCTGTCATGGAGGAATTCATGCAGAATGTGAGCACTCTATTGACCCTAAACACCAAGCGCACAGCCTCATCCATTGAGAGAGCAGTGACTCTCATGGAGAAGCAACTCCAAGAATAGAATCAGGGGTTCCTGGAGTCGTGATCAGACCTGCACTTCCACACATTGGCAGTGGCGTCAGGAGGTCATAGCCAGTGTGAGAGATGGATAAGACACCTAGTCTCTCTGCTAGGTGCCCATCCATCAATGGTGGGCAGGGATGTCCAGATATATCTCATGCTGGTGGACGAGTTGCATGTTGTCTCTGTTGGGTCCTCTCATGGCGTCCCTCATGAGGTTGGCAGCTACTCTGCCCCTCTGCTAATGACTGTGCCATCTTCTGATGCCATGATGACTGATGAGTGCCTAGCCATTTTGCTGGTCATACCCTCCCAGGCAGAGCCTGCTCAGGCCCCACCAGCCAGAAGAGACAACCAAGGTCATCAGGGCAGTTCAGCAATTTGCCTCCAATACCACTGCTAGTTGTTGGGGTGGGGTGGGGTGGGGGGAGCACCAAGATGCAGCACTCACAAGCTTAAGCTTAAGACACCATGAGCACAGGATGGCGTTATCACGGGTGACATGCATTCATTTCACCAGTATTATGTATTGTTTTTATGTGACTTTGGCAATCATTTTATGTTTTTTTCCTTGTTTGCAACTCTGGTAAAGATATAAAGCAAGATTTTGTTCCAATGCCCTGAGTCTCCCTCATGTTTTCCATAGGTGCAGGCCTGATCAGTGCCTTATAGATGGCAGGGAAAGGAAACTTGATTACAGAGGTTGTAAGGTGACATTGGGGCCCTGGCATTGCCTTCTCAGAAATGTGTGTGACGGAGGTAGTACCCTTGCACTGAGACGGAAGCCAAGCCTTGGCAGCCTAGTTGAAATAGGATTGAATGGTTGAATCAAGGCCTCCCTGGTATCCCTTCCTCCCTGAAGGTTCATCAAGTCTGCCTCCGCATCCTCCCTTGTGATTGCCTGGGCTCATCATCAGTTCCATCAGTAGAGTTTTCCTCTGAGGCCTGTGGAGCTGCCTTGCTATCCTCATCCTCCAATGGGTCCCTCCTTGCCAGCGCCAGTTTGAGCAGAGCGCAACAGACCATGACAATAAGCAACACATGCTCTGAAGGATTTTGCAGTGCATCCCCTGATTGGTCCAGGCAGTGGAGCCCCATCTTCAGTAACCCTACTGTCCTTTCAACCACTGCCCTTGTGGAAGCATGACTCCTATTCTGCCTCTGTCCTAGGGTGCCGGAGTGGCGTCATGAGTCACCTTTTCAACGGATATCATTTGTCACGCAGCAACCAACCATGCAGCCGAGCTGAAGCCACAAACAGCCTTGGTACCTGGGAGTGTCGCAGGATGTATGAATCATGGGAGCTGCCAGGGTGCCTTGGACAGACTTGCAGAATCTGGGTCTTGGAGTCACACACTATCTGCACGTTCATGGAGTGGTAACCCATCCCATTCACAAAGGCATCTGGCTGACCTGCTGGCGCCTTGATGCCACATGAGTGCAGTCCATGGCATCCTGGATGCGGGGGAACCTGGCAAGAGTTGCAAAGCCTCTGGGCCACTCAGCCAGGCTGGCTTGGTCCTTCTGATAATGAATGAATGTGAGGACCCTTTTGAACAGAGCATTAGTAACGAGCTTGATGCAGCTTTGGACAGCTGATTAGCACACTTCACATAGATCGCCCACTGACCCATGGAAAGATTTGGATGCAAAAAATTGAGGGCGACTATAACGTTCAGAGCCAATGGCATTGGGTGCTCACCCACACAGTTGGAGGTGATCTCTGGCCCAATCATATGGCATAATGATGTCACAGTGTCCCTGGAGAGGCAGAGCCTCCTGCGGCAGTGGACCTCAGACATGGAGACGGAGTTGGATCGCTGCCTGTACATCCTGGCAGCAGGATATTGGCGTCTTCTGTGGTCCTGCCTGCCTTGCTGTCCCTTCTGGCCCTGCACCCATTATGCCTGCACCTCTCCTCCCACAGGTCTCTCCCTGCGACTCTGCCTGCGGACACCGGGCCTCCTCTCCCTTTTGCCCCCTCGTCCTCCTCAGAGGAGGTGCCCCCAGCAGAATACACAGTCCCCAACTGCTGAGATGCAGATGGCACTGCCACGTGCACTGAAGGCTGCACTGGGCAGAAATGCTCCAACAGAGTTGACAAAACCACAGAGTCCTCAGAACAAGGCTAACAAAGTAAATATTTCAGAAGAAACCAGAGGAAAAGTTCTGAAATCTCAGCATTAAAGCGACAGCAAATTCTCACCTGAACTCCTAACAACTCACACAGCCAATGCTCCTGCCCCTTTTTATCCTGCCCTCAGATGAGAAAGGGTTGGCTGTCTGCCTGTGCGCCGAACGACTAATCGCAATGCAATGCAAACTTCAAGTCAATTGCACTTTTAATTGCCTTAAGTGGCTGATTAGTTGTTGGCGGGTGCACTGCTGACTTGAGCGCACACCCACCAACCGTGCTATCACGCACCTGAGCGATGACATCGGGACGCTCGCCTGAAGTCATTAAGCACGATCTAATGTTCTTCCGGGTCGGCCGTGTGCCTGAAAATAACATGTAAAATTCTGGCCCTGGAATTCCCTTCATACATACCTTAGCCTCTTTACCTCTCCTCCTTTAATAGGATCCTTGAAATCTACCTCTTTAACCAGGCTTTTGACCCTCTGACTTAGTGCCTTATATTACGTAATGTGTCTTGGTGCCATATTTTGCTTCATAATGCTGCTGTGAAGCATCTTGGGATGTTTGATTACACTAAAGGTTGCTATATATATACAAGTTGTTATTATACATCTCTGGAAGATGACATCAGACCTTTCCAGGCTAAAGAGCTCAAGTTTCCCCAGTCTCTCCTCATAACTCAGGCCTCTAACTCTTGGAATTGGTTTCATAGCTGATCTGCATTTGGCTCTAATTCTGGAATATCTTTCTTGGATCTTGGGACCAGAGCTGGACACAGTATTCTAGGCGTTTTCTTGAGAAGAGCATTGTATAAATTGATCATGACTTCCTCTGCCTTTTGTTTACTGGTTTTGGTCTTGTCACAGGATCCCTAGCCTCTGACCTGCTCTTGTAGCCACAGATTCTAGTCAATAGTAACCCCCAGGATGTTGATAGTGGGGGAATTCAGTGATGGTAATGCCACTGAACATCAAGTGGTGATTGTTGGATTCTCTCTTGTTGGAGATGGTCATTGCCTAGCACTTATGTGGTGCAAATGTTACTGGCCACTTGTCAGCCCATGCCTGGATATTGTCCAGGTCTTGCTGCATATGGACATGTGTTTCAGTATCTGAGGAGATGTGAGTGGTGCTGAACATTGTGCAATCATCAGCAAACATCCCCACTTCTGACTTTATGATGGAAGGAAGGTCATTGATGAAGCAGCTGAAGATGGTTGGGCCGAGCACACTACCCTGAGGAACCCTGCAGTGATGTTCTGGAGCTGAGATTACTGACCTCTAACAACCACAACCATCTTCCTTTGTGCTAGGTATAAATCCAACCAGCAGATAGTTTTCCCCCGATACCAGTTTTGCGAGGTCTCCTTGATGCCACACTCGGTCAAATACAGCTTTGACGTCAAGGGCAGTCACTCTCGCCTCACCTCAGGAGTTCAGCTCTTTTGTCCATGTTAGAACCAAGGCTGTAACGAGGTCAGGAGCTGAGTGGCCCTGGCAGAACCCAAACTGGGTGTCAGTGAGCAGGTCATTGCTAAGCAAGTACCGCATGATATCACTGCTGATGACCCCTTCCATTACTTTACTGATGATTGAGAGTAGGCTGATTGGTGTTAATTGGCCAGGTTGGATTTGTCCTTCATTTTGTATACAGGACATACTAGGGCAATTTTTCACATAGCCAGGTAGATGCTGGTGTTGTAGCTGTACTGGAACAGGTTGACAAGAGGCACGGCAAGTTCTGGAGCACAAGTCCAGCATATTTCTGGAATATTGTCAGGGCCCATAGCCTTTACACTATCTAGTGCCTTCAGCCATTTCTTGATATCATGTGGAGTGAATCAAATGGCATCCGTGATGCTGGGGACCCCTGGAGGAGGCCAAGATGGATCATTCACTAGCAAATGCATGAGCCTTATCTTTTGCACTGATGTACTGGGCTCCCCCGTCATTGAGGTTGGGGTATTTGTGGAGCCTCTTCCTCCAGTGAGTTGTTTAATTGTCCACCACCACTCACGACTGGATGTGGCAGGACTTAGATCTGATCCGTTGGTTGTGGGATCGCTTAGCTCTGTCTATCACTTGCTGCTTGGCATGCAAGTAGTCCTGTGTTATAGCTTCACCAGGTTGACACCTTATTTTTAGGTATGGCTGATGCTACAGCTGGCATGCCTTCCTGCACTCTTCATTGAATCAGGGTTGATGGTAGTGGTAGAATGGGGATATCCCAGGCCATGAGATTACATATTGTGGTTGAGTACAATTCTGCTGCTGCGGATGGCCCACAGTACTTCATGGATGTCCAGTTGCTAGATCTGTTTGAAATCTATCCCATTTAGCATGGTGGTAGTGCTACACAACACGATGAGGGTTTCCCCAATATGAAGGCACACAATGACTGTTCAGTTGTCACTCCTACCGATGCTGTCGTGGACAGATGCATCTGCGGCAGGCAGGTTGGTGAGGATGAGGTCAAGTATTTTTTTCCCCTCTTGTTGGTTCCCTCATCACCTGACATGGCAATATCAGTCAGTAATGAGGCTACTGAGTCACTGTTGATAATAGAAGTCCCCCACCCAGAGTGCATTCTGCACCCTTGTCACCCTCAGTGTTTCCTCCAGGAGGCACTCAACATGGAGGAGAACTGATTCATCAGCTGAGGGGGTGGGGTGGTACATGGGAATCAGCAGGAGGTTCCCTTGCCCATGGTTGGGCTGATGCCATGAGATTTTGCAGAGTCAATGTTGAGGACTCCCAGGGCAACTCCCTCCCGACTGTATACCACTGTGCCACCACCTCTGCTGGGTCTGTCCTGCCCATGGGACAGGATGTACTCAGGGACGTTATCTGTAAGACATGATTCCTTGAGAATGACTATGTCAGGCTGTTGCTTGACTAGTCTGTGAGACAGCTCTCCCAATTTTTGCACTTACCCAAGGGCTTTGCAGGGTCGACAGGGCTGAGTTTGCCATTGTCTTTTCCGGTGCCTTGGTTTCATTGACTTTGTAGTGGTTTGTTACAACTGAGGAGCTTGCTAAGCCATTCAGAGTCAACCACATTGCTGTGGGTCTGGGTCTGGAGTCACATGTAGGCCAGGTAAGGATGGCAGATTTCCTTCCCTAAGGGGCATTAGCAAACCAGAAGGGTCTTTACAACAATGGTTTCGTGGTCATATTAGGCTTTTAATTCCGGTATTTTATTGAACTCAAATTCTGCCATCTGCCCTGGTGGGATTCAAACCCAGGTCCCCAGCGCTTTACCCTGGGTCTCTGGATTACTGGTCCAGCAACAATACCACTATGCCATCTCCTCCCCCTACTCAACCATCATGGCCCAGCATATTCCTCACTCTATCATCATCACCAAGTCAGGGGATCAATCCTGGTTCAATGAGGAGGGCATGCCAGGAGCAGCACCAGGCATACCTAAAAATGAGGTGTCAACCTGGTGAAGCTATAACATAGGACTACTTGCGTACCAAACAGCATAAGCAGCAAGCAATAGACAGAGCTAAGCGAACCCACAACCAACGGATCAAATCTAAGCTCTGCAGTCCTGCCACATCCAGGCGGAATTGTAATGAGCAAGACTTCAGTGGGCAGGGCAGGGCTTAACTTTATGGAAATAGACTTTTAATTAAAAACAAACAAAAAGTATGACAAGGGAGCTCAGTCCCATGTGTTGTGCAGCATGTGGGAATTCTTAGACACTCCTTGCAGTCTGGATGACCACATGTGCAGGAAGTGCCACCGGCTTGACCAGCTTCAGCAACAGGTTTCAGAGCTTGAGCATCAGCTGGAGACACAGCGGTGTATCCACGAGGCTGAGGGTTACATGGATAGCACGTTTTTAGATGTGGGTCACTCCACAGCTTAAGGAAGTGCAGTCAGAGAGGGAATGTGTGACCACCAGTCAGAAGAAGGGAAGCAGGCAGGTAGTCAGGAAAGCCCCAAAGTGCATCTCACTCAAGAACCGTCTTTCTATATTGGAAAACAGTGAGGGTGATGTTTCTCCTGGAGATTGCAGCCAGAGCCAAGTTCACAGAGCAGTGGGTAGCTCAGCTGCACAAGGGGGAGGAGTAATAGTGCAAGAGCAATAGTGGTAAGAGACTCAATTGTGAGTGATGCAGACAGGAGCTTATGCCGCCATAGATGTGACTTTAGGATGGTGTGTTGCCTCCCCGGTGCCAGGGTCAAGGATATCACAGAACGGCTGCAGACCATTCTGAAGGGGGAGGGTGAACAGTCAGAGGTTGTGGTTCACATTGGTACCAACGACATCGGTAGAAAGAGGGATGAGATCCTGCAATGAGAATTTAGGGAACTAGGTAGCAGATTAAAAAGCAGCACCTCAAAGGTTGTAATCTCTGGATTATGCCCTATGCCATGTGCTAGTGAGTATAGGAATATGAGGATAGAGAGGATGAATGCGTGGTTGAAGAGATGGTACAGGAAGGAGGGCTTTAGTTTCCTGGATCACTGGGTCTGTTTCTGGTGAAGGTGGGGCCTGTACAAGTCAGATGGGTTGCATGTATGCCAGAATGGGACCAACATCCTTGCAGGGAGGTTTGTTAGTGCTGTTGGGTTGGTGGGGGGTGGGGTTTAAACTAATTTGGCAGGGGAATGAGATACAGAGTAGAGATACAGTAGGAGGTGATGCACAGCCAAATATAGAAGAGAAATTAAGTCAGTCTGGAAGGCAAAGCAAATATAGACCTGTTAAGGCACAAGGGAATAATGTGAGGCTGAATTGCATCTATTTTAACGCAAGGAGTCTTACAAGTAAGGCAGTTGAATTGAGGGTGCTGATTAACACATGGGAATATGATATTGTTGCTATCACAGAGACATGGTTGTGAGAAGGGCAGGACTGGCAGCTCAATAATCCAGGGTATAGAATCTTCAGGCATGACGGGGGTGGAGGGGATATAAAAGAGGAGGCAGTATTGTATTATTGATCAAGGAGTCAATTACTATAATAAGGAAGGATGGTATCTTAGAAGATTCCTCAAATGAGGCCATATGGGTAGAAATTGAAAACAAAAAGTGAGCAATCACTTTGCTGGGAGTGTACTCTAGGCCTCCAAATAGTCAGGGGGAGATAGAGGAGCAGATGTGTAGGCAAATCTCAGAGAAGTGTAAAAATAATAGGGTAATTATGGTAGGGGATTTCAACTTCCCCAGTATTAATAGGGATAGTCTTAGTGTGAAAGGCTTAGAGGGGGTGGAATTCTTAAAGTGCACGTAGGAGAGCTTTCTGAGCCAGCATGTAGAAAGTTCCACAAGAGAAGGGCAGCACTGAAATGAAGCTGGGCAAGTGGTAGAAGTTCAGTGGGGGAGCATTTTGGGGATAATGACCATAACTCTGTAAGACTTAAGTTAATTATGGAAAAGGACAAAGATGGACAGGAAATAAAGGTCCTGAATTGGGGGGAGGCCAATTTTAATATGATAAGACAGGATCTGACCAAAGTGGATTGGGAGCAACTACTTGTAGGAAAGTCTACATCAGACCATTGGGAGTCATTCAAAAAGGAAATAGTGAGAGTTCAGGGCCAACACGTTCCCGTAAAGGTGAAGGGTAAGTCCAACAAGTCTGGGTGTCAAGCGATATAGAGGATTGAATAAGGAAAAAAAAGGAGGCTCATAGCAGATACAGAGGGCTGAAAACAGCAGAAGTCCTAGAGGAGTATAGAAAGTGTAGGAGGGTACTTAAAAAAGTAATTAGGAGTGCCAAAGAGGGGTTATGAAAAAACACTGGCTGGCAAGATAAAGGAAAATCCCAAGGCATTTTATAAATATATTAAGGGCAAGAGGATAACCAGGGAAAGAGTAGGGCCCATTAGGGATCAAAGTGGCAATCTGTACATGGAGCTGGAGGACATGGGTGAGGATTAGAATGATTACATCTGTGTTCACATTGGAGAAGGACGATGTAGGCATAGAAATCTAGGAGGGGGACTGTGATATACTTCAACAAATTAGCGTTGAAAGGAAGGAGGTATTAACGGTTTTAGTGGGCTTAAAAGTGGATAAATCCCCAGGCCCAGATAAGATGTATCCCAGGCTGTTACGTAAGGCAAGAGACAAGTTTGCAGGGCTCTGACATGAATTTTCAAATCCTCTCTGGCCACAGGAGAGGTGCCAGAGGACTGGAGAACAGCGAAAATGGTACCATTATTCAAGAAGGGTAGTAGGGATAAAACAGATAATTACAGGCCAGTGAGTCTAACATCAGTGGTAGGGAAACTATTGGAAAAAATTCTGAGGGACAGGGTTAATCTCCACTTGGAGAGGCAGGGATTAATCAGGGATAGTCAGGATGGCTTAGTCAGGGGGAGATCATGTCTAACAAATTTGATCAAATTTTTCGAGGAGGTGACGAATTGTGTAGATGAGGGTAGTGCAGTTGATATGGACGTAAATAAAGCTTTTGACAAGGTCCCGCATAGGAGAATGATCATGAAGGTAACAGCCCATGGGATCCAAGGCAATTTGGCAAATTGGATCCAAAATTGGCTTAGTAGCAGGAGGCAGAGAGTGATAGTCAAAGGTTGTTTTTGCGATTGGAAGCCTGTGACGAGTGGTATACCGCAGGGATCAGTGCTAGGACCCTTGCTATTTGTATGGTACATTAATGATTTAGAGCTGAATATAGGAGGTATGATCAGTAAGTTCGCAGATGATATGAAAATTTCTGGTGTTGTAAATAGTGGGGAGGAAAGCCTTAGATTACAGGACGATATAAATGGGCTGGTAAGATGGGCAGAGCAATGGCAACTAGAGTTTAATCCTGAGAAGTGTGAAGTGATGAATTTTGGGAGGAGTAAATTGCAAGGGAAACAGAATGGATGATAGGACCCTAGGAAATACAGAGGATCAGAGGGACCTTGGTGCACATGTCCATAGATCCCTGAAGGCAGCACCACAGGTAGATAAGGTGTTTAAGAAGGCATATGGGATACTTGCCTTTATTAGCCGAGGCATAGAATATAAGAGCAGGGAGGTTATGTTGGAGCTATGTAAAATGCTAGTTAGGCCACAGCTGGAGTTCTGTGTGTAGTTCTGGTTGCCACACTATAGGAAGGATGTGATTGCACTGGAGAGGATGCAGAGTAGACTCACAAGCATTTTGCCTGGGCTGGCGTGTTTCAGCAATGAAGAGAGACTGCATAGGTAGGGTTGTTTTCCTTAGAGCAGAGAGGGCTCGGGGGAACCTGATAGAGGTATACAAAATTATGAGAGGCATAGATAGGGTAGCTAGGAAGAAACTTTTCCACTTATTGGAGGTGTCAATAATCAGGGGGCAGAGATGTAAGTTAAGGGGCAGGAGGTTTAGAGGGGATTTGAGAAAAACCTCTTTCACCCAGAAGGTGGTTGGAATCTGGAACACACTGTCTGAGGGGATGGTAGAGGCAGGAACCCTCAAAACATTTAAGAAGTATTTAGATGAACACTTGAAACGCCATTGCATACAGGGCTATGGGCCAAGTGCTGGAAAATGTTATTAGGATAAATAGGTGCTTGATGGCTGGGATGGACACGATGGGCCAAAGGGCCTGTTTCTGTGCTGTACAACTCAGTTACCTCTAGACTCAATGTCGTGAATGGTCATGACTCCTCAGATACTGAGGCAGTTCATGTCCAAATGCAGGAACACCTGGACAATATCTAGACTTGGGCTGGCAAGTGGCAAGTAACATTCGTGCCACACAAGTGCAAGGTAATGACCATCTCCAAAAAGAGAGAATCTAACCATCTCTCCTTGACATTCAATTGCAATCCATCGCTGAATTCCCCAGGAGTGTGTTGGAATACTTTCCACTTACCTGGATGAGTGCAGCTCCAACAGCACTCAAGAAGCTTGACACCATCCAGGGCAAAGCAGCCCGCTTTATTGGCAATCCATCCACAAACATCCACTCCCTCCACCACTGACACACAGTGGCAACAGTGTGTACCATCTACGAGGTGCACTGCAGAAACTCACCAAGCCTCCTTAGACAGCACCTTCCAACCCCACAACCACTATCACCTGGAAGGACAAGGGCAGCAGACTGATGGGAACACCACCATCTGCAAGTTCCCCTCCAAGCCACTCACCATCCTGACTTGAAACTATATCACCGTTCCTTCACTTTCACTTGGTCAGGATTGTGGGTATGCCAACAACACGTGGACTACAGCAGTTCAAGAAGGCAGCTCACCACCACCTTCTCAAGAGCAGTTAGGGATGGGCAATAAATGCTGACCTGCCAGCAATGCCCACATCCCATGAATGAATAAAATAAAAAGCAATGATAGTTGTCATGGTCAACATTATCAAGACTAGCTTTAAATTCCCAAATTATTAACTGAATTTAAATTCCACAGTGAAATTTGAACCCCTATCCACAACTCCAGGAGATTTTCACCTAGGACTGTGGATTACTAGCCCAGTGACATTACCATTACACCACCACCTCCCCCACACTATGCTTATCTGGATATGACTAGATATTTGGAGAATTGAACAGACGTAGCTACACTATTATAATGGTGCAGGTTTCCAGCAAGTTCCAGTCAATGAAAGAGCTAGAATATGTTTACATAGAGAGATTATTTCAATTAGGTAAATTAGCAAAGACCAAGGGCAGAACTGGGTTAAATTAACCTTTTCCCAGGCAATAATACCAGTGGAACAAATTGCCAACTCATGTGGTCAGTGCTGATTCCCTGTGCTCTTTCGAAAGAGAAATAGTTCAGCTTCAAGGCTGGGGTGGGTATTACAACATATAAAAGATAGAAGGCTTATTAAAAAGTAAAAATCTCAATCAACATGATCTCTAGGTTCAGTTTGGAGATACATTTTCCAAGTTTTATTCTCCCTCAATTGTTATTAGATATTTTATGTCTTTTTAAATTTTTCCTGTCCCGGGAGCGATGGTTGGGGTTGTGACTCCTGATGTTTAAAGGCACCCTCACTGTGCATAGCCAGATTCAATGGACTAACGAATCTTTTCCTGTCTGTTATTTCTTTATGTGTTTAAGTGTACATTGGGTGGGTACAGCTTAGATGCAAAAATATAATGAATCACTAAGGACAGGAAGGTGAGATTTATATTGGAATTATCTGCATACAATGACATATATATACAGGTCAGAGCTACAATTGTGAGAGCACTGATAGATGATGTGCTGTGTTAATATATAGTGGGTGCATAATAGTGCTTGAAGACGCTTGAGGGCTTCGAGCATTGTCAGAAACTACTAGATAAAAGTTTGAACACTTTATGATGATAATCTTGGACACACTCCCAGAAATGTTTTCATTTTATCTATATCTAATATGCAGTCTTTTTTCTGCATTAGTAAGCTAGCTTCTTTCAATGTGAATAGGAGTGCTCATCTTTTTCTGTTAACATCATCAATTTTTCTATATTGCCACTTCTTCATTTTTTGTTTGATGACCAAAAGAAAGATTTTATTGCAAAATGGTGCACTTTTTCTACTGGGTCAGGATGTTCTTACATCTGTAGATATACACACACACACACACACACACACACATGCATATATATATATAATATATATATATTTATATATATAGAAAATCATGTATTAAATAGGAATTAGCTGTAATGATCACTTTCAATTTAAACGACATCCTTGCTGTTTCTCTAGGCATGTTCTCCTTTTCTCATTATCAAAGTGCCATTGGAGAACTGGAGTTTTGCCATGACTGTCTAATCTTGTTCCATTTTACACAAAGTTTGACCTTTCCGCCATATTGGTTTGATAGTTTTGAGTGGGGTAATAAATGAAGAAGAATGGACTGTAGATAGTTTTTGGGTGGTTGGAATTACTTTAACTTTATTTTTAATCCAATACCAACACATTAAGTAAAGGAGGCAGTTTGATTTTGTATAAATGTCTTATAAGAGATCAATCAGGATTTTGACCCAACGACAATGAAGGAATGGCAATATATTTCCAAGTCAGGATGGTGTGTGGCTTGGAGGGGAAATTAAAGGTGGTGGCGGACCTATGTATCTCCTGCCCTTGTCCTTCTAGGTGATGGAGGTTGCGGGTTTGGTGTTGTCGAAGGAGTCTTGGGGAATTGCTGCAGTGCAATCTATATGATGCACCACTGCGGGCACTGTGTTTTGGTGGTGGAAGGAGTGAATGTTTAAGGTGGTGAATGGGGTACCAACCAAGTGGGCTGCTTTGTCCTGGGTGGTGTTGAGTTTTTTGACTGTTGTTGGAGCTGCACTCATCTAGGCAAGTTGAAAGAATTCCGTCACACTCCTGACTTGAGCCCTGTAGATGATGGACAGGCTTTGGGAAGTCAGGAGGTGAGTTACTCGCCACAGGATTCCTAGCTTCTGACCTGCTCTTGTAGCCAAAGTATTTATATGGCTGGTCCAGTTCAGTTTCTGGTCAATGGTAACCCCCAGAATGTTGATATTGGGGGATTCAGCGATGGTAATGCCATTGAATATCAAGGGGCGATAGTTAGATTTTCTCTGGTTGGAGATGGTCATTGCCTGGCACTTATGTGGTATGAATGTTACCTGCCACTTATCAGCCCAAACCTGAATGTTGCCCAGATCTTGTTTCACATGGACATGGACTCTTTCATCTGGGCTGGAGTGGCTCTCAACATGAGTTGGACTAGCTGTCAGGAAGGGTTCAACAGTTCAAGTTCACAGGGCTGATTGTGCAGAAACAAAGAAGAGTTCCAGCGTGGAAACTGCAGACTTAGTAAACGGTGAAGCTCCAGCACGTAGCGTAGCAAGACCATGAAGCCATCAGAGCGGAAGAATCCATGACAGGGATCAAACATGTCGAATTGTGCCCAAAGCTCAGATGTAAAGTGAAAGCCAGGCGAGTGGTCAAGTTACTGTAGTAGTAGTCCTGGTACATACAAGGTTACTGTGGAACTAAGTACAGTTCTGCCCACACAGTGATGTAAGAAAGCACATGACCCAGAGCCAGGATCAGTCTAGAGATGGACAGAGAGGTGTAAAGTCCTAAGGGGGAGTCAGCTCCATACCTGTACCCTCTACTGTATGTATAATAATAAAGACCTGCTGTGAGTATACTCAAGACTACGAAGCTTACTTCATGATGTCCGAAACAGAGTTCTTCATGGTGGCAGCATCTGGATCAAACTCCCTCATCCTCACAAGAATGAAGAAAAACTAAGAAAAAGGATTCAATGGGTTCTGAACTGAAACAAACTCCCAAATAAAGGCACGTATGTGGAGAAAATTCACCAGAAAGCAAAAGCTCCGGGAAGAGAAGAGCCCGGAAGTGAACAAGTAGAAGTTTTACTCCAGCATAAGACTCCATTGAATCTCCCTTGGAAGCTTCAGCAAGCCGAGGGTCACAGTCTGCAAGGGTGAGATGAAATTTTTTAAATTCCTGGCCAGCCAGCCCTGAGAAACCCTTTTCCATTCGTTCAGTTGGAAGTGCCGTTTGAAAGAAACCCGCTGCTAATCCCAATCCCCGTCTTCGAGTCTCAACACGTGGCCCCCGAGTTCGGCAAAGAAAAAATAAATTTTGTCTTCTTCGGGTGCTTTGTGACAGTCCGATTTCCTGAACAGCAAGCCTACGGTTCTTTTCTACGCGTCCCAACTCGCAATGCTACACCACTGATTAAATTAAGCCAGCAGCCAGCCAACCCACACAGCCATTGCAGATCCTTCTTCTTCAGGCAGGAGCCCACCATTGCCATTTTGGAAAGCCCATCAAAATCCAGCAAGCACGGGAATATCCATTGTTCGACAATGAATGGCAATGCCACCTTGGAAGCCTGTGATTTGTTAAAGCTGTGCCAACACTTGTAAAATGAATCACAAATCCAACTCACTGGATTGGTTTGGACCAACCCAAGAACCAAATCCAGCAGAACATTCGGCATCCTTGAGCAGCGATTTTTTTTACATTACTTGAGTACATTAGAACCATAGAACCATAGGGCAGAATCGTCAGTGCACGCTGGCGTCAGGCGTGTTCGGTGGCGTGAGTGGACAATATGGTGATAGGCCAAAAATCGGTTTCACTGCGTTGTGAAACCAGCATGCGATCTTCCGCTCAGCCTGTAGATGACAGGCTGCATTTCCCACCACCGGACATTGGGAACCTCACTGTAATACAACAGCATATCATCCCCCCCACCATTGGATCGTCTGCCCACGTTGGCGCGATTGCATGCCAACATGTTTCACAACAGCATATATAAGGCATGCACTTGGCAAGCTGCACATTGAGGAGAACTCAGAGGTGAGTGCATAGCACTCGTGAGGGAGGCCTGTTGGACTTCAAGGTTGAGGCCGGTTGTGGGGGTGGATAGAGCAAAGGCTGCTCTGTGGTTGAGGCGACTTTGGAGAGGGCAAAGGCTGCCCTGTGTTTGAGGCAACTTTGGGAGGAAGGCAAGGGCTGCCCTGCGGTTCAGATAAATTTGGGGTGGGGGGGGACGGTGCAAAGGCTGCCCTGCGGTTGAAGGTAGCACACAAGCACTTGCAGGGTGAGTGATGGTGTGCGAGGGAAACGAACACGCATTAGGGACATCTGTCTAAAGTGAGCATTTCTTTGCAGCTGAGACAGTTCAGGCACAATCCACATTGATATGACTGGAATCAGGCCTTGAGGTTACCTGCCCACTCAAGCAACACAGAGGCATGAAAATGCCACTAAGTGCTCCAGAGCTTTTCACCCATCAGACACAGACTGCAAAGTCATGAGCATTTTAGTGGACTGCAGAACAGTTGACAGCTGGGCATATTGTGCAAACTCCTTGCTAAAGCTTGCCATAGAGCAGTCACTGGTGGAGGCGCTCACAGCCCCTTGCAATGTTATCAGCCCCAGCTTGGACCACTTTCCCCCATGGTTCAAGTTAACAGTTCAGCCTTGCAGTGTGGGTTAGGAGAATGCCTGCACCTGAGCTGAGAGCACAGCATGCAGTCCGGTGGGCAAAGCTGCCGCCAATCGGTCAGGTGGAGTGGGGGAGAGGTGATTGGGGTTTCGGGCAGCCATGCAGCGCATTAATCTCTGGCCATTCAGACTTAATTAAGAGAGGTTCTTACTACAGCTATGCTGACCCACACGTCTCTCTCTTTTATTCTACAGGAGGAGTAAATCAGGATCATGGAGCCTGGTGGACTAGATGTATGCCTTGTGGCATACAGATGGCAGAGAAGAGAGCAACTGAGGTTCCTGGCTGCACATAAGGAGCGGCAGCATCCTCTGGAAGAAGGGTGGGGCTCCCGCATATGCCACTGAAGAGCCACAGCGAGCTGTCGTCGGTCAGCGCCTAGCTAAACCCAGGGTCTATAAACACCGCCTTTCATTCCTGTGGATGACCAAGAAACAGTGTCGCCGAAGACTGTGTGTTATGACTGAGCAGTTGGTAAAGCTGAGTTTTTTAAAAATCCCAGAGAGAAACTTTAAACAACTGTCATAACCTATTATTTTAAGTATTACATTTGAGATGCAACTCTAAATTCAGGAATCATACTACCAGTTCTTGAGAGGTTTTATATTAAGCTAAATGAAACCTTTTATTAATTTACACAAGTTAAATATATACACATGGCTTCAAATTACTACGATCATAACTTTTAACAAATTCTCAAACTAATCTCCATTAAGGCAACAGCAACCCATAGACTTAACCAAACACCAGGCAAAACATTTTCACCTTACAAATTCAAAATTAGGTTATTTTCACTTTGGTTCCTGTGGAGACAGTTGGAGGCTTTCAGCTGCTTTTGATCTCACATTGCTTCTGTTCTACATACACAAAACTGCTGAAGTTATACCTAGCACTGTTCATTGGATGTAAATTCTCATTGTATCACCAGCCTCCTTGAACTCCACCTTTTAACAATAAAACCCCTTTGATTTTAGTAGCAATATAAACATACTGCTTGGTATCTGTTAGCTAGGTAGCAGTTTTCACCCCACTTCCTGAATGCTCTACTCAAAAAATACAAATGCACTCTATCTCTCTTACATATCAAAACTAATACATAACAAAGCTCCCAGACTAGCTGGCTTTAATCCAATTAAGACACACCCACAGACTAAACCCCTATTTAAAAAAATATTTTCCAATAATATTATATACGTTAATAGCTTCATGACACTATGCATGTCTAGGGAACTGGTTGGTCACATCCGTCAGCTGCTGCAGGATTTGGCGCCCCGGGGACATAGAGGGCATCCACCGCCAGTGGCCATGAAAGTGACAGCGGCACTCAGTTTCTATGCCAGTGGCTCCTTTCAGGGCTCCACAGGTGACCTCTGTGGTATCTCACAAGTCTCTGCCCACAAATGCATCCATGAGGTCACGGATGCCATCTTCCCGAGGTCACACAACTTTGTACCTTTCACCCGGGACCAAGACAGCCAGGATGCAAGAGAGATTGGATTTGCCCAGTTCTTGGGTTTCCCACAGGTGCAGGGTGCCATCAACTGCACTGACTGCTCAGGTCTCTGTTGCAACACACGTTTAACTGCCAGGGATTCCATTTGCTGAATGTGCAGCTGGTGTGCGACCACCACAAACTCATCCTGCAGGCGTGTGCACGCTTTCCAAGGAATGTTGCATGACTTCTACATTCTCAGCCGCCCATGGATCCCTGACCTCTTCCAGGGTCCACAGAAGCTGCAGGGTTGGCTCCTCGGGGACAGGGGCTACCATCAGAGGCCGTGGCTGATGATACCTGTGCAGCAGCCTCAGACTGCAGCAGAGCGATGGTATAATAAGGCTCTTGCTGCAACTCGCAACTTGATGGAGAAGACCATTGGGATGCTGAAGATGAGGTTCAGGTGCCTGGACCAGTCTGGTGGAGCCCTGCAATACAGCCCACAGAGGTTGCCACACATCAGTGTCACTGAAACCTGGCGCTGCAACAGGGAGAGGAGTTGGCTGAGGAGGGGATGATGGAGCTGGAGATTGCCCCCGATAAGGATGAGTCAATGGTGATGAGGCTGAGGAGTTCCTCGGAGTTGACAATGACGGCGATGAGGCCCTCGCACTGACCAGACGAGACAGGCGTGTTTGGGAGGCCCTCATAGCTGCTAGCTTTGTGAAGGATAATGACAACATGAGGAGACATTATAAAATCGCCACATTGCATCTATGAACATTTAACTCCAGTCTGACTTATGCTCCTGTCATGAAGAAGCAGTGCAAGTCCTAATAGTTGCTCAGTTGGAGGAGGATGATAACAACTTGCAGTGAGGATACTCCATAGATCTTCACATAGCCTCTGAGAATGCCTGACCCCTGTCTGGCCGAGGGCAGCTCATTTGCGCTCTGTGATCAGGGTTATTTAACAGAGACGCAGCCATGAAACTTTAAAAGCATCTGATCCTTTGTCTGCCTTCAACACCTGAGCCCTTCAGGAGCACAGGGTCACTGGTCACAGATGCTGAAGAGATGGGGTCCAGCCCCACCTTAAAGGTGCTGAGAGCACACAGAGAGAATGACGGGAACTCTGTGACGCCTGCCCACAACATTCTGGCAGCAATGACAAGCACTGTCAAGATGCAGGCATCAGTAATGTGCCCAGGGAGTGTAAGGCTGGACCATTTTGATCTGAAGGCTGCACAAAGCACAGGGAAGAGGCCCTGGACTGAGACATCTGCCTTTATCTTGTGCAGAAAGTCTTCACATCTGAGTGACAGGAACACTGCTCATCAGAACAAAGAGCCATAGGCAGGGAGACATTCTTGGGAGTTTATTGACAATAGTGAACATTATGTACAAGTGATTAATACCCATGCCCAGGCTATGCAATTAATTCTTCTTAACTTTCCTAAACCCACTGCTATGTCTTGGGGCTCCCCGGACATCCACAGCAGAGGTGGAGGCAGTCTGCTGTCTGTCACACCCTGTTTATGATGACCTTGGTGGACGTCCTCTGGAGGCCAAGACCTGGATGTCCCCGATCTGCTTTTGGGGACCTGCTGTGTGGCAGAGACAGCCTCCTCCATCTGTGGAGCTGGAGCTGCTGGGATCACAGGAAGAAGGGATGGGCCAGACACTCCCGCTGTCATCTGTGTGGATGGCCCCAGGGTGTGCACTTGCTGATCCTCCTCCCTATAGATGCCCAAGTGCCCCAGGCTGACTCCTTGAGGAGAAGGGGTAGCTGGATTGAGATCAACCTGCTCCAAACCCCTCTCACGTACACACTGTTGGAGGCCAACTATATCATCAGCAATGGAGTTCAGCCCACGCATCAATGTAGGAGCAAAATCCTGGACCATGGTCTCCATGGCGGCCGCCATACTACAGAGTTTACTCAGTGCGTTGGCATGCCGGCGCTATCATCTCAGCCTAATGTGGACAGACTCCTCCATTGTGCCTTGCAATCTGAGGAGTGCAGCGGACATCCCTTCCTGTTGTTCCCGAGCTTGCCTTTGCAGCTCCAGCAAATGGGGCATGACCGAGTCCAGAGGCTCACCACCTCAGACTCGTCAAATTTCTGGCCGCCAGCAGTCCTCCGAGCGCTGATCAGATGGTGCGATGTGCTCACCAGATTGTGATCCCGAAGCTACTGCAATGCTGGGTTCCTTTGAGGTTTGTGTCTCTGCACTGGGGAGGGTGTGGGTGAGCGCTGTGACAAGACTTCAGCAAGGATGCCCCCAGATTCCTCTTCAGAGATTCTTTCAGGGCTTGATTGCCGTGTCATACGGACTCAAAACATTAACTGTCTTCCTCTCCGCAGATGCTGTCAGACCTGCTGAGTTTTTCCAGCTATTTTTGTTTTTGTTTCAGATTTCCAGCATCCGCAGTATTTTGCTTTTATTCTAGTAAGTCTCCTCTGCACTCTCTCCAGACCAATTATATCCTTCTTGTAATGTGGTGACCAGAACTGTTTGCAAAATTCCAGCTGTGGCTTAACCAGTGTTTTATATGGTTCCAGTATTACATCCCCGCTTTTGTATTCAATACCTTGCCCAATAAAGGAAAGCATTCCATATGCTTTCTTGACCACCTTGTCCTGCCACTTTCAGTGGACATGCACTCCAAGGTCTCTCACTTCCTCAACCTCTCTCAATTTTCTCCCATTTATTGAGTATTCCCTTGCTTTGTTTGCCCTCCCCAAATGCATTGCCTCACACTTCTCTGGATTGAATTCCATTTACCGCTTCCCTGCCCACTCAACCAAACCATTGATATAATTCTGGAGTTGACAGCTAGTCTTCTTCACTATCAATTACACAGCCAATTTTTGTGTCATCTGCAAATTTCCCAATCTTGCCTCCCACATTTAAGTCTAATTCATTAGTATATAGAACAAACAGCCTGGGCGCCAACACTGAGCCCTATGGAACACCACTGGAAACCTCAGTAAAAAATCAGAGGAACACCAGATTAATGTTTTTTTAGTGAAGGGTCATACAGACTCGAAACGTTAACTGTATTCTTCTCCGCAGATGCTGTCAGACCTGCTGAGTTTTTCCAGGTATTTTTGTTTTTGTTTCGAATTTCCAGCATCAGCAGTTTTTTGCTTTTATCTGAATGTTTTTTTGAACTGGTTGGGTGATCTTGTCAATCATGTTCTCCTGATGCAAGACATTGATGGATCTGAAACCAGCCTTTGATGAATATTTTAATCTTCCAGCTGAGGAGAGCTCAGAGTTTAAAAAGAGGCATGGGAAACCCCCAGAAAAATGATGGAAAGGCAAATGACAGCACCTGAACAAACCACACGAGGGTGCCAGAGAGACACGGTACCTTCCAGAAGTCCCAGTGATACATCTTTACCCAGAGCCCAAGGCAGAAGTCCCAAATGATTTCCTTTTCTTGGACGCTCTTCCAGAGCTGTGTGAGCGGATCGCAGTGAATGACAAGGAAAGAGCTCTGCACCAGGTGGGCCAAGAAAAAGCAGAGATTCACTCAGAAAATCTTCATGTCAAATGTCTATTGAAGATCTAATACAGGCAGGAATTATACAGTAAAATGGCAGAACCTTTAAGTGCATTGACGGGCAGAGGGATCTGGGTGTACAGGTCGACAGGTCACTGAAAGTGGCAACGCAGGTGGATAAGGTAGTCAGGAAGGTATATGGCATGCTTGCCTTCATTGGCAGGGGTATTGGGTATAAAAGCTGGGAAGTCATGCTGCAGCTGTATAGAACCTTGGTTAGGCCACACTTGGAATATTGCGTGCAATTCTGGTCACCACATTACCAGAAGGATATGGAGGCTTTGGAGAGGGTGCAGAGGAGGTTTACCAGGATGCTGCCTGATCTGGAGGTTATTAGCTATGAGGAGAGGTTGGAGAAACTCGGATCGTTCTCACTAGAGCGACGGAGATTGAGGGGCGACTTGATAGAAGGTGACAAAATTATGAGTGGCATGGTCAGAATAGATAGAAGTTTTTTCCCAGGGTGGAAGAGTCAATTACTAGAGGACATAGATTTAAGGTGAGAGGAGAAAACTATAGAGGAGATGTGCAGGGCAAGTTTTTTACGCAGAGGGTAGTGAGTATCTGGAATTCGCTGCCAGAGGAGGGGGTGGAAGCAGGTATGATAGTGGTGTTTAAGAGGCAGCTTGACAAATACATGAAAAGGATGGGAAGAGGGATACGAACCCCGGAAGTGCAAAATGTTTTAGTTGACGGGCAATATGATCGGCGCAGGCTTGGAGGGCCGAAGGGCCTGTTCCTGTGCTGTAGTTTTCTTTGTTCTTTGTATTTTGTGAGTTGGACGAACTCAACCTTTAGCATAGCCAGGCATGATAGCAGACAAGAAAAGCACCCATGATGCTCACTGCCTTGAAAAACTCTTTGACAAACATACATGACCCTGGAAAAACACAAGGGCCAGAATTTTCCAGCCCCCTGCCCCGAGTGGTGGATTCCCCTGTGGCGGGGCCAGCGAACCACTGAAATCGCCGTTTACATCAGCGGAACCGGAAAATCCTGCTGGCGTGAGGGGCTGGGAAATACAGGCTGAGGAGTTGGAAAAGACTATGAGTGCTAATTCAGAAAAAGCTGTGTTGGATCTGTCAGCATTGACAAAGCTATACACTAACACACAAATTCAGAAGACAGGGCTGAACAAGAAAATAAACAGTTGAAATAGCAGCTAATTGTCCTTCAGGTTCAGATTCAAAAACAATCCATTACCCTTCAGCAATACAGCTGAATTAAGGATATCTTGAGCAGCAGAATGGCAGAACAGCAGAACAAACTCAATGACACTCTGCTAAGTGACAAGAAAACTCAAGACAATGTACTTGAGCTTTGCAACAAAAAGGAAAACTTGTTGAAGGATCTTTGCATGCTATAAGGATCCCTCAGGTCTGAGTTTGTCCCTCTACAAAGCGAGACAAAATTAATTTAATGCCACTCTGAAAGAACCGACGACTCGGTTTTCAGAGAAGGCTCAGGACTGTTCACCATTCCGGGAGGAAGCCGAGAGGTACAAGAATGAGACTGCAGCACTGAGGGAAGCAATTGCACATTTGGAAGGAATCTTGGAAAAGCATTACATTCCAAAACAAGTATGTATACAAAGAGATGAACATCCAGAACATGGAATAGCAAGTGAAGGTAGAAGTTCTCACTAAAGCGTGTGAAGTCTTTCAAAAATAATTGGCAGAAGTGCTATTACAGAATGTGACCTTGAAAGGTAGCACAGAGGAATTATATTCTGCCAAAGAAAAACT